>NW_003303752.1:3951156-4066600 GCF_000142945.1 Phytophthora infestans T30-4
CCATCAGTACCTGTAGCCACTGCAGCTTCTCCTGTGGTACCTGCAGCCACTCCGCTGGTACCTGAAGCCACTGGAGGTGTTCCTGTGGTACTCGTAGCCACTCCAGTTGTATTTGACGTCACGGTATTAATACTCCCTGGCACAGCATCTGTAGTTGTAGTCTCAGTATCCATAGAGTCGCACAGGTGTGTGTGTGTTTGCGGCACGTCATCAGAATAGTCACATTCAGGACTTTGTTCGAGAATTTTGGGAAAAACAGGATCCAATTCTTGATCGGATGCTGCGGTGCCGCTTGCATCGACAGCAGAAGGTAGGTCGTACGAAGAAATCGATAACTGAGAAAGTGGGTCAATCCATTGACCTTCACGACCCACGAACGGTGCAACCCCGTCCTTGATGATCTCCTCAAACTTGTCCAACGCTGCCAGCATCTCATTGAAGACTGCTGTACCATTACGGCTCAGAATGTCAGCGATCTGAGTACCGCGTCGACAAGCCGTACTGAATTTGGTGGTGCCATTGAGAACCTTGTGTTTGTTTGACACCATCATCGACTCACGGATTTGGAAGGACTTGCGTGCGATCTGATCTTGGGGGGCGTCTTCCTCTTCAGCAGGTTGATTCAGCTTACACGACAATCTCCATCGCTGGGCAATGTGCCGAATCGGAATTACATTCTTACCATTGCTCAGTCTCCAGTACATGACGTGACGACAAGGAAGAAGCGTGGTAAGCATGAAAACGCAAGAGCAGCGATATACCTATCATTCGTACCAATACAAAGACAATTAGTCAATAATTAAGATAAATATTGCTAGCATCAACTATAAAACTTACCGACGTATCGACATGATAGGCTTTATTGTCGCTGCCGCACGATACGGTGAACATGTTGGGCGTCACTTCGGTGACCTCGTAGTGGGTAGCTCGGTCCTTTGCAATCCAGTACTGTTGCTCAATCTGACGGTAGGCGTGTTGGCTCACCTCCTGTGAAAGTCGCTCCAGCTCTTTATCCGCGCCCTGATATCGCATGTAACCCACCGCTGTCATATTTTTACTGTATTCCATCTCTGCAACAGCCTGCAGAAATATCAGTGTATCCACACATTCGTCAAGAGGCATCTCAGGTTTCAGGATTTCCTTAAGATGCCCCCACGATGCCTCCAAGCTATCGCATAACACACAAACGTTAGCGTCAAATTAAATGCAGAAGCCTTAACTCCAAAAATTCTTACCGGTTATTTGTGTGATTTCCAAGATGCGGTACGTCTGAACGGGCGTAGAGAGCCCAACGCTCCTTCTGTTGGTCCCAATTCTTCATAAAATAACGGAGAAACGGGTGCTTTGGGTCTGGGATCGCGTCCGTAGAGCGTAACTGAACGTTATCCAAGAGGAAATACAGGTACTTGAGATACCTTGTGTAATCTTCACTTGTGGTTGCTGTTCTCATCATATCCACTGCGTCTTCTACTTGATCCATGTCGAAGCTGCTTGGCCCTCCGTACTCACTCTTTGACATCTCCGACCGGATGTATTTCTTGAGATGGAAGTGACAGAGAATCACTTTAACGTTTGGAAAGTGCGCCTCCAAAAGACTCAGCTCACCCATATCTTTGTCGATCACGATGACACGAATCTTCTCCCACGACGGATTTGAAAACTTGAAAGATTCGATCGCATCGGTAAGACACTCCGCACTCTCATTTTCCATAAGGCTGTGCTGCACATACTGACCCTAGGCACGCAAACGGTAACATTAGTACCTTTCGGTACCTACAGGTACATCTGAGGGTAACTCTTGTACATTACGTGTCTATAGTCACCAACAGGTACCGCTAGACACGTAGACTTACATGGCCGTACACATCATGTATCATGAACGAGAATAGCTTGTACCTCGAGTCGTTCGTGTTGTGCGTCGCGTCGATCAACAGCACCTCCGGAAAAGCCTTGAACCAGCGACGCATCTGGCGCGTCTGCAGCGTGATTGTCTGCGCCAAAGATTCGTCATCAACAAACACAGAAGCTCGGTTACCCCGCCGTCCACAAAATTCCCGCATTAGAGATTCAAGTCGCTGCTCTACGGTTCTGGAACCGCACCGCTTCTCTCTCATTCTGGCAACCATGTTGTGGACGTCACGGAGCGTCACGCTCTGACCTATAAACGGATTCATCAGAAATAGAAGCTAAAGCAAGACGAAAGTCATGTATACGTACCCGTCTTCTCGCGCAGAAACTGCATGATCCGCTTGGGTTTCGAACCCGACGTCCACGAACGCAAGTAGCATTGGATCCTCGACACGCCGCATTGACGAATGGTTCTCGTACACAGCTCGGTCGACGCGATGATTATGGCTGATGCTGTAGCCAGTAACGCGCACCATGAATTTCTGCTTATCTCTGCTCCACGTCACAGCAGCCTTGATATCCGCCTTGCACTCAGTCGATTTGCCGAAGTAGCTCTTTCGTTGACCAGTACTGCGACTTTTTCGACGCCATCCGTGCGTGCAGATAAGCTTCATCCAATAGGTTTTGAATTCATCTGGGATAAGCGAGGGCGGTGAATCGGACGTCTCTCCCGATGTGTTGTCAGCAATAGCTCTGATCTCCGTGCTACGACGGGCCACCGACGTCGAACTACGGAGTCGAAAGAGCTGGTGTGTCCTCTCCTGATACTCGCCCATGTAGCTGTTGAATGCGTCCCAGTTTTCATGCCATTCCTGGTCGATTGGTGAGGCCTCCCACACGCTGGCGGATGGCACGTGCGCCTCTGGTTCGCTTTCACTCATAGACCGTCTCCTGTGCGGTTACAATATCTCTTAGCAACAATAACAACCAACACAAGCGCAATAACTTAACGTACACAAATAGCGACCCAAGGTCGACTTGAGGCCTAGACGCGCGAAAATCCAAATGAGCGGCTCCAAATGAGCGGCTCTGAACGTTTTGCGGAGGGACCTAAAGGGGGGGTGTCTGATTTCAGATTTTCGAAACTTTGAAATATCTGGTAATATATCAAGGTAATTTACCGATTGGGTACCGTAAAAGTCCTTTTAGGTGCGATCTCACTCAGTGCTCTAAAAAAAAAAAGGCATACTACCTCCGCTCGGAAAAAGATAACCATTTGTTTTTTTTTGCGCAGCGCTCCGCCTCGTTCATTTGAGCGTTTATTAATTTGTGAGAGGCTGGCTATGACTGAGAGCTGACAGTGAGAAACTAAGCAAGGCACAGGCGTTCATGCTCCGCCGTGCAACTACAGATACAAAAACGGATCTAAGACGGCAACTACATCGCCACATTCTGAAGGGGCGCTCAGTGGGGCTTCTGGAACTTCAGCGGTAGGCGGTGGGGGCTGCTCGCTGCAAGAAACAGCATGTACGCGTTAGCATTGGCGAGTGAGATAGCGTCACAAGGCAGTGACGTAGGGAGAGTGCCAGCTCGTACTTGCTTGTCCTTGTGCCGGAGGCGCGCCAACTTGTGCGTGGGTCTGTCTGAGCGCACGCCGTATGTAGCCTTCCTTGATCAGCTGCTGAACCAAATAGGAGCTCATGTTGGACGCGCGCTGAAGCAGATGCTGGTTTTCGCGCTCATTGACAGGAACTGCAGCGATTCTCTCGCACAGCTCAGCTCGATCCACCTTCTTCCTACCACATGCGCTCTTCCTTGACTTGACCACGGCTGCTACTCGATCTCCCATCGAATTGATTCCACGCCTCCAAATTCGTTCGACAACTTGGCGGCCCACACGGAAGTACGTTGCAACCCGAACGAATTCTCCATGTTTGACCACTTCTCCCACGCTGCGAAGCAGTAAGGTCTCCCAGACGGCCTGGCGCTCACTGTCTGTGATCTCCCCCAGGTGCCAGCTTACAAAATGAAAGCTGGGAGCAGTCTGGTCGGGAAAGCGCGGGAGATTCGAAATCCAAAAAAAGATCGGCATAGAGAGGGTATTTTGTTGGGTAGGCTGTAATATAATATGAAATGGTTATCTTTTTCAGAGCGGAGGAAGTATGGGTACGCACGAATCGTTCAATGAGAAAATACCACCACATTTTTGTGTGACACAAGAAATAAAACAGGAGATAGCTGGTTTACCAAAGTATAGACGGCTGAAGAGCAGTGTACTTCCAGCGCGAGTTTTTCTAATAGTAGCTGAACTAATTGTGTTGCTGTCAGCCACCGCGGTAAGAACAGTGTCCAAATTTGAATGTGAATATTTGACCAAACCAAGAAAGGTGCAGTGTTTGATTATTTTCTATCCTCTTTCTGTCTAGATACGCCTGATCTCGACAATCGTACGGTCCGGAACGAAATGGGCACACTTGCCATCGGTTGCGCTCTCAATCTTGTCGTTGAACAAGGGGAGAATGGTGATATGCGCGAAGGTCCCGCCGGACTCGCCCTTACAAAGCTGGCCGGGGTTAATGCAGATGGAATCTTTCACGCGCTGTAGTTTGTTAAAACCAAAATAAAAGTAAATTTAAGAAGTGTCCAAGCGCAAATGCCTTGGTTAGCAAGACGTACCCCACAAAAGCGGTTGAGAATTGAAGGAAGCAGCAGGATGTCAGGCGTCTGCTCGAATTGGAACTGTTTCCTATACCGCAGGTCGATGGGTGCCTCACTGCTCGCAGGTGGGGGAAACATAGGGTAAAAGCTATCAAAATGAGCAGAGGATACCAGTCATGTTAAGGATCTCGAAAGAAATGTTTCAAAATTATGCGCATGCAGATGACGAACCTTCGTTGATCAACAACTTGTTCACATAGGCGGAGTAGTCGGTGCTGGTCGCGAATTTGGGCTCTGTATTTAATAGGAAGCGGTGAGGAAGTGTCATTTGTCAGCCCAAATATAAAAGCGAGATGTGTAAGCAAGCTAACCTGTAAAGCTCGTTTGAGCTCAGTTGTACAACGACGTCCAAAGCTGATGTTCCAAACACAACTCCGTTGATTGAGAACGTGCTGGGGTTGGACATGAAGTGGACGCGCTAGATACAACAAATAAAGTTAGATCCAGCAAGAAGTACGACTTTCATAAAGAGAAGCAATTGACAAACCTTTGCATACTCAGCAACCTCGAATGCTTCACATGCTTTCTTTTTGTTCAGCGGTGGCTGGGGGTACACGTATTCGTGGTTGGCATCTCTCAGCGACGGAACAATCACAATCTGAATCCGCTCGTCTTGTGACAGAACGTTGTTCAGCAGTGTCATCACTAATTCAGTGCATTGACAGCGGTTAGCAGAAGAGAATGTCCGTCCACTTATCTTGATAATAAATTACCTTTGAACAGGAAGATCTCTTCGAAACTTAGCATCATGCCGTCGTACTTGACCAGTCCATCTTGGAACATTGAGTGCATCGAATCAATGAACGGACCCACCTGTAAAATACGCCTAAAAATATTAGAAAAATGGCACTTCCACAGTATTGACAGCAAAAGTTCCCTCCTTACCAGAATGAGCACGTCTGGCTTCTGATCAATTGCAATCTGTAGCAAATCGTTCAGTGGCAGGTAGTCCACGTTGCTGGTGGTCGTGAAAGGACCGCACGCAGTGAGGACACGAACAGGCTTCCCGTGCTCACTCTGGAATTCTCTGATCCGTGCTGGGGAGGACGTCGCAGGTGGTGCGGGAATCGGCTACAAACCAGCAATAAATACACGTTGAGATATTGTCCAATACTAAAGGATAAATAGCAGATCTTACCTCAAGGAACCTCTTCACTGCTAGTGGCGAGCGGGTATCCGGGAAGACACCTTCCAGGGCAACAATCTGCACATCATGTGCACCACGTTAGCAAGCCAATCCAATGCATTTTTTGACAGCAACACTGTCGTACGAACCTTGCCCGGAAAGATCTGGAAATTGGGAACTGCACTCAAGTCGAGAAGCACACGCTGACCACCGCAAGTCTTTCTGGATCCTTCAATTTGAGCGACGCTGGGGTTCAGCTTACCCTCGGCTGCTTCGCACACGATACGTCCCACCACTGTCACTTGTGCAGGTGAGGGGTCTCCAACTGGCTTGAGTGCTTCCAACTTGAACGTCTCCTTCACCAGCTCCTCGTACTCGACAAGCTGTTCATCCAACGCAATGGCTCGCTGGAACAACGGCGTGTACATGTACGAGGAGTTCGGAGCGAGGTTTCGGGATGGAAATGGAGCCTTCACGTCGACTGGCTTCCCCGTGTTAGCTCCAGTTCCTTCGATCTGCTTCCTCAAGTGAGCGTTGAAGTCGGCTACCGATTTGCCGGCGTCTGTGCGCTTTTCGTAGCTGCTACCGGGTGGAGACTGCATGGAAGAGGGCGAGAACATGCCTTCCTTGCGCTGCACCTTGTTGCTACCTGCAGGGCTGGAGAAGGAGCGCGCATGTTTGCCCTCTGGTGACTTCACGCTGTACAGCGACTCGAGTTTGTCTTGGCTCTCCGCCTCGCGCTTCACTACAGGTGTTTTGGAATGACGCCTCTTCTGCGAGGCAGTAGCAGGTGTTGTTGTCTGGGCTTTGGCATTCTGTTGCTGCTTGAGGTGCGAGCGGAAGGCCACGAGGCCATCGGAGTTTGCCGCGCCAGAAAGCTGCTGGTTCATGGAGTAGGCGTCCCATTGCGCCGCCATATCGTCCGAACTCATATCAAACTCCGTACAGATGGACACACACGTGCTGGCGGCATCTTCTTCCAGGTCTAAGTTGCAGGCCGCGAAGGCCGCGCGGATGGCAGCGACGTCGACGCTCATGATACAGATCAAAAAAGTGTGTTAGTGGCGACTGCGAGGTAGGTGTAAGAAACGGCGCCAAACGTTGTGATTGGATGATAAGAAGAATAGCTAGAAATGGATTGGCTAAAATAAATGGTTCTTTTCGTAAATGGCTCACTTGACACGGATGATGAAGCGCGAGTTGCGACTTGTGACCTGGAATGTCAATGGATTGCGTGCGGTGCTGCAGCGCCTGGAGCAAAATTTGCTACAGTTCTTGGAGAGCCTTGAGGCCGACATTATTTGTCTGCAAGAAACGAAGCTGACGCGCTCGGAGCTTGACGAGGAGCTGGTGCGTCCTCCAGGTGAGCCAGAATACTTTTGTCATTTTCATCGGAGGCGTGGTGAAACCAATATGTCAGTATTACGCCAGGATTCGACGCTTTCTACTCATTCTGTCGGCATCGTGGAGGCTACTCGGGTGTAGTGACGTTTGTCAAGGGTGACCTGCCAACTGTAGCAGCCGAGGAAGGACTCACGGGGCACTGGCAGACAAAGGACAACGTAGGGCACGTCGGATCGCTGCATGACGAGGTAAGCTATATTAGAACAGTTTATATCTTGGAATGATATCTTCTAATTACACAAAATTGTGCTGGTTTTTACGGGGGTTTTCAGCTTCCGTCAAAGATACTCAATGATTTAGAAGCTGAAGGACGCTGTATTATCACCGACCATCAAACTTTCGTGCTACTTAACACTTATTGTCCAGCTCTTGCGTCCGCGGATCGTTTGGAGTATAAACTTCAGTTCCACGGGCTGCTAGAAGACCGTGTCAATGCTCTGCGGGCAGCGAACAAGCGCGTTATTGTTGTGGTTCGTGCTGTTGCTTACTGGACTGCTTGAAAATACGGTATCAACTGATGCGCTTCCACAGGGAGATATCAACATTGCGCATCGAGAAATTGACCATTGCGACCCGCATGCACATCGAGATGACGGTAGTTCTTTTGGCGATCATCCATGCAGAAAGTGGATGGATTCGTTTGTTGGGGTGTCAGGAGAGAAATATCTGCCAAACCCCCACAGCGACGATATCGTCGATGGAGAACCTGCAGTTAAAATGATCGATACGTACCGTCACTTTCACCCCGATCAAACTAAAGCTTACACGGTAGGTAGCCACTTAAGTTCTGAGTCAAAGACACAGGAAATTTTACACTAACAGTCTCTCTTCGTTTAAAACCAGTGCTGGAATACTCAAACTGGGGCGCGTCAAACAAATTATGGAACCCGAATCGACTACATTTTAGCAGACCCCACATTCATCGAATGTGTATCCTCATGCAGGTAAGTAATGAGATGACTAAATGCATACTGGTATCTCACAAATTTGTACTGGTGCTGCGTGCGTAGTATCGATGCAGAGCGTCTTGGGTCTGATCATTGTCCAGTGCTGATGTCGTGCACTGTGGAACTAGAAACAAGTTCGAGTACTAACACTGGCATTACTGCAGCATTGTGCGCCAGAAATTTCGCGGAGTTCTCAGGGACACAGCAGAGTATCAAGTCATTTTTCGCACGAAGTCACGCTGAAAATCACTTGGAACAGAGTTTGTCTCCTTCTTTACGCTCGAAGAAACGTGGTCAGCAGTCAATTACGTCGTTCTTCAATCATACAGACACTAGGAAACGAAAGCTCTCAACATTTCGCGAAAAATCCTGGGATGAAGAGTCGTCAACGTACCGAATGGATTCTGGGGCTGTACGAATTGTGAAGACAACTGAAAACCGGAAATCGGCGGAAGAAGGGAAACTAGAATGGGCACAAGTCTTAAATGGTCGGCCTCCCCCAACGCCATTATGTCATTGCGGTCAGCCGACAGTGCTCCGATCAGTTATAAAGACCAACGAGAATTGGGGTCGCAAATTTTACGTCTGCACTAAACCAGCGGTGAGCTTCAGCTGACTAATGATCATATGTATCGACGCTAAAGTGTGTGTTCATATAATAGGGCGAGAAGGGAAATCCTGATGCGAGATGCGATTTCTTCAAGTGGGTCGATAAAAAAGGCACCAAGAAGCCGAAGGCTCAATAACGCAAGTGTCACATTCGTTTCTTGTGCAAAGAGGCTTCCATCCTACATGTAACAGAAGCATCCACATTGAATTGGAAATTGGCAATCTCGCAGTATACTCTTCTTTTGTACTTTGTGCTATAACCCAAAACGTGTTACTCTTTTTTTTTCTCATCGTTCCTTTCAGCTCGGCTTAAAAGGCGAAAAGACCCAAGTTAGGCGGCGTATCTAAATCGCAAACATGGCCGACTCGAACCAGGTGTGCGCGAGCGCCTCAGCGGCTGTTAGTCGCTTAGTTGGGTCGCGCTGCAGCAGACGTTGCACCAAGTCCTTGGCATCAGCACTGATCGTCTTCCACACACGATCTGAAAAGTCTGCGTCTTCTTCAATGCAAGCGTGCGGAGGGTAGAACGGCTGATATCCGGTCAGCATCTCGAAAATAATAATACCCACCGACCACATATCCACCGGCTTGCCGTACGACTGCTGTTGTAGTAACTCGGGAGCAATGTATCCCGAAGTGCCCGTAACTCCGGTAAATGGGACCTTGTGGACGTCACCTGTCAGCTTGAAGAAGCGAACATCCGGCACCTTCACAGACAGTCCGAAGTCGCACAGCTCGACGTTGTAGTCATTAACCTTGACGTCAGCATGAGGATCCAGAGTCGACTTAGGAGGAGAATTGCGGCGCATGACAGGGGAGTTTTCGCCGTTCTCAAGACTCGCCGTCTTGGCATCGCTCAGTAAAATGTTGTCAGGTTTCAAGTCGCAGTGCAGTACTCCCATATCATGGAGGAATAGTACAGCACGGACAATTTGCTGCGACAGTTTTCCTGCAAGTGCCTCGGGCAGCATGCGCTTTCTCTGCATCAACGCCTTCAGGTTGCCTTTCGTAGCCTTAGCCATGACCAGGTACAGGAAGTCTGGGGTTTCGTAAACCTCATACAGACGTACAATGTGCTTGTGACGCAACCGAAGATGGATCTCAATCTCGCGACTCACAGCATTCTTGGCAGCCTCGTCGCGCAGGAAACGCTTGTGAATCTGCTTAATCGCGACTTCCTTTCCATTGACACGACGAATGGCAGGCTTGACGACAGCGTACGAGCCATCACCCAGCTGGTCTTCGCCAACCAGTTCATACTGCTCCGTGACAGCCTTCTCGTGAATGAAATACGGCTTCGGGTGGTTGTATTCGTCCTCACTATCGCTTTCATCGTGGTCATTCTTAAGCGCCTGCGAGTCGCGACGTCCAGTGCGGTGAATCGCCATGATGCGAAGTTCATCCCCGTCGTTTAAGCGTCTAGCTACAAACGGATTCGCAGGGATACGCGGTGCCGCCTGGGTGTATTCGTTGTTGATATCTTCGTCCGAGTCTCCTTCGCTTAGTGAGCGTTGAAGTTTTAGTTTAATAGGTGTCCTGATCTTGTTCTTGTCCTTGTCATTCGGGCGCTCGTGCAATGATAAACGGAACCCCACCTTTCTGAAAATGCCCTTACCCGTCGAGATGAAACCGTCGGTTAACTCGGAGCAACCAGCAGACTTGCCCAGCTCTGCGCGCTCATAGCTAGGAGTAATGAACGATTTCACCGGAGATAAACTTTCGCTTTCCGTGGACGATGTTCCAGGCGACTTCCTCGCCTTCTTGTAGGGGGTGCGCCGTGGTGGTAAAGCTCCAACCGGTGGAGGAACGTCATACTTGTCTGTAACCGATAGGATGTTCAGCGGCAGAGAACGCGGTGCATGTTGCTCCAACGCAGCGAGGTCCTCGTCCACGTCACTGTCCGTCGACTCATCGTGGTATTCGACGTTGCCATCCTTCTTATTGTGGGGTGAGCCGGTCTTGTTGCCATTGAAGAATGGGTCAGCGTCACCGTCGCTAAAGCGACGTGGACGCGATAGGAGGTCTACGTTAGGGATACATCTAGAGTCACTGTACATGCGATTCATCTGTGAGGCTTGCTGGAGCGACGCGAAGTCTTCGTTGTCCGTAATGTCCATAGCCACAAAGGATCGCAATGACTCCGTGTCGGAGTAGATGCCGTCGGCCGTCATGACGCGGCGGCAGGCCGCCAGCTTGTGCAGCGGGTCGTAGTAGCCCGGCAACGAGTGGAAAATTCCCGTAAGAGGGTGGTGGCGAAACTTCTTACGCTCCTCGAGCTCCGCCATGTCGACGATGTCGCTCGAGAAGTAGACGGCGCCACGGTTGCCAGCGCTATAGTCGCAAAGGAAGCGTGATACAGCAAGTCAGCACTTTTGACAGAATAAAACAAGATAGAGAAGGAGACAAACTGTTGCATGCAAGCAAGACGCACCTCGGCGCGTGATGAAACGTGCCCACGAAGGGATTGTACGAAGGCAGCTTGGCGAACACGTTACGCGGTACGACTACGCCTCCGTCGCCCGTCATCTTTCCTTCGTCGATAGCTGTCGTACTTGCGCTCTCTTTGCCGATCCGGCTGGTGTGGAAGTGAGGGGGCTTTGTTGCAGATTTGGCTCGCAGTGGCTTCTTCGGCTAATGCAGCTTTGTGTGTGTCTTCTCCGTTATGGACTCGAGGACGGTGCGACTCGACAACTGCTAGGTATTATACCACACAGAGAAAAGCGAGCAAATAGAGCCGGCGATTTTCACTTGAATTTCGTAAGTTGGGCATTCAGCCGAAAAATCGATGAAGCGCGACAAAAATGACCTTTTTTAAATAGAGTACCGATTTTTAAAAAAAAAAGTCCGTTTATTTTTACGAGCGCCCAATTCCACTGAAATATCGCCAGCAACGTTTTACTCACACCGCCAGTTCCAGGCGGCTGGAAACCAGGCTTGTTTAGCCAGCATCCTGCTTTGTAATGTAACCGCCAATTTAGCAGTTATTAAATAATATACGCCAGAATTTCGACGCATAGGGCGGTGCTTCAATGTCGTTCATTGCAGTTCGAAACTCAAATCGAATAGCCCTTCATCAATCGAGCCATCAGCAACCTCAACGAGAGTTGTTTTCTTCAGCACTTGTCTTGCAAAATGTAAGAAAACGATTTTTTACACACTCACATGTACCAGCAAGAAACCCTTACAAACCATGGATATTTATTGTAAAATCATTATTATATTTGTATCCTCTCTCCCACGTCCTGGGCGCTTGTTACTGCCCATTGAGATAGTGGTCAAACTCCTACATGTACAGTGCATGTATTATTAATAATACTCCTCCTGTAATTCACGCCGCATCAAATTGCCCAAAAAAAGGAATTAGATCCAATTACGACTCGACGAGGCCTATGACGAGTCCGCGGTGTAGCCACCTTGTCCTGTCACTTCAACCACTTGCACTGCGCTTTTCCGAGGCCGACTGGAGCCGTCGCAGCTTGAACTCACCACGTAGTTCAATGGCGCCTGTCGAGCGCCGACAGGCCGATCCGTCCGTCACATGAATCTTTCGCCGCTGACATATCGCTTGGTGATCGCCACGACCTAACGCTTTACAGCACAACAAGGTGTTGTTGAACTGCCCGCTCGCTTCGTGCAAGCAGTCCGCGTAACGTCAGCCAGGCAGCATCGATGAGCGAGGGCGCCGCTAACAGCCGCCGGCCATTAGCTAGAAAAGAAATAGCGAGCGGTGGCAATTATAAAAGCGTGCGAGTCAACTTCATCGCCTGGTGTGTCGACGACTCTGATTTATTGCGTGCCTGCTGGACTTACACGCTTGGGCCAAGCGGCTTGGCATGCAGCCACTTCGTTTCGTCAGCCTGGCACCGTAAGCAACTCCCCAACTTGAGGCTCAAGCGGCCTTGTCCCTAAAGGGCTAAATACATTAGTACTGCGCACATCGCAATCGAAAAACCCACTCGTGTCTGGTTCTTTTTGCAATATTGGATCGCACAATGAGCACGACGATAGCCACGGCAGCGACGACCGTTAGCCACGAGTCTGAACGCGAAATCGGCGGATGGCGCTTCTCCTGCCACACAGCGCCAGCGATGAGCTCAGCGCTGCGCGAGGAGCTGACTGCAGAACTTGGTCTACGCCCCGCGATTCCCCTTCCCGAGGTCGTCTTCGCTGACAGCACCCTCAGCATTGATCACCCCCCAAGCGGTTTGAAGATCCACTTTGACGCCAAGGAGGCTCTTCAAACGTGGATGCAGGACCACAAACAAGTAGCGTAAGTGGTTTGTCTGGCGAGTTGCGAAGGCAAGGTGATAGTGACTCGGTTTCTCTATATCCGCAGCGGTAAATGGGAACCATCGTCGTTTGACTTCACATACAGGTGAGGAGAAACACAAACAGAAGGAACAAATTTTGTGCTGACGATGTACTCGGGGGTTATGGTCGGCAAAGTACAACCTATAATGGAACCGTCTCACAGAAGGTTGGTGGGCGCGGGGTGCCTACTACAAGCATCACGTATCGAAACAACTTGTTTACATGTTAATGTAGGGGTGTTCGCCAAAGATTAATCAAACGACGGATACACTGCCTCTGGACAAATTGCAGCAGCAAGTAGCCATTCTGTTCTACGAACGTGTGCTGCTTTTCGAAGGTACTAGTACTCGACGCAAGGTCCTCCTTTTTCACAGTAATAGCGATAACGCGTGACATGTCCAGATGACATTCGAGACTTGGGCGAAATTTACGTCGAAGTTCGAGTGGTAAGGAGTGCTGTGTAGGTACCAATTAATTTCGTTTAACTGAGATTGTTTTGCATCCTACAGCGAGTGATGGAGTTCGGATTCTTGCTCTTGTGCAGATACTACTGCCGCATCGACGAGAAGGTAAACTTTGAGACAAAGAGAGGGTATTCGGGGCTTACCTATTGCGACGTTTGACAAACCAGCAAACTCTCAAGCTGCAGGACACACGCTATTACCACGAGTTCGGCGATGATTTCGTGTGGAGAGACCATGAGACCCGTGAATCCACGATTGGTGACATCAAGCAGGTAGGCAATAGCGCTGTTTGTACTGGCTGTAGTTGCTTCTGGAACGCGTTAACTTCTGCTTACATCCAGGTGCTGAGGTCGAGATTTCAAGGTGAAGAGGACGCGCCCTTCGATCTATCAGGCGACGTAGTGCACGGAATTTTGGAGCCGATTTCCACGACTACTGAGAAAATTCACATTGTTGCCTCCAGCTAGGCATGATAACTCAGCAGGTGTACGCAATCAAACTGGGCCTGGCCAATAAAATGGCCCCAGCAAAGGTGTCGGGCTTATGTTCTTTGATGCAGTGAACAGCAATAATTTCTGTCATTCCTTGGACTTATCAGTTGTTGATCTGCAGGTGGCTGGGCACTGTCAGTTATGAGCTCTAACGACGATGTTTACCACCACCCTGTCCTAGCTTTCTCTCATGGACCCGGTCCGCTATGGCTGCTTAAACACGGCGTGGAAAACCGCACTAGCAAACCAGCTCGTAATGTCTCGTCCATCTTTAAAAAGCTCTACCCGGGCGAACAGCACAAACCGAAGCGGATTCTCTTGGTGTCGGCGCACTGGGAGACGTACCGAATCGGCTTTGAGATCTCCAATTCGCCTGCTCCAGGAATGCTGTTCGACTACGAAGGGTTTTCCCCGGACGCGTATAAGGTGGTGTACTCCGCTAAAGGCGACCCTGACTTTGCCAACGAGGTGGCCACGCTCCTGTCGCGAAGGAAGGTCAAGCTGACTCAGGTGCTGCGTGCGTTCGACCACGCAGCGTTCGTGCCTTTGACGCTGCTTCGGCGCCAAGCAGATATTCCGGTGGTGACACTATCGATTAACTGGAAGCTGAATGCTCGCGCACATTTCGAGCTGGGTCGAGCATTGGCACCACTGAGGGATCAGGACACACTCATTATCTGCTCTGGCCAGGCGACCCATGGCCTGCGCGGAGAGGGAGACAACGTACCGCAGTCTGGGCTCGACTTCCAGGCGTGGCTGGATTCGGTACTCACTAAGAGCGAAGAGGGGCAAGAGGATTTCACGTACGCGCAACGACAAGAGAAGCTGCTAGCATGGGAATCCGCACCCGGTGCCCTTGAAGCACACCCGAGAGCGGACCACTTCATGCCATTTCTCGTCGCTGCAGGAGCCGGCATGGAGAAAAAGGTTCCGCAGGCAACGAAGCTATATGGCGGCTGGGGGGCTGATAACCACCTATCGTACGCGACCTACGCGTACGGCACGTCGCCTCCAGCACAATAACATCCCAATCCCCAAGCTTTGCACTCTTAAATTTAGTAAACTGGAGAAAGAATGGGTATTAAGATGCAGCTGTTTCGGTAATTCACCTTCGCCTTAGGATAACCCGCTCGATCCGATAAAATCAGATTCTGTAACCCACTCATATCCACCAGAAAGAACCAAAGGGTGGAAGGCACTATCAAATTTGAAGCGGTGTAGCTTGATAATGGTGATGCCTCGAGCCTTGTTGGTGCTGTGCGCGGCGGTGGTTCTTTTGTCGGACTTTCCGGGTGTCAGTGTCAGCGCGGGATTGATGTCGCCGCTGCGGCAGCTGGGGGAGGAGGTAGTGAAAGTGCACATCAAGGCGCACCAAAAGGAGGAAGCTTCGCAGCCCAAGCACCACGACGCCACCCCGTCGAAAAAGCACGCGCACAAACACCATGCGAAGGAAGGAGAGGAGAAAACAACGGAAAGCGGCGAAACTGTGCGTAGCTATGACCATGGTACCGTCCGAATCGAGTCGAAGGGCGCTATGGCTGGGAAGAAGCTCACGAAGAGTCATCAGAAGAAAGCGCCCGCCAAGAAGGAGCAAACGGACGAGACTGTGGTCGAGTACAGTCATGGAACCGTCAAAATCTCGGGCACGGAGACGACAGATGGCGAGACGACGGACAAGACCAAGAAGGATGTCACGCCAGACGAGAAGGAGGTCACTAGCACGGCTAACAAGGTCAATGAGCTCGTGACAAAGCTCAGCAGCACTGACTCAACCGAACACAAGTCGTTCATTGAAGCGTACGGTCCTGTGGTTGTCATCTGCGGAATCATTGGCGGTCTGGCGGCAATCGTCGGCGTCGTTGGCCTTGTGATGGGCCAACCGCAGTCGAACGACGATAACTTGGATTCGGTCTTGAGTGCTTCAGACCTGGATGTTGATGTTGAAGCCAATGCCACATCGTCTGGAGTGCAGAATCCTACCGATGAAGATCTTCTGGGCGATTCAAACTCAAAACCCGTCGACGATGAGGAAGAAGAGGAAGGCACCTTTGCCAACGGCACAGCTCACGTGTCCGTGTAAGGCAAAACTTACGAGTCACTCGCCCACTAGCGCAGGGGTGCATGTGTTTGTGATAGTTTCTTTTTAGCTTTCAGCCTGCGGTTTCTTTATGATATTTGTGGGTCTGCGTAGCAGAACCAGTTAAGTCTTATCGTTGACAGTGTTTGGCGTTTGTTCTCCGTCGATCGCAACCCGAAATAAAAGAAAGCAAGGACCAGCTGCAACGGGCAGCATCGCTTCCGCTTTTCTTCCGCTGAGCAGTAGGTGTCCCTTTCTTTTTTAAGTCTCATTCGTAGTACGAAATGGAACAGCGCCTGGGGCTCAATAAGTCTCCAGCATTTTGAGGAAGAGAGGCCTGTGAGGTTATCTAACAAAAATAATGATGATTTGTTACAAAGTTGGCTTCAAGTTGTCCCTTACAAAAATAGAGTCAAGACAACGTCTAGCACCCTCCCATACTCGGTACTAGTTATGCAAGGAAGGGCGACGCTGGCTCCGAAAAACGTCACGTCGTACTCTCTTCCGCTACCTCGTGTGTGTCCATCGAGGCATTTGTCGGCCTGTAGGTCTCCAATATTTATAACTGGCTCGAAGCAGCCATGGCGTCGCACCTCTGGGTTGTTGGTGTGTCGCTGTCACTCACTGCCACGCTCTTCGGAACGCTGGGAAAGGTGTTGCTCAAGCTCGCACACACATCGTCTCAGGCTTTGTCTGTTAAAGCGGCCGCCACGGTGTGCGTATTCCTACTCAACCCCGTATTTGATGCAATGAGCTACGCGTACGCAGCGCAGGTGAGAAAAAGATATATGTAACGTGGCTGCCAACTCGTCTTCTAACGAACCTCATTTTTTTGGTGCAATTTCAATCACTAGTCTATCTTGGCGCCAATGGCTGGCTTTAGTGTCGTGTGGAATATCGTGCTGTCACCGTATCTGCTCAATGAGAAGGTGTCCACACACGACGTTAGAGGATCGGCGGTCATTTTGTTCGGCTGTGTCCTTGTCGGAATTTCGGGAAGTCACGATACACCAACACACCACAGCGCCGAGCTGTTTGCTCTGTTTCAAAGCCGTATCTTTCTCGAGTACGCCGTATTCGCAATTTGTTCAGCGGTGGTGGTAAGTCTCGATAAAACATTTCTTCATGGTGTTGCCTGGACGTGCTGAAACGAATGTGCTGTTGCTGTAGTTGGTCTGGATGATCTGCAGCTACGAGAAGAAGAGTGGATGGAGAAGGTTTGCATTCGGCGCTCTATCTGGCCTCATCGGTGGCAACCTTTTTTTCCTTAAGGTGCGTCATTGGTGTTGGCGGTCAGCTACCACCCTAGGTCTCTAAAACTTACGGTGGCGCGGTGTAAATGGGTTTTTAGGCCTCAGTTGAATTGCTGGCTGAAGGTGGAGATGTTTGGGCAAACCCGGAGACATACATCATTTTCGTATCTGCGCTATCCTCGGCCGGCGGTGGTATCTACGTTCTCGATCGCGGCCTGCGGGAATACGATGCGCTTTATCTCGTAGCGATCTACCAAGCGTTCCTCATCCTCATCGGCTCTATTTCAGGTGTAATCTTCTTCCATGAGATTACAGGTATGAACTCATGGTGGCAACTAGTTGTCTACCCTTGCAGTATCGTTACGACGGTGGGTGGCATCATTGTCTTGTCGGAGAAACACACAGAGCACTGTGATCCGATATACCCCAGCAGTGCGATTAACGGGGCCAAGCAAGGTGAAATCTCGCCGCTTCTTGTCTCGAACGGAGTCAAGAACGGGTTCAAGCACGGCTCGATTGAGGCTGTTTAGAAGCGCTGCGGAAATCGAGCAAGTTCTGCAGCTCCTGTAGGGAAGAAATAGCTCCAGTAACAAATACTCGTGTACTACAGGTACAGGCAATCGATAGACGTCTGGCTTTCAGTGAGTGTTCCTAACTGAATGAATACCAGCAAATGTATTTTTTTCACGCAAGTCTCCGATACTAAAGGAGGGTACGTTACTGCCTACGACAAGCTTACACCTAGTTGCAGCAAGTAGCTTTGGCGTCTGGGTCAGGGAAGTACATACCAGCAGCCTTGAGCTTTCGATTGATGAAAAACATGGCGCCGGCGATGATGGCCACGAGCGTCACAACGAAGCCTAGAATCGTCTGCAGCGTCTGCTGGTATTCTTCTTCCTTCTTCTGGGCCTTGGCGGCTTCGCGCTGGGCACGAGTCTGCTTCTTGCTCTTGCGGCTCCGACGCTTCTGCTTCTTTTCGGTCTTTTCCGTCTTCTTTTCTGGCTCACCCTTTTCTGCTTTATCCAGACGTCCCAAGTAGCGCTGGATGCGATGTCCCACCTCGGCGCGGCATCGCTCCGACACTTTCGTGGGGTCCGTTGGGTTCTCCTGCACCTGCTTTAAGCACTTGGCCGACATCTTGGAGA
Organism: Phytophthora infestans T30-4; assembly: GCF_000142945.1. Lineage (NCBI taxonomy): Eukaryota > Oomycota > Peronosporomycetes > Peronosporales > Peronosporaceae > Phytophthora > Phytophthora infestans. The sequence continues at coordinate 3,969,550 of NW_003303752.1, forward strand.
AAATTTTCTCCATAGCCTCAGGTGTCAAGCGCGGATCGATCTCGTGCACGGGCACGGCATCATCCTCGCTCGGAGTCTCAGCCATCTCCGCTTGTGCTTCTTCCTCGACAATGAGGTCGCTGTCCACGTCGATTGCCACCTCCTCGTGCTCAGTGTTAGCCATACCCACGGCGGCAAGTACAGCCAGCGCCACCAGAAGCAGAGTTAGGAATCCTCGACGCATTATTCAACGACCAAGGGATTGGACGGCAACTTGTAGAATGACACGCGGCATGGGATCGTTTTCGACGTTTACCCCTAATTATGAGTGAAAAAAAGCACTTTTTATTAGGTATTAATTCAATGAATTTGTGTCTACCACACTACGCACTAAAAAAGGGCGGGTCAGACTTGAGTCCGTATTCTTGGCTTGATTTTTCTAGGAGAGCTCAGTCGGTGTCGTCCCTAGCAAGAGCTTGAACAAGAGCATCATGACCACCATCTTCGACGGCTACGATGAAGAGTATCGCACGCTGACCAGCGACATCTCCAAAAAACTTAGCGAGATTGCATCGTACGAGGACCAGAAAGGTGCATACATGTTGAATTCAGGGTTGAACGAACGAAATTGTAGTGATCTTAAATTGCTGGTTCTGTTGCAGACAAAAAGAAGGCGAGCATCGTGCATGTAGGAGACTTGCTGACACAAGCCACACAACTGGTAGGCCGGAAGAAATGCTGGTGAAAACTAGGTGGAGGCTGGTGTTAGCTACAACATTAACGCTTACTTTGCAGATTCAGCAGATGGAGCTGGAGGTGCGGAGTTTGGACGCAGCCACCCGTCGTGAACTCTCGAAGAAGGTGGACCAGTACAAGAAGAGTTTGGCTTCACTATCGGCGGATCACAAGAAAATCCGCGAGAAAGAGGAGCGCGAAGGACTCTTTGGCGACCGCGATGGCAATGCGGTACGGAGGACTTAATGTTAGAGACTTATGGGAATGGCTGTCAGTTTTTGCTAATCAACTTGCTCAATGACGATTATAGGCTTCGGTGGAGCATCGGGGTCGCATGGCAGCAGCTACCAACAAGTACGTCGGCTAAAATGCTGTGAGGAAGTGCCAACAACTACAGGAAATTAATGAATGGCGTTTTCTCTGTTTAGGATGAAAGGCACCACAGACAAGCTGGCTGCTGCACGAAAAGAAATCGCTGACACGGAAGAAGTTGGTGCGTCAACACGCTCACCGATTCTTTAGAACGATAGCTGACTCACACCTGTCTTTCTTTTACGTAAGCACTTGCAATTGGCGAGGAACTTGGTCGAAATCGCGAGAAGATCGAAGCTACACACGCAAAAGTCAAAGGCGTGAATGAGATGGCTCGTCGTGGAGGAAACATCGTCGGCCGCATGTCAACACGAGACAAACGCCAACGAATGGCTCTGTCGATTGCTGCAGGGTTCATCATCATCGCTATTTTACTGCTGATTTACTTTGGCATTTTCAAGAGGAAGTAGATACAGAACCTCGCCTGACATGGCGATAAGCCGGGCTAATTTCATTACTTTGTTCACATACACTGAGCTGAATTTAGAGTCTACGTACGAACTCTTGCCAGGCTTCTCCGCAGATCCCCACGCAGACTTAGACCGCAAAGCGCTCGTTAGTTTCTTGCTTGAACGTTTGACCTCCAGTACCCGCAGCATCAGCTGGACGCAGGGACCGCTCTTCAGGGGTATCTTTCGCTGTTGGGGACTTTTTACCCTGAACATGACCTCCTTTCGAGAGGTGGATCGGAGCATAACCAGTCTGAAGACGTCGGCGCTGATGGAAGACCAAACCGAGGCAAAACAGAGCAGAAACTGATGCTGCTACGACTGCTATGGGCGTCCGAGGCGCAGTCTCTTTCGAATCCGACTCTAGCGGAAGATTGTTCTCATCAAAGATACCAATCGCTAGCTTGCTGCCGTAGAACTTGCCGCTGTTATACTCCTCAACAATCTGTGCACGCTCGTCGTCTTGAAAAGGAATTGAATGAGCAGCAATGCATGCAAAAGGCTCGGAACAGCAAGCCTACCTGAGAGCGAGTGGCGCTTGTAGCCCTCCAGCTTCCAACTAGAGCCATTTTCGTTCGCCAAAAGGATACTATAGAACTCCACCTTGGGCATGTCAAAATTGCAGCTGCAGCCAGATTGAATGATCGTGTTAGCTGCTCTGCTTGGGGCAAGAAAATAGTGGCAGAGCTACAATACCTGTCGCCTATTGCCGTCGCTGCAGCCGGAAGACAGTCGGCCAGTGGCGCCAGCTGTACGAGCATAGCGATTTTGGTACTGTTCTCTGGTATTGTCTTGGACTCACTAGCCGATATGACGCTCACCGGCCTGTACGCTGCGTCGCCCAACTTCTGGTTAAGCTTGTTGACTCCCACCTGGCACGTGCTAAAGAGCTCCATACACAACGGGACCGTGAGCATTGCGGCCATATCCAGTCCCAGACATTGAGTAAAGTCTGCGCTAACGCCTGCAACCCAGTACACAGCCGCGACCGCCACTACCAGCGACCTCATCTCGAATCTTCTGGCGAAAGGTCGTGGCTCGAAGACCAAACATGTGCAGTATTCTATTTGATAGTTCCCAAGAATTTCGACCAATCACTTTCGCGAACCGTTGGTCCAGCAATTGACATCCCGAACATGACTCCACCGATGCGGAAGGACGGTGATGTGCTCGCCATGGGTATCGAGGGCAGCGCCAATAAGCTCGGTGTAGGCATCATTCGCTACTGCGCTGACGGCGAGACGGAAATCCTGTCCAATCCACGCAAGACATACATCACGCCGCCGGGCCAGGGCTTCCTGCCTCGCGAGACAGCTTGGCATCATCAGAACCACGTGGTGGGCATCGTCCGTGCGGCGCTGGCGGAGGCCGGTGTCTCTCCGAAACAACTAGACTGCATCTGCTACACTAAAGGACCGGGAATGGGTGGTCCACTGCGCTCTGCTGCCGTCTGCGCGCGCATGCTCTCCCTATTGTGGAACAAACCGCTGATAGGCGTCAACCACTGTGTCGGACGTACGTAAGCTGCGATCTTTGCAATAATTATTGCAGTTGCTTATTCGCTGGGGCCATGCTGCTGTTTACAGACATTGAGATGGGTCGGACGGTGACCAAGGCTGCCGATCCCGTCGTGCTATACGTCAGTGGCGGCAATACTCAGGTCATCGCGTACTCGATGCAATGGTGCGAAAGAAATGACAACTTATAGAGACTGGAGAAGATGACCATTACGCTGATATATTTTACACTGTGCAGCTACCGCATCTTTGGCGAGACGATCGATATCGCCGTTGGAAACTGCTTGGACCGCTTCGCGCGAGTGCTGGAGCTGTCGAACGACCCAAGTCCCGGATACAATATTGAAGTCCTGGCGAGAGAGTACGTTTACAAGTAGTTTGCAGCGCAGCTTTTTGACGGTTCTGACGTGTTGGTTTTGATGTATGTGCTGCGATTCAGAGGCGAAAAGTTCATCGAGCTGCCGTACATTGTGAAGGGCATGGACGTGTCATTCTCGGGTATCTCGACTTTCATCGAAAAAGAAGCCAAGTACGTCGAGAAGCTTTGATTTGCTCTGATTAACGTGTGCAGCGCCTTACACACGTGCTTTTTTTATACGTTCCTGTAGGGACAAGATCAAGTCGGGCGAATGCACAAAAGCAGATCTGTGCTATTCGTTACAAGAGACGATCTTCGCCATGCTGGTGCGTTGTTTAGCTCCTTCGAGTTATTCTTTGCGTGTAAGTGAGAAAATGCTGATGAATCTTTCGGTCATGCTTCCAGGTGGAAATTACGGAACGTGCGATGGCACACTGTGGCCAATCCGAGGTGCTTATCGTCGGTGGCGTCGGATGTAACTTGCGTCTTCAGGAAATGATGGAGATCATGGCGAAAGAGCGCAACGGACGCGTCTGTGCAATGGACCAGCGCTATTGCATCGACAACGGTGCGATGATCGCTCAGGCTGGAGTCCTTGAATTCCAGTACGGAAAGACCACGCCACTGAAGGAGGCTACTTGCACGCAAAGGTACGAGAGAATCATTCTCAGTCTGTAGGCTGCTGTTAATATGGCACTTACGGCTGTCTACTCATGCAGATTCCGTACCGACGAGGTTCCTGTAATTTGGCGGACTGATTGAACAGGATAGCTGGAATCGGCAGGCAACGCAAATATGACCAAACTTTGAAGAGTCGTTTTATCCTTACTTTATTTTGGAGAAGTGAACGTCATGGAAGGAGATACTGGTGTCGATCAAGGAGCAGATCAGGATGGAGATGGAGATTTCAGTACTGCCCAACCCGAGCGCTCAACAGTGCCAATAACTCGTATGGAGGCTCTGATCCAAGCCATTTCGCAGTACCGGGACGTCTATCCTGTTGTTCAGCGAGCAGTTCAGTTGCTACTCCCAGAGCTGTGCGATAGAGATGCTGATGACGAGGATATCACTAGCAGCATCCAGGCTTTTATCAAATCAGGGGCACTGGTGGAAACAGTTCGTGCGATGAGTGTCAACCTGGACTCCCCTGCGTTTATTGGCCCGTGCGTTGAGCTGCTCGTTGCTCTGGTGAATAAAGCTGGTAAACTCATTGCAGAGGCTTTATGGGAAACGGGTAAGCTTTGACGAAAACTGACATATACCGCGTGCTAATGCTATCGGAAATGCGACGCCTTAGAGATATTGGCTGTTCTCGACAAAATTGTGCACAGTGTCATGTACCAGAATGAATCTGTATGTGTTCAGCTTGGTATGACACTTGTAACTAAGCTTTTGGGGAACTTCAAGGCGATCGGAGACGGAGTGTGGACTCAGCTTGTTTCTACCACAGCACAGGCGATGGTTTGAGATCTTGTGTTTGCCATTACTGCGATCTGCTTTGAAGGGTGTACCTGAAGCTGCTTGTGCCCGCATGCTCTGATAACAGCTCGCGAATCCGCTGAATGTTGATCTACAATCCGAGTGCTTGTTGAGTTTGAAGCTTCTTTTTCAGCTGAAGATCGATCGTGCTGTGCCCGCTACCACCGCGAATATCATTTTGAAGACGTTGGACCAGTGCTATCGACAGCTTGTCGAGATAAACAGGGCATTTGCGTCAGCTTCCGTGGTAATTGTCGTTCGGTACGTGGGACTGCTCTACGTCTACTGTAGAGCTGGCAAAGGCCTAATGACGAATTTCGGTTCAACGTAGGATACTTGATGCATCTTCTCGAACTCCCCACCTCGGACACCCCGCAGCAATTCTAGCAGCAGCGCTTCATCACTATCAACTTGCGAAGGATCTCGATGAGGTATTTTGCTCACATTGTACCTCTTTTTTTTAATTGTTGAATACGTTTTTTGCGATTATTGCTGTCGATGTAGAGCTACAAAGTCTGCATCGAAAAGCTAATCCAACAACCGCTCCATGCTGCTGTTCCGGACTCACTAGCGCGGCTGAGTAAACCAATGTTACCTCCTGCTGATTCGTACGCAGTATTCAACCTTATTCGGTTACTCGAGCAGTGTTAATACTTGGCTCATGAACAGGGACGCAGAGGATGGAGCGACGGCATTGCAGAATGCAGCCATGAAGCTTTTGCTCGCTGTAGTGTGGAGGTTGATCTGGTTTAGGACGCAAACTTGGTGTAGGACTGACTTGTGTCTGTTTTTCGTCGTTATAGAGAAGAAGCTCGTGCATTTCTGGACCGTGGAGGTGTAGCGATACTCGCGAAATTCTTCACGTCAAGATCAACATTAAATAACGCAGCAATTGAAACTGCACTAGCGCAAACACTGTACTACGTGTCAATGCACTGGCCTGATGAGATTTGGAATGTGATTCAAGCCAGTGGCACCGGCCTAAGCAAGTGGATCGAAGTGATTAGCAAGCGATGCGAAGATGAGAACGATGTGCTGCTTCATTACCTTCTGGCAATGATGAATACGTTGCTCCACTGCGAAGAATTTTCAAGCTCATTTGCAAGAAGTAATGTGGCGGACATTTACCTGTCAATCCTCGACAAACATCACCAGGTACGTTCCATCTATTGATCGTTTGACAAATAATTTCTCTAACGTGCTGGGTTTACTACAGCTCCCACTGTGTACGCGCCTTGTCGTGACTGCTCTCGCTTCCGTATCTGGGATATGCCCAACAAGTTCATTGCCGTAAGTACCGTCTAGTTCAGGGCTCCTTGAGCTGCTTCTCTAACAAATACTGACTCTAATCACTTTGTAGGGCGCTATGTGACTCAGTTGCAGAGACAATCGCTCTCGAAGACGATCGTTCGTTTCAGTTGGAATGTGTGAAGGCGTTAACACTCCTTGTGTCTCAGCAAGATGACAATCAAACCCTCTTCTCAAACCAGCGTATCCGAGATATAGTTCGCGTCATGCGCTTAAAATTGATGGACGGACAGTTGACCGCTGCTATGCTCAACCTCGTCGTGAACACATTGGTAATGTACCACTACTCCGATGTACTTGTTATTCACTTTAGGTTCTGTACACTCACCGGACATAATGCAACAGCCGAACAGCAAAACGCGAGCGAACTTCATCGATCAAGGATTGTTGCAAGTTGTTTCCAAGGCGATATGCACGTACCAATGGAGCTCTAAAGAGGCTGCGGGAACGATAGCTCGGTGGATAATTTGTGATATAGCTCACAAGCTTGACGTTTCCAGAAATCTCAGCACCCTCGAGCCTCACGGCCACCTCGCTCATGGCCACATGCTCACCGCACCGGTAAGTGAGCATACATAGCTCCCAGAAAGCCATTCGTCGTGCGTAACTTGTGCATTTCCCTTTTTAAACCACCAGGCTATGTCAATCGAAGCATTGAATGCGTGCTGCTGTGTGGTAGGAGCTCTTGCAGGCGTTAAACCATTCCTTTCTCTTTTGGTGGAAGAGGGCGCAATCCAGTGTATCGTTGGCACGTTGCGCTACGCGAAACAAGAGCTTATGGTACGCAGTGAAGCCTCCTTCATTCAACTCATCACGACCTGCTTTTATGCAGCGAACAACATTGTGAATGCTCCGGTGGTGGCACAAGTAACTGATTCGATAACAGCGGAAATTACGACCAATGCGATTGACGAGCAGTCGATTTACTCGCGATTGGTTGCCAGTGGTGCAGAAGATGCCATTATTGGGTGTCTCGAGGAAGCGTTGCGAGTGAACAAGTTCCTGTCAGTACTGGTGAACGGTGGCTGTCGGTTGCTCCACGCTGTATTCGCTTTTCCGATATCTACAAGCAGTGAGACAGAAAACCGATGGATCTCTGTGGCCACCTCCATTTTGCAGAGAGGAGACACGCAACAGAGAACACGAGAGCTGCTGTTTGGTACAACATTGATGGTCTTGTCGCGAGGGAAGCGCTCCGGCGAAGCAGCTACAGGACAGCATGTCAAGATGGTGAAAGTAATTCTTGGCGTTCTGACCGAGTCGATACAACATGAAAGCAGCTGCACCTTGAGTCAAGCAGAGTGCGTTGGAGCCATTCGCGTGCTGGAAGAAGTATCGAAAACGTCCGATTCCCTGCCAGATACGCTGGTTTCGAGATGTCTGGGAGTGCTGGGAAAGCTCCTAGGTGTCTTCATTTTATCGTCTTCTACCACAGCACAGGAAAGTCTGCGGTTATTCGACAATGCTATTGCACTATTTGCGACAACTAGTTACGTGAATAGACTGGTATGTCGGCTAGATAAATGCGCGGCGAAGGAAGAGGTGATCGATGGTACGGTAATGGTGGAGATGGCTGAAGATTTTAAAGCTCTTGAAGCGTTGTTGCTTTCCAGTCAAGGAAAGAAAACGATTGATAGTCATCATAGACTCTTTTGTCACCTCGCCGCAGTTGTTGAGAGTTTTGCCGAGTACGAACAAGCATTGGGAGACCGTGCACCGTTTTTTCTGGAGCTGGGATGTGTATCCAGTCAACTTCTGCCTACAGCTCAACGAGAAGAAGTAATCAACGCCGCGCTGTGTCATTTTGCTCAGAATACGGCGTGGCATTCCATGCGATGGATAGCTGCACTAGCCGACAAGGGCTCAAGCGAGTTCACGCTTATCGTCGAGTTTGTTCTTCTCCGAATTGTTTCAGGCTACTCGATTCTTGAGCCGCCATTGCTGATGGAACTTTTGGACGCACTGAACTTCCTCCTTCGCTATAGTCAATGCAGAAAAATCGTCCAGACGTCCTCGCATGTCGAAGAACTCCAGAGTGTCTTGTGGGAGCTTGTTCGCGCCGATGTTGCACACATGGATGCAGGAGCTGAAAAGTATGATGCTGCAGTATCCCTGCTCGGCATCGTCTCGTCTCTGTTATCATTCTCGAGCGAGATATTTTCACTTCAGTCCCATGAGAATGGATGCGATTTGCTTGTTCGCTTTTGTCTCGGAGCGTTGGACAGCCGTTTGGTGGATACGAAGTCCGATATGACGAAGTTCGCGTTAGTGGAGGAACTTCATCAAAGTACCGGCTCCATCCTTCAGCACTGCGTAGCACTTGGCGCAGAGTATGCACGCTCTATTTTACAACATCGAGCAACACGACAAGCATTCAACATTTCTATCGGTACCGATAGGAAGATTTACGGAAAATGGTGCTTGGTGGTGCTTGGAGCTATGATCCAGTCTCACGGCCTTCTTTATGCAGAGAAGTTGCTAAGCTTATCATCAAATCCGCTTGAGCTTTTAGCCGACCTCGTGGAAATCGGCTTACAAAATTCCGACTTGCTTTCGTGGAAGCGTTTTCTGGATTGTATCGCACTGGTGAATGGCTCGTCCCACTGGCAAGCAGACTGCAACGCATTATTTAAAAAGCTACAGGCGAAGGGCTTAATTCCTGGACAAACTACCATCACGAATTCTCGGAAGGTGAACCAGTTTATTGCAGATACTATTACGCAACTGACCTTCAAGTACGGCCAGCTAAGCTTAGATACATCGCCGCGTGATGTGGGTAGCTGTTTCCAAGCAATCGCTCGGTCTGGATTCTCTTTCTACGATCTTTTCATGGCATCACCAAATTTCGAAGCCTCGGAGTACTCTACGATTGTTTGTCTTCACCTCCAAATTGCTCGGCTTGTTGGGCTCAAAACAGATACCGAGCGAAGTATCATTGAGGAATCGACTGTCAGTATCAGGAAGCTTCTTAATCCTATTTGCATATCGGATGAAGCGCTTGCTGACTATCTCGATTTGGCGGCAATAGTGTATCTGTCCTCTTCTGTTCGAGCAGCGGCGTGGCTCTTTATCGACGCCACCACTCACGTCTTATCCAAGGCGATACAAAGACTTACGACTGGGTCGGTTCGTTCGAAGAGTCTTGAAAAGAGTCTGTTGAATTGTTTTTCTTCCCTTCGAGCTGTGTATGGCGCTCGGTGGGAAAGTGGAGAAGTGAAAAGTGCTCAAGCACTTCTGAAAATCTTTTCATCCGATACATGGTCCCAAGAACGACTGTTAGAGTGTGTGTTGGTGCTTCCACAAGGTCTTGTTCATCTACTTGAACTCGTACGAGCTGCACCTGCCACCAGTGGTCAAGTGATGATGTTTTTGTTTCATCGCATACACGACATTCGTCACAAAACGCAGCGTATTGGTGAGCTTGAACTAAGCACAATTCTCTCGTTGGTTAAGCGTAATGTTGCTGGTAGAGTCGGTGTCACTTTTCAACGAAAACTGAGAGAAGTTTCTGGAAGCGAGATGTTGCGTTGTGCTCTGGAAATACTCGAGCTGTGTGTGAGGCGGAAGAACTGTGCAGAACTTTGCTCTGATCTCGGGGGTATCAGTATTCTGTACGATGTCCTGTGTGCACCTTCCCAGTACGAAGACATCACTCTTTTGGCACTTGAGATCTGCTGCTGTCTAGCTGGTTCTGGAGCCGATCTGACGCATGAAAACTCCACTTTTGCTCTTCAGCGGCTGCTCATTTCCGTCGAAACCAAGGTGGATTCTTCTCGTTCCCGCTTAGTAGCTCTCGTCGTGGAGTATTTCTCAGCGGTTGATGTTTCTGCTTTCAACTTGCCATTGATTCAGCAGTGTAGGACTCAACTTTTACCTATATCATCAAGATCACATGAGGAGAGCGAGAGATTCATTCAGCAATTGTACATTGCACAGCAGAAGCTTTTAAGACGAACAGTAAAACCCCAAGGCTTCAGCACAAGTTCGAAGCCAAGCAAGTCATCTCTCAACGAAGGCGAAATACGGCGTAGAATCCTCTCGGGTTGTCGAACTATCGTGCAGTGCACGGATGGACAAGGTGAAAACTCGTATATTAACGTGAAAACTTCGGGTAAAAGCGTGACCGAGCCACGTGAGTATTCTCGCCTACGCGAAGCTATTGAACAGCTCAGCTCCGTATTGAATGACTCTAACATGGCGATGAACCGCAAATACCTATCAGCGCTGGTGCCGGTACTCAGCGAGATCCTTGTTCTCCATACAACTACGACGACAACAATGTGCACCATAATGAAAGTGCTTGAGCAAGTAGCATTTGTACACCCGTCGATCATGCTCTCCAACGACCAGCTTGACATTCCGACATTAGTTGCCTCCTGCTCGCTGCATCATCGAGCGTCGCTCCCGTTTGCGCGGAACCTCTGTCGATTTTGCAATAGTATTAGTGCAGAATTGACGAAAGATGAGTTCGGGTTGGCAGTATCGCTGGTTCCCTTATTATTCGAGCTGTTGGAGCACTGGAACAAAGATTTTGAGATCGTCGATCAAAGCCTAGCAACGTTACCGGATTTGATCTCCGTGATGCGAAAGGAGGAATTTAATGATCGTCGCAGTGGTGATATACTTGCTCTCCTTAACGCTGCAGTGGCGTCTTATACTGGCAACAGCCCAACGTCATGGAATTGGCTGAAATGTATGCTGGTTGCTCTCAACAAGATCGATAAGGTGGCTATAGAATCCGCACAAGACACGATATGCACGGTGATTGGCATCATTCGCATGTACGCGAGTCATAATTTCATGGTGGAGAGAGCTGTAGAGGTGTTGATACGCATGTATGTCGAGAAACGACAGCTCCCTCTTCGACACCTTAGCGAATCGGACGGTGTTGAAGTGCTGCTAACCTGTTTGAAACTGCACGCCAATGATGAATCAATTGTCCGAAGTTGCCTCAAACTAATGGTAAGCTTGGTCTCACGCAGTGAAACCTTACCTAGAACAGTTGATCAACTGGTGACAACAGAAGCTGCCGCTCCGATCCTACTCGTATGCAAGGAGAATCCCGACAATCCCTCAATCTGTGGAATGTGCGCTAAGCTGATGCACCAAATGGTTCAATCGTTCGAGAAGCAACCTGGAAAGAAGCTTCACATTTCTGTGCTACCTGGAGATACATCAAGAAAAAAATCTGAGCTGTTGACGCATCTTCTGGAAGCTGATATTCTACCGTTGATATTCGACTTACTGGATAGTTGTTCAAGTCGCGGAGATTATCATTTGCTCGGATCGCTCTTGCTATTACTCAAAAGTCTTACGAAAGACGAGCGCCTACGAGACTCTGCAGAGGTTTTACACGGTCTTCAAGAACTGCAACAGACGATTGACCGTATTTGGGAAAAGAATTCCGACCGTGTCTTAATAGAATTAGCCGTCGACTGTCTCGTCAACTTGGCTTGCTCGGATCGTGCGCTGGGCCATGGATGGAGGGAGTTGCCGATGTGGCTTCTACAGCTCGCGGAATCCATTCACAATCTAAAAACACAGAACACCGGAATGTGCGTCGAGAAGCTCATTGGAATACTGGGAAGACTCGCTCTTGATAGCGCTACAAGCAACGCAATTGCACCCAAAGGATCGTTCACTATTCTGGAATTACTGGAGCGCGTGGGGGAAAACTATTCACTAGAGCAAGCACTGTATGGACTGTTATGTGCATTGTGTGAAGACATCTCGTGCGCCCAGATCTTGATAGCTTACAACGCCATCCCGATCACCGCCGAACGAATAATCTGCCATGTTCGTGACGAGGAAACGCTGTTAAGCAGCTTGTGCTTTTTCGATCTCTTGGCTCTTAATAGTGGCGAGAGCTACCGTGCTTTGCAAGATGAAATCGCATTTAAAGCCCTGGATTTGGCTATCCAAACATATCCCGAGATGACAGGAAGCCAAGTGTATCGTATTGCAAGCACTACACTTGAGAAGGTGTCAGCATTAGACTACCAGTCGACACGAACGAAGCCTGGAGCAGCCAAAATGCTGAAGCCTCAAATCCAGTTTCCGGACTCGGAGAAACCTTTCCACGACTTGCTTCGTGAAGGAGCGAAGTTTCGGGTTCTCTGGGAAGCTAGACCCGCAATAGTTGAGAATATTCAGATACAACTAGCACCAAGCGGAGACTATCTACTCTTTCGACGCAAAACATCAAGTCAACTACCGCGAGTTGAGCGCATTTTCGTCAGTCAGCTCGAAGTTTGTCCGCAGCGTTCACTAACGAAGCCTTCGTCACCCTCGAAGACAGTTCTGGCGCAATCTTTACTAAAAAAACACTTCGAAGGAGATCGTGTACTACGTTTAAGGGTTCGCGACGAGGACGTCTTGATCAAGACGAACAGTGCTCGTGAGAGAGTTCACTGGGATCAAGCACTGCAATGGCTTGTTTCACGTCGCGAGACTCGAGCGTCGCCTGTCCATTCGCCCACCCAGGCTCGTATGCATTCTTCATAAGCATTTTTAGCCAACCTAGGTACCACGCAAACTTAAAGTAGAATTCTAATTATGCGCAGAACTTGAACCTCTTGCTGTTGATAATTGAATCATGGACCGCGGTCGACGAGCGGAACCTTACAGCAATGCTACAATTTGGACTCGAGAGATCGCTAGAAACCTCGCCAGTCACCTGAGTCGAGTGTCCAATGCTCATAGCTGTGTCGACACAAGGTCTCCGAAATCAACGCGTCTCCCTCAGTTCCATCACCCGAACGCTCAGAAGAGATGTCCGACAAGCCCGATGAAAACTCGACAACCGCTTATGACTTTAACTCGAAATTCTCCGAATCTTAACGGCGACCAGGAGCTCGAATTCAGTGGAGGAGAAAACGCACGAGAAGATATCGAGGGCGCCTCAACGTCAAGCCTCAGCTCAGAGAGAATCGGGAAACAAGAGCCCGTTCATGGAAGTAAAGGTATTCCACATTTTAACACAAACGATGGGCTTGATATTAACTAAAACATTTCAGATATACCAGCAGTTAAGCCTCCAGCAAAGAAGCGCACTGTTAATGGAAACATTAGCGATCTGACCACATATGATTCCCCACAAAGACACCACGTAACGCATGACTACTACAAAAGACAAGAACAACGAAAGATCTGGCAAGAAAATCAGGTAAAAAAAAGTTAGGTAAAAGCGTTAGAAATATGTAAACACTTCTGATTCTAACTAGCTCGGTGACGTGTTGTAGGCCCTCAACAAACGGCTGCAAAGTGCAAAGGCTACTCTAAACTTCAAGGAATGGGAGAAGGATGGCAAATGGACTCGGGAGTTTCTGAAAACCCAGGAAAGAAGAAGGCATGTGCTTCAACAAGAATTACGTAGAGCTCAAATCTCGCCACAAGCTGTTCTCCGAGCCAAACCGTTAAAATTGCTCCACCATCACGTGAAAGCCATTGCATTAGACTCAGACAAGAACTTAGGATTGTCTTGTTCATTGAGCGCTCGAACTTCGGCACGCCGCGACTCAAAGGGTGAGTTTCTACTTGGTAGTCGAGGTGGTTTCGAAGCAACACTCCAGCATCCGAGTGCTGCGAATCATCGACGCATCATGAAGTTGCGCCAGCACAAAAACACGCCTCTCAGCCCAACCAACGCTGCAAACGCCATAACGACAGAGGAAGTATCTGCTGGTACAGTTGATTCAGCCACAAGTGCAGCATTTATACCGAATAACGAGATTGTTACGGTACGGTTCACATTTTCACGTGGACGAAGTCGAAGTACGGATACCGCCTCGAACGGCTGTGAGCCATGTGATCAACCAGAACCATTGGTAGTGCGAGAAGGTGACAGAGACATGATGAGTCTGTCAGGAGCATATTCTCCGGGAGCCGAATTAGAATCCGAATTGAATGCCGCTGCAGTGAATGACTCGATCGATCAACCGCAAAGCGATTCAGTGTATAAAGCTGATGCTGAAGCCGTCGACAACACAGCAGCAGAAGAATGCGAATGCTATCAAAGCGACGCGGACTTTTACGACAATAAATTGCAAAGTGATGTTGCTGTACTATCCGCGAATGTTGTCGAAGCAGATACCCAAGCGGAGACAAAAGATGCAGATTTTGGATCCCATAACATTGAAAAAGAAACTCAAGCTCTGGACCATTTTAAAACGCCATGGTCCCATTCCGACAATGAAGAAGAGAAAGGAAGCTATGATGATGACAACTTTGATGAACATGCTCTTTTGTCGGCCCACGCAACCGAGCAGCAACATGACAAACTCGAAGCTAGCGGATACGCCAGCGAGTTCGAGGATGAAGGCCACGAAGACGCTATTGATGCAGCCCATATAGAAGATAAAGACGATACCATTGGTCCAATGCAGGAAGAAGATGACGACGAAGAAGAGTACTCCCGCGACGACTTTGAGTGAGCAGCAAGTTGAAGTGACCTAAATTTGTGATTTAGTCCAAGTAGACGTCATTTGAGTATCTCAATATTCAAATTTGTTTTACCAATGGCGACACCTACGTCCAGGCGCTCGTCGATTAGCTCCGTGACGTCGTCGGGAAGGCGACGCATGGACCAGTCGCTAGCGGAGATTGCGTCATCGCTAGGCCAGCGCACACCTGACCGCTCGCAAGGCAGCGACGACAGCGTCTCAGCGCGCTCCAGGCAGCTGGATTTTGGTAGCGTGGACGATGGCAACGTGGACGAGGAGCAGATAGAACAGGACAACGCTGGGAGTACTGAAGCAAATGAAGAGGTGCAGGAAGTGCAGGAGGAGCAGGAGGAGGTTGAGGAGCATAACCAAGCCCAAGAGACTGTTGCTACGGCTCGTCCTCGTCCGAGAAGGTGAGGAATGTGGTGGATGCACTCGATCCGAGACAATACTGAACTGTTTATCATTGTGTTGGTGATAGGGGGCGCCGTGGCACGGTGTTCTGGAGTGCGGAGGAGGAGGAATTTCTACGTCGCGGAGTGGAGAAATATGGTATTGGCAAGTGGAAGAAGATTTTGATCGATGGCAACGACGTGTTCTCGAGTCATCGGACTAATGTCGATCTCAAGGTAGAAACGAAGTAGTTTTTATTTGTTTAGCCATGCTGACTTTAGGTAATTATGCAGGATAAGTGGAAGAATATGTGCAGGATCCCTAGTCGAAAGCGACGGAGGAAACCGGATACGGCGAGTGAACCAGAGGAAGAAAGAGAACCGAGAGAGATTCGAGAAACTGCATCGTCGGAACATAGTTCTTCCAGGCCCCGTCGTTTCGCTGCTGCCAAGACTAAGACCAGGACTACGAAGAAGCTGATTAATGCTGATGCCGACCAAGCGAGACAGGTGAAGCTGAAGCTGAGCACTGACAAGTCTTCGCCCGAGGTACGTTATGCTGTTTGTGGATATTTCGGATAACCACTAATGGGTCTCTTTGGATTGTTGCAGTTCGCTGAAGTCAATGTGGACTTGGACACGTGCAAAGATGTAGCTGCTCTTAAAGCGAAGCTGCGGTCAAGCATCTTGTCGGACGCTTCACCTGATAGAGACATTCAGCTGATCGGACTCAAGTCCCGAGTCCTGTTCGACGACAAAGAAGAACTCTCGCGCTGCATCGCAACCAACGGTGCTGATTTCTTTCTTGTTTTTGAAGAAAACCCGGAAGAGTTTGTGTAAAACCGTGAACAATAAAAAAAACATTTATGCTGAAAGATCAAAATTTTCTGCTTACCGCTGCATCCCCTATGCATAGTTGGCGAACGACATGTGATCGAGCGCCCAGCCTCCGAATAACGCCCTTGCCCCCGGTTCCTTGTCCTCCATTCCAGCACCAGCAGTGACAACGAACGTCATGAAATGGTCAGGTGATGGATGCTCATATTTCGCTACAGGTGCGTTGCGCCAGTTTGTGATCTGCTTGGTCCGCTCCTCGACGCTCAGCTTGGAGTCTGAGGCCAGAGTCTGGTCCAGTCAGTATTGGAATGTTCTAGTCTCCTCAACAAGAGAAGGGCTACGCTAGTGGAGACCTCGCAAATTGTGGGTTGATTGGCCAGAGCACGGAATCAAGGTGTCTTCATCACGAAACGAGGTCACTGTCTTGCCCAGATTGAAGTGATCTTGGTTGGTTAAGTACGAGTTGATCGACATGGTGACGATTGGGATGTCTGCTTGGGGAAGAATCAGCTTCATCGGCACGAATACGCCGTGGTCGTACCCGCGGTACACGAGCTTAGCTTTGATCTTGTTGTTCTCGAGCTGTTCCTTCACGCGTTGAGCGAAGACAGGGTCACCCTTAGCAGGGTATACGATATCGTAGGGAAGCCGCAGTAGTCGTAGACCATGTCTGGGTGGGCGATCTCGAATCCGTAGCTGTTGGACTCGAAGTGTGCCGAGACAAAGAGGATCCGCTTGGGCAAATTCTCGTCCTTCGGATAGAGTTTCCCGAAGATTGAACTCAACAATTCTACAGCCGGACGAGAATCACGCCTCATTTCGTCGAAACCCGATGAAAGTAGCCACAGAGGACCAGGACCATGCGAGACGGCGACGACGGGGGATACATATTTGATCGGTGGTGCTGTTGCTTGTTGAGGTGCGAGCAAATTGCTGAATGAGACGAGGACGAGCTCGTCATGGAGGAGCACCAAGAAACTGGGCTAGTCGTTCAGGTGTTGAACCCAGGGGTTAATGGTAACTCCAAGTTAATATTGTGAAAATATCACCTGTAGACCAGTTTATAAAACAAATACCACCTAATATTTTCTTCTGAGACAAAATAATATTATTAAATATCAACTTAATATTAGTTAAAACGATCTTAATTTTTCAAAGGTTGCGTAATCTGTTTAAATCCACCAACCAGATGTCGTTAACGTTCGACTAACTAACGTACTACTAATCAGCATGGAGTCACGGACAATTGGGAGAGTGACGGCAAGGTTGGCGTCGTGTGTTGGCACTTCTGAGCACATTAGTCTAGCGTCACAGGCTGCATGCTTATTAAACGCTCGATGTGGACGAGGCTATCGGTAGAGAACAAGAACAAACACCTTGATTTCGTTCTATCGACATTAAACAACTGCAAGTTGCAGTTTTCCATCTCGATCGCCTTTGTGTCACAATGAAATACTACATGTAGAGCAAATACTCGTCAGTTCTACCGAAAGTATTCTTTTGTGACAAGAATCGTACTTGAGTGGGAAATATCACAAAATATTAACTAGTATCTAATATTTTCAAATCTGCGAGCTAATATTAAAATTTTAATTTAGCTTCTAAGAAAACAAGGTACTACTAATATTCAATATCTAAAATAGTACTATTATTAAAAAAAATATCATATGATATTTGGTTACCTGTTCACGGTTGGATTCGCAATCGCAACGACAATGGCAGATCCCAAGCTATAATACTTTCAACTCAATGAGCCTTTTGATCTTTTCATTAGGACGGTCTCTTCGTCATGTTTGACAGACACAAAGGAGTCGCGGAGGCCCCATTGCAGCAATTTCAGCTGATGAATACTTTAAGGAGTTGTATTGATTATGAAAACTGTACATTCAAAATGGTGTCTGCCGCTACAACTCGTCCTTAACCGCACCGCTCAAATTTGAATCAACTCCCCAGGCATACGAGGCGAAGGACATGTGTCCGAGTCCCCATCCACCATTTAGCTTCTTCGCAGCAGGAGCGTCCTCTTCCATCCCAACACCTGCGCCAACAACAAACGTCGTAAAGTGATCTGGCGTGCGATGACATTTCATGGCGTACGGTGCCTTCTTCCAGGCGATAACCGACTCCATCCGCTCCTTGTACGTCTGTGTAGACTCACTCGACAGCGTCTTGTCCAACCAGCTCTGGAATTCGAGCGCCCAGGGCTCGATCGGATGGCCCTCGGGGAACCAGTCGGCGTACATATTGTGTGTGGCTTGGCCCGACGTAATGATCAACGTGTCCTCGTCACGAAGCGGAGCAAGAGCCTCGCCCAGCTTGAAGTGGTCGTTCGGATCGAACATACGGTCGTTGATAGACATGGTGACGATGGGGATGTCAGCCTGTGGGCGCATCAAGAACATGGGCACGAATGTGCCGTGGTCGAGCGGGCGATCCACGAGCTTGGACGTGATGCCGCTTTGCTCCAGTAGCTTCTTCACTCGTATAGCGAACTCTGGATCGCCCTCGGCACCATACACGAGCTCGTACGCCTCAGCGGGGAAGCCGCTGTAGTCGTAGAACATCTCGGGCGATGCGGATTTCGAGATCTCCAGACCGGTGCTACGTGCCTCCCAGTGCGCCGATATGAAAAGGATACGCTTGGGCAACTGAGCATCATTCAAGTAGATTCTACTGAAGATATCCGCCACGTTCTTGGCAGACTGTGAGTGCTTGTCCAGTCCTTCAGCGCCTTCGTCGAGCAGCCAAAGCGGCCCTGCTCCGTGTGAGACGGCGACAACGGGATGACGGAACGCGTTCATATTACCAGAGATGAGTTCGGCTTGGGTAATGGAGGCCCAGGGTGCAGCAAGGAAAAGTGCGAAAGCCGATAAGAGACCCATGTTGTGGACGACGAAATGGCACTGCCATCAGAGGTACCGTATATCGTTTACGGCAATCGTCACCATCATTAGCGATGGTGATTGGTTGATCTTGTCGCGGCTAGGCATGATAACGTGTCACTTAATACGCAATCATTTCTAAATAAATAGAAATTGATTCAGATTAAATATACGTTCTACAACACCGCTTTTGATCGCGATTATCAAGCCCTATGGGTACCGTAAGCTCAAGGAAGCTTACGTCCCTGTAGCATGGAGACTCGCAAGTGTGGAGGTGTTGATGGCTGGTATTAAAACGAAGTCTTTACTTTGAACTGAAGTGATGCTGCAAGTTGCGCTATTTTTTTACAAATCCGAGAGCGTTATCAGACATAAAAAGTACGTCGACACAACTAAAACCACACCAACAGAACGCTCATTTTGCAACTCGCCTTAAAACGCATAAGCCACTGCCACCCACAACACAACCATGGTCGTCTTCCACCACCCCGTCGTCGCCGTCTCGCACGGCCCCGGTCCACTGTGGCTTCTCTCGTCGGGCTTCGCCGGTATGAGTAAGAGCAGTGTGCCCGCACGCACCCTGACCACTACGTTCGACAAGCTCTACCCGAAGGGCACGAACCTTCCGAAGCGCATTCTGTACGTATCCGCCCACTGGGAATCTGAGAGCAGCGGCTTCGAGATCTCTGCTTCCGCCAAGCCCGACATGATCTTCGACTACTACGGCTTCCCAGATGAGGCCTACGAAGTCAAGTATCCCGCCAAGGGGGACCCAGACTTCGCTCAGAAAGTCAAGACGCAACTCGAGAAAAACAACATCAAGGCCAAGCTCGTGGACCGCGGCTTCGACCACGGCGTGTTCGTGCCGATGCTTCTGATCCGACCGCAGGCCGACATCCCGATCGTGACGATGTCCATCAACTCGCGTTTGGGCAACAAAGCGCATTTCGACTTGGGCAAGGCTATTGCACCGTTCCGCGATGAGGATACGCTGATCTTGTGCTCCGGCCAGGCCACTCACAACATGCGCGCCAGCCGCGACCCCAACAATCCCCTAGAGGACTGGGCTGCCGTGTTCCAGGGCTGGCTGGATAGCACTTTTACAGAGGAGTCCAAGCTGAGTTACGGCCAGCGTGGTGATCAGATTATCAACTGGCCTAGCGCCCCTGCTGCGAGACTTGCGCACCCGACGCCCGACCACTTTGTTCCGTTCGTCGTCGGTGCTGGTGCAGGCATGGAGGAGAGCAAACCAGAGGCGGAGAAGCTGTTCGGTGGGTGGGGAATGGGCCACATGTCATTTGCTACCTACGCCTGGGGTGTCGAGCATTGAAGCGGCTACGACTCATGTAAGCTAATACCAATTACCGAATACTTGTCTTGATAAACAGTTCTTCCCTGGACGAGTGCGACTTGCACACTAAACCAAATTATCCTCGACATAATACAGTGACCTTCCTGCTCCAGCTCGCTTGTATGAATTGCTACAACATTCAACGGACGTTGCATTCTGTGTCACTTAAAACCGCACAGTTCAGAAACTTCGACTACAGCTCCTTGGCCTTAGCAAACCGCCCCACTGGCGGCGCTACCTCCTTCCCGTCGTCTTCTTTCCATGCAGACAAAATGTAGAGCCCAATCACGATATTCGCAGACAGCACAGCCGTGAAACCACTTTTTATCAGCAGTACCACAACAAGTATTATAATTACACCACAATATTGTCTGTGCACAAGTTCCATCAACCAACGCACCCCCATGCATCCGCGTATTGACTGCCCGGCTCTCCTGCAAACAGCACACCATCAGACGCCACAGCAAGTAAAAAAATATGAAGCTGCGTACCTGGTGTGAATAAGCTGCGCACGCCGTAAAATGTGCTCAACGGCACCACGAGCATCAGGATCGAGAAGACGACCAGCTTCTGGAGCACCATGCGGTTGTGCGCGCGGTTGCTGCACGACAATCACCCCTACGTCAGCTGCATTGTCTCCTGCTGCGTAGCGTGTCCGCCTTCCACTCACCCAGCTGCACGCCGCTGCATGCCGCTCAAGCTCTTGGTCTCGCTGGACATTCTTGATCTTTATAATGATGTCGTCTTGGTTTCATTATGGGTGATAGCATTTCCCGCTTAAGTACGCTTGAAGGAACTGCCTTTCACTTGGCAGTTCGAAAAAGAGCGCCCGCCATGGACGTCAGCGAGCGGTTGGTGGCACGACGCGCGCACCTCGCCCCATTCTGCCGCGTGGACGCCGTAAAGCAGCACTTACGTCTACAGAGCTACTACCAGTTGGCACGCCAGCTCTATCGCCAATCCGAGACGTACTTCGCTGAGGGCGCTTGGGATAACGCGTAAGTGCCAAAGCTCACAGAGGTTCTATTTTTCTATACTGGCTGCTGCGAATTCCCGGACACTAACTATCGACTAATTTGTGTATCTTTTGTTGCTGCTGCGGTTGTCTTTACACTGTAGCTACGTGTTCCTAGCCAAGTTTATCAAGTAAGTTTGTGCGAGTAGCTTTCTGATCCTCAAATTCGAGCACTGCGTTCTAATTTTTTTATTAATTTTGTTGTCGTGACAGACTGTGCTCCAAGGTGATTACTGTCCACCACGACTATGAGCTGCCTCGATATCGCAAAGAGCGTGAGTGGGTGCGGACGGTAAGTTGACATCTTAATGACAGCCTGGATTCTTGCGTATTGGGACGGTATCTCATGATGGGGCGTGTGACTGTGCACGTAGCAAGCTGCAGAAGGATTCAAGCTCTTTGACGCGATTTTGGATGGCATGGAAGCGGAGGAGCTCGAGTATTTGGAGTATGAACGATCGCTGAACCCGGAAAAACAGCGAAAAACTGCGAGTCTTGTGACCGAGAAAGCGTCTGAGCAGGCGAATATGTCTGCGTTGGAAGCGCGGCTGCATGCGATGCGATTGGCCAAGAAAAATGCAGAGCAGCCGAAGGAACAGACAGCAGGTGCAGCGGAGATGGAAGACGCACACACTGATAGTCAACCAGCGGAGGTTCCGCCTCGACTAAATCTCGCTTTGAAGCCGCGTCAGAAGGTAACGTTTGAACTGGTATCGATGCAGTTGATTGTCTTCGACTTATTATATTCCTTTACGTAGGAACGGAGTAATACAGTGTCGTATCCTACAGTGGGTAAAGCCTCCTGGATGACAGCTGATACCACGCAGCACTCTCACACGCACTATTCTGCGCCACCTCTCAGTCGTCAGCGATCCCAAGAAGCAATTGCCAATTTGACAAGGTTTGTGTCTGGCATTGGAGTAAATTATTCATGTAGTAATTGAGAGCTAACACTGTTGCTTAGTGGGAAGATCCGTACACTGGAGATTCCTTCAGGCATCATCGCTCAGTTCACATTGCTGGCTTCCCCGAACACGAACCAGCCACCTTACGGAATCGAGACGTGCGGCATATTAGCTGGAATTCTGGTACGTCTGTCATGCACCTCTGGGATGAAGGTGCCGTACCTGAGTATTTGTGTCTTTTTAGCACGATCGAAAGCTGATTATTACGACACTTATCATTCCTAAACAAGAGGTACGCGTGTAATAAGAAGCAATTTATTATTGTTGCTTGGATGCACTAACGTGCGTCTTCTGTTTTGCAGGGGTCATCGGACATGTGCACTATGACGAATGAAGAGGAGCTTTACGACTTCTGCTTCAGCAACGAGCTACTGACCCTTGGCTGGATTCATGTAAAGGCTCCTAGTACCCGAAGGCACGATACTTATAATAACTCACAAGTGTTTGTTGTACAGACACACCCAAAGCAAGATTGTTTTCTGTCATCCGTCGATGTTCACACGCAGTGTGGGTTTCAATCGATCTTACCTGAGGTACATGTGAACTGTTCTTCCTTCTCGCTCCTCTGTACATGAAATATCCACGGTTTCTATATGTTAGGCTGTCGCTATCGTCGTTGCCCCCAGTGATCCGCGTAGAAAGTGAGTTATGCGGTTATAAGATGAGAAACATAAGTTACTAACATTGCGACCGTGTTAGCGTCGGAGTGTTTCGGCTGACTGAGCCAAGCGGACTGCAGCTGATTCAAAACTGCAATATGACGGGGTTCCACACGCATCCGAGTCACATTGAAATCTATTCAGACGCCTTTGAGGGTAAGTGGCAGGAGCAGGTCACAGCGCAAATAGTTGACATGCGGTGAAGCAAAGAGCGCGATAGAAATTTTGCTGTGGATCCATTGAAAGCGTGAAAGGATGTCAAGACAACGAACCAAATGAAGTACAAGTGAATGCAGTGGACTAATGATGCGTTTTCTTATGGTCTCAGCACGATCACAATGAATCAACTGGTCATGTAGCATGCCTCGCGCTGTAAGTAGTCAGGTGATCTTCAACTGTGTTTAGCCGAGGCACGTGGGTATTTAGATATCGTCGGAGCTATCCAGATTCAGTAGAACCTTCTCCATGCCCGGCTTGAACGCAGGCTTGCCCAGGAACGGGCAGCTACCGCATCGGAAGGCGTCGCCCTTAAAGCACTGCAAGATGAAACGTCGTTAGATGAGTTGTTAACGGGCAAATACAGTGAGGAATATTACGTTTCCGCATCCAGACACCAGACTGTTTAGGTCCTTCTCCGACATGACTGGCTTGTCATTTTCATCCTTCAAACTGCGAAAAACACTATGAGTATCGCAGCGTTCACAGCAATAAATAGCAAATGTCTTACCCGCAAGTGCAGTTCTTGCACGCGCGCTTCTTTCCACCGACCGCATCGCCACAATCAGCCTTAGCTGCCTGCAGGACCTCGTCTGTGTCATCAAGCAAAGTGTCCTCATCGATAATGTCATCGTCCTGATCGTCACCGAAATCGTCCGCCAACACCGTCCACTTCTTGATAGGCTGCGTCGTTGTGGACTTTACAGCAAGCGGAATGGCCGCACTCTCGAACGACTGCTTCTTCGACGTGAAGCTTACAGCATCCGAGAACTCAGGGTAGAACGGGCTGCTCTCCTGCTTGTCGGAGGTGTCCACAAGGCCACCAATCATCAGCGCCATGAGGATAGCATTCTTCTTCTCCTCCTTCACGTTGGCCACGTGCAGTTGCAATACACCGCCAGTCTTAAGCAGAGGCAGCACGGCACCCAACTCGATACCTAACTCCTCCGTCTGCTCACTAAACGAGACGATGCCGTCGAAAGCATTCTCCTTTGCGGAGGCACTGCTGCTGGTCACAGTCTGCGTTACATCCGAGTCCTCCGCCACAGCGAGGACCGTCACGTCCGCTACCTGCGGGTTTGTCTGTTTGAACTGTTGCACGGCAGACGCTGTGTCCTGCAGACGCGTCAAGATTGCTACGTTTCCCTGGAGAGCCATTGGAAGCAAATGTGTCCCAGAAGAATTGTGTTGTGAAACACAATTTGCTCCGGTTTGTTTGTGGCTTCTATCTAGATTTTATTGGCTGTTTGTAAGCAGGAGACAACTGAACTGGTTTACGAAATCATCCGCAATTTTAATGTGGCAAATGTCAAATTTAAATACCACAACGCAATCGACCATCATTCTTCAAGCCATTCTTAACGTCTGAAAGCTGTAGACCACCTCGAAGTTGCCGAGATGGATCGATTAATTGTCGGGTCACGAACCGTCTTGTGACCATGAGCTCTGGTTCTCAATCCAACCGAATAACTTCTTTAGTGACAACATGAGTTTCCGCTCCAAGCCTTTTAGCGAAACGAAAAACTTAACAATCCCGGGCCACGTGCAGTCATTGGCAGGGTGGAAGCTACTGCAAAGCGATCCGCAAAAACCACGGTGTTCGCTGCATTGTGAACAATACTCACCGTACGGTGACCCTGCGAGGGTCGAAAACTGGGGTGGAAACTGCGGAAGACGAACTCGCAGGTTTATTTGCCTCTTTCGGGATTGCGAGGTCGGGCAAGGAACAAGCCGTCGACGTTGTTGTTCGAGACGGACCAACGCGCTGGTGGACATTCCAAAAGGCCAGGGAGACCACGAGCAATATGCAAGTCTAGGAGTATCCATATCGACTTCAGCATTCCGGACGTGCACTGGAGACCACACCAATGAACAGTTTTCGTGGATCAAGGAATTTCACGAAGAAGACATAGCTGAAGTCATGGACAACAAACAATCCGAGTTCCCGATCAAGATTGAGTTTGCTTTTGAAACGCCTTGCTTCAAACTCTTATCCAGTCGCTGTGAGAAGTCAACCATGTCCTGGATGGACCTGCAGAAACCCCGCAAGTTTGTTGAATACACGACAATTACTGCAGGCAATCGTTACTACAGTATCACTTGTTTGTATGATGGATGAACTTAACCAATTGATGGACAAGGGCGCGGAGCTTTAAAAGAAGCTATCGGTTTGTGTTGCAGGCTATCAAGGAAAGTCGTATTATCGAAGTTTCATCTCGTGGGGTGGCTGCACAGAGTGTATGGTAAACGCCGTAAATGTCGCAAGTGTGATCCTAAACAACGACACCTCTTTCCAAATGCGAGAATTATTCTCGCGAAAAAATCCCCAAGGATGCCTTAATTGGTATCATGCTTCACCTCGACTTCTCAATTCCCGACGACGGTGACTTTTACCGCTCGGAGGTGATGCTGAACCATACGGCGCCACCTGGAATGCGCATCTTGTCTGTTGATGCAAAAGCCAAAAGCCACGTGGATGCAAACGGGCTCCGTGTAAAAATCGGCTACTTGGACCAACACCATGACGAGCTCACTCTTGCCTGTCGTTTGACGAAAGTGGAGAAGGAAAAGCTAAGCGCCGATGAAAATGAGGCTCAAGTGCTGCTCGGAAAAGTGCTGGGGATGCTGGCGCGAATATAATTCGCTACTTTATTCATTTTCTTGGGCAGGAATGGGTTTCGAGTGCACTTTAAAGTGTGCAGCTACATGATGGTCGACCCTAAAATGAAAATGTCGGGTCTTACATTAATCTTAATCGTCCTTGTCACATACTCTTAAAAACCATTAAAATGGACTCAACAAGGGTTGGCGAGGCCGATATTTCCTAGGCAGGAAATTCAATTGAATAGTCAGTTGAGAGCACAGCTCTTCGACAAAAGACTGCCTTGAGTCGTACTTTAATGGCCCATATCGTACTTAAGTGGATGCTTGCTTAAGCCAAGTCAATAACAGATTTGGGCTTACCGGTATTGCAAAGAACCGCGCTTGGAAATTTTGAGTTGAACGCACAATACTACTGACGGAATTTGCCTTTCTACTGTTATACACGTGTTGATGGTCATTGACACGCCAGTTGTTTTGGGCGCTGGACAATGTATGCAATGTTTGTGTGGGCGCTCACTTCGAAATTTCGCTCCACGGCTCACAGGGCTCTCACTTCCAATCGACAAGATGAGCTTTCAGTCCACGTCTCTTCGCCAAGCGAAAAACGTGGCGATTCCGGATCACGTCCCAGTGGGTGCAGTCATCGGCAAGGGTGGCAGCTACTGCAAAGCAATGCGTGAAAATCACGGTGTACGCTACTCGGTGGACGGGACTGACCGAAAGGTGACACTAATAGGACCGGGGACTGGTGTGAAGAGCGCAGAAGAGGAACTAACGGACTTGTTTGCCTCCTTCGCGATCAATAAGCAGGAAGAGAATCGAGTTTTTGAAGTTGTTGCGCCAAACGGACCAACCCGTTGGTGGTCATTTCAACAAGACATGGAGACTTCGAGTGACGAACAAGTCCAAGAGTATCCGTATCGCCTTAAGCAATCTGGGCGAGCGATTGAGACCTCCAATGAGAATACTATTTCTTGGATCAAGGAGTTCCGGGAAGACGACATGGCTAACGTCATGGACTACCTTTTGGAGAAGCCATCCAAGTCACCGTTGAAGATCAAGATCGCGTTTGGAAAGTTGTGTTTTAAACTCAGCTCTATTCGCTGCAAAAGCTCAACCATCGCCTGGTCAGAGCTGCAGAAGCTCCGCAACTTTGAGGAGTTCATGACACGCTGGTCCAATTACTGCTCCAGATCATCGCCATCAATTACTGCTCTGATGGACGATCTTGAGTCGTGGATGGAGAAGGGTGTGGAGCCTCGGAAGACGTTATCAGTGCATGTTGCTGGCTGTAAAGGAGGCTCCTATGGCCTGAAGTACCATCTCGTGGATCGCCAATGGGAACTACACAGTGCCTACACTAGACGCTATGTGCGCGGCACATACGATGTGATTCTGGACAACGACACTTCGTTCCGAGTGCGCGCTGTCAGCCACGAAGTGGCCACCAAGAGCGCTTCAGCTGATATTCAGCACCATCTTGACATCTCCACCCCGGACGGTGGCGACTTTCTCCGTACGAAGGTGGAGCTGAGTCGAAACGCTCCGGCTGGAATGCAAATCAAGTCTTTCGAAGCGAAGTCGAAAGTTCATGTGGATGCAAACGGTCTCCGCTTCTCGATCTTCTATTTGGACAAACACCAGGACGAGTTCCGTCTCGAGTGTCGTCTAGCGACAGTGGAAAAGGAGAAACTGAGCACCAAGGACAACGAGGCGCAAGTGCTGCTCATGAAGGTGCTGGAAGTACTGGCGTAGCGATGAAAGCCATCCTTTTCACTGTTGTTTGCGTATAGCTATTACGCATTTTACCGTCTCGTAATCCTCAGGCGACGTTAACAATGAATCGCTGTGCATGAGAGCTTTTGCGTCTTCAACATCGTCAATTTGAGCACTTCAATGTTACAAAAAATGTGTCTCAAATGTAGCCATATCGGTATAACAAGGGGAATTCGTACGTATGTTGTCTTGATCGGCTCGCTTCGTGGCGTCATTCTCCGTTCGTCCGTCAGCCAGATAGTCTAGACATCATGCTGGGGAAGACCGTCGTATCCGCCATGGCAGCGGCTGCTGCTGCTTCGTCTTTGTGTAAGGGCGAGCAACTGACGGCGCTGAAGTCGCCTAGCGTCCAAGTTCTCAAGGATCCACTGCAGCGAGTGGCTTTTGGCTCGTGCAACGACCAGAGCTTCCCGCAGCCACTGTGGACGAACATCGCAGCGCACAAGCCCGAACTTTGGGTCTGGATGGGTGATAACGTAAGCAATGTATTAACTTGATAAAAGGAGCGAGAAGCTAAAGAATTTATTGTGTGAATAGATCTACGCCGACGTCAAGGAGCTGGGTGAGCCGCGTCCAGTACCCATTCCACCACGTAAGATGTTTGTGGAGGCTTCAGGCGATGTGCTTATTCGAAGATACAAGTGGGTTTTGCCTGAAAAACGAGAGTTCTGGTTGGGAGGCATTCTTATCAAGTGTTTTTTTCTTCTTCTTCCTCCTTATCTGGTTACAGCAAGCTTATGGCCAATGAGGACTACGCTTCTTTCGTTAACCGCACACCGATCATCGGCATTTGGGACGACCATGACTACGGTATCAACGATGGCGGCAAGTTTTACACCAATCGTGAAGAGAGCCAGCAGATTTTCTTGGACTTCATTGGCGAGCCGAAAGACTCACCTCGTCGTGAGCAAGAGGTACCTACCTACCTATAAGCAGTGTTCTGTGTTGTGATCAATCGACCTAACCGATACTCCTGTGACCACATTTGGTAGGGTATTTACACGTCGTACACGATCGGATCAGGAGAGCAGACCGTCAAGTTTATCCTGGTCGACAACCGGTATTTCCACAATCTGCGATACGAAAAGTATGATGGATACAAACAAGTTCTGACACATTTCTTCATAACTAGATACAACCGCGACAACTACGGCACAAAGAATGGCAAATTTCTCGGAGAACCTCAATGGAAGTGGCTTGAGAACGAGCTTATGACATCGACTGCCGCCTTCAACGTCATCGTATCAGGAGTTCAGATTCTTCCTGGAGACCGCTATCCTGTCGCCGAGTGCTGGGGGCGTTTCCCGAATGAGCGCGAGCGCCTGTTGAAGCTGCTGCTGGCCTCAAATGCCAAGGGTGTTATCCTCCTCAGGTTAGTTAAGTCCAGTGAAGTTTCACGTTACTAACCGAGTTTCTAACCGAGACCTCAAATATTGCAGCGGTGATGTCCATTTCTCTGAAATCAACCAAGTGGTGTGTTCCAATGGGACAAACACGATCACGGAGATCACCAGCAGTGGCATGACGCATAGCTGGATGGAATTCCACGTACTATCAGTAAGGTACATCATGGCTCTGTTATTCACGTACGCGAACCTTCTACTGCCTTGGGAATACCGTCCGACGCAGAAATCTTTCTATGGACATCTCAATTGGGGCTCGATCGATTTCGACTGGGAGAATACGCCCCACCCTGTTGCAATAGTGAAAACCCGAGGTGCAGATGACAAGGTAAAGCTACAGTACGAGTTCGAGTCCAAGCCCTTTTACTCAGACTCTCCCGACAAAGACGCGGTCGAGTGTCAAGCGCCACGTCCGATTCCACGCTGGCAACATGTCTTGTGGGACGGCTTGTTCGTGGGAACGGTGGGACTTTTCGTGCTTCTGGTCCCGTTCATTCTGCTGTGGTTGGTGTGGTTTTTCATCAACAAAGCCATTTCTCCAACGACACAGACAGCAGAGAACGTGGAAACGAAGAAGACGGTGTAATTGTAGACTCAAAACAAAGGAACTGGTTTTTTTTTACTTGACTCGAAATAGACAAATACTTTTGTTTTTATTCTGGTTAGTTGGTAGTTTCTATTGGGGTCTAAGGAAATGTCTGATCCGATTGAGCAGTACCGGAGGCAACAACTCTATCGTCGAATTTACGAGAAAAGAGTGGAGGCCATTGCAGCTCGACAAGTGATTTTGTGTCGCAACAATGCGTTGAGAGAGGAGATCGAGCGCAACATGAAGTACTTTGTGGCGACGTCTTTGCAGAGTCGATATCGAGGATGGAAAGGCCGTCGCGTTGCTGCAAGAAGGCGACAAAGACACTATGCTGCTATTGCCATACAACGGATCATTCGCGGGGTTCTTGGTCGTCGACGTGCTGCTGAAGAGAAACGCAAGCTAAGGCAAGTGCTTCACAGTTCTGTTGCACTTAAGCTGCTGTTAGAGAGATCTGCAGTCGTGAGGACGATCAAAAACTGGCAAGAACTGCTGGATCCACACACAAACGAGTACTTTTACTTCCACCTCTTTACGCATGATTCGCAATGGCTCCCACCAGAGTCATATCAAGAATTCCTCGTCTGCAAGTGGCCTGAATGTAGCCATATTGCGAAAACCGTTCATGGGATTCATGAGCATTACCGAACGAAGCACGTTTGGTACTGTCCAGTGTGTATGGTGAAAGTCTGTACCTCGACATTCCCGACGTGTCCAATGTGCAAGAGTATCTGTAGTCATGACCTCGAGACGGGAGAAATTATAGGTCCTGGAGAGACCCATTTGCAGATGATGCAACAAACACAAGAGGCAAAAGAAGAACTGCGTCGACAACGAGAAGAAGCACATCAGCATCGTATGCAATACTGGGCGACGTTAGCTGGACAGCAAGAAAACTCTCATGGTCAAGCGCCGAAGACGAAGCGAGCGCTTGGATTTGGAAGACCAAGCGAAGCCACACATTCATCCAGCTCAAATACTACACCTGCAACCAGTGCAGGAGACCAGGACGCTGCTGCATTGGCTCGTTTTAAGGATCTAGATCCATCAGTGATGGACGTTGAATGGCTTTCTACGTGGCATCGCAAAGCCAAGCAAGATCACATATTCGCCAAAGCTTTACTTCGGTTCGGCAGTCTTTATGCTGGGGACTTTCACGCAATAACCAAGAGCTTGGACGGCCTGGGTGAATTGATTTATACCAACGGTGGACGTTATGCTGGTCAGTGGAAACAAAACCAGCGACATGGCAAAGGAATCTATCAAGGTGCCGATGGTTACGAGTACATTGGTGACTGGGTGGATGGGAGAAAACATGGCGTGGGGGTCCTGACTTTATCTAGCGGGGAACGCTACGTCGGTCACTTTGAAAATGGCAAATTTCAGGGTATCGGCGTTTTTTTCGCAGCGAATGGAGATCGATATCAAGGTCAATTTCAAGACAATCGTCCGAACGGGTTTGGCAAGTTCAAGAAAGTCGCTGGAGATCGATATATCGGGCATACTATTGACGGTCTTGCATATGGGGTGGGAACTCTTAGCACAGCAGACGGCGAAGTCTACAAAGGACACTGGGAAAAGGATTTCCGTCACGGTAGTGGTGTTTGCTTTTATCCTAATGGTGCTGTCTACTCTGGAGGCTGGTGGCGTGGAAGATGGAGTGGGAACGGGATCTACGTTTCCAGTGAAGGTATCAAATATATTGGCGAGTTCTCGAAAGGCAAACAGCACGGCAAAGGCAAATTATTCTTCGATAATGGCGACGTATTCGAGGGATACTTCGTTCACGGTGTAGCCGAAGGATCAGGCAAGACAAAAGGGGTCTATCGTTTTTTCGATAGTGGGAATATGTATGTCGGCGACTGGGTTGCCAATAAACGTCATGGGCGTGGCACGTACACATTCTCCGGAGGTAGCAGCTATACTGGGACGTTTAACAACGACCATGTTGAAGGCCGAGGGACTATGACGTACTCGAATGGAAACGTATATAAAGGAGAGTTCTTGAACGCTGAGAAACACGGTCAAGGTGTCTATCGGTGGCGAGATGGGAGCGTATACGAAGGGCAGTTTATGCATGGATTGATCCGAGGTTCCGGCAAAATATTGTATGCTACTGGACATTCGTATGAGGGACAATGGCTTGATAACAAGAAACACGGCAAAGGGAGATTCGTTTACCGGAACGCAGACATTTACGACGGTGAATGGCGCGCTGATCGACGCCATGGGTACGGGGTGTTTACGTGGAATCCTAACACTATCCAACAGGAGAAATACGAAGGGATGTTGGATGATGAGCGACGTCATGGCAAAGGCAAGTATTATTATGCGAACGGTACTGTGTACGAAGGTGACTGGAACTATGGCAAGCGTGACGGAATGGGAACTTTCACGTGGCCTTGTGGCGATGTATACAGTGGCCAATTTGTCGACGAGATGCAACATGGGTTTGGGAGCTTCTTTTGTGCTTCGTCGGGTGATACATACGAAGGCGAATGGGTCATGAATGTACGTGAGGGACACGGCAAAGTAACGTACGCTTCCGGAAAAGCGTTCGAAGGCACATTTCATGAAGGTAGACGTCACGGGGCTGGCGTTATGACTTACAGCAATGGCAACAGCTATCATGGGGTATGGAATCGTGATTTAAAACAAGGTGGCGGAAGATACGTACTTCATGTTGCAAGCGAGGATACTGGAAACGCTAAGAAACAGAAAGAAGCACTGAAAGTCCGTGTGTTCGGCTACTAGCTTAACTAGTGATTAGTAAGTGTAGTCATAAGGATCCGTCGTTCCTACACGAATCTGGAACTCATCGAAGAGGTTTGTCTCGAGCGTTTCTTGTACTTTTGATAATATTCCATCGCTGAATCCACGGAGTTTGCTGTCGAGTTGTGTCAAATCTAGCGTCTGCACTTCATCAAATTTGTCGAGATTGATTCTACACACCTTTCCTGAAAATGTCGCTCCATTGAAATAGGGTACGAAGAAGCCATATTTTCCGGATACTACACCCCCATTGAATCCACGTAAATCGCTGTCGGCGAAATCAGGGACCTGACTTCGCAATGCTGCAGTCAAATCCAGAAAAGAAATTCCACTCGGTGTGAAATCATTCGTGTCAATTCGTGCGACTTTGCCAGATTGCGTAGGCCCCTTCGGGTCGAAGAATTTCCAGCGATGAGGCACGAGAAAGACGTATTGCCGATAAGCAAACCCCCTCATGAACCCTCGTAAGCCAGTATCGACAATGGTCAGATCAAGGAACTGTACCGAAGTGAAGTCACGCAAATCGACCCGAGCCACCAAACCAGAATACGGGTTCACTTCCTCCGAGTCGGGCTGTCGTACCCGCATGTACGGCACGAAGTAAGCGAAGTGGGTGACTGCCAGCACAGAGAATTGTTACTTCCAGATATTACAACCTGTTAAAGCTCAGTGCATTGTAGTGTACCTGTGACTGCACCGCTAAATCCGCATAAATCGGGGTGAAATAATGCAAGGTCGAGGCTTCCGGAAACACGAAAAGTGTTCAGATTCACACGAACAACTAATCCGGAGTTGGAAGCGGGGAACTCCCGCAAGTTCATCGTTCGTTCGTCCCCTGTTAATGGTCTCCTAAGTATGCCTGGTTTCCATCTGATGTTACAATACCGTTAGAGTTCCATCGAGTTACACTGCTATGCGATGGCACCTTACAGGTAATTGCGCCGCTAAACCCCACATAATGCGAGTTGACAGCTGCCAAATCCAGCACCTCGACGCTCGATGGTGTAAAAATGTCAGTTCGAAAGCGTGCTAACTTTCCGAAAAGTCCGTTTTCATTCTTCCGAGGAACTAAATATCCGTAGGAGCCGTAAGTGAAAGCTGACCCAAACCCCTTGAGACTTTTATCCACGGCGCTCAAGTCCAGTATCTCCACTATCGGCGCTTTTGACGAAAATGTGAGAGCCATAATGCGAAGTACCTTGGATGCGTACGCTGTTCCATTGTTATACGGTATCAAATACAAATACTCGACAGCTTGTTCCATTTCTGCGGGTTTCCCGAAGCCTAAATGTGTCGGTGAGGCTGTATACTGAGCTTTCAAGATGACTTTCCAAGCTGTCGTTTTGTAGTTGGGGTCATCCGCAGCTGGAACGAGAAAAGTTTCATTCACGAAAGAAACATTTGAGAAAGCAGTAAAGCCACCACAGAAACCTTTGAAGGAGGGATCCAGAGTCGCCAAGTCGATGACAGCTACTTGGTTGTTGTAAGGACCAATGCCGTTGGGTGTTTCATAGTCGCTAAACTCGAGAAATCGAGCTGGCCGAGGTCTTTTCTTACCCTTGAGACCAAGCTCGATTCGAGTCACACGACCATGGAAATTACTATTGAAATATGGCACCAGGTAGACGTATTTGGATGCTGTAAAATACACTTCACGTCAGAATTATCGTTGTTTAATGTAAGAAAAAAAAACAAGCAGCTTACGAAAGATTTTAAACTCATTGGAGATTACCACGACACTGTCGTTCATTCCTTCTTTCACGGCAACCGCGAAAATCTTGCAAGAGTAAGTGGGGAGTGTGATAACGTCTCCACTAGCAGCAATACTGAAGTTTTTACCAGACCCAAACAAACCAGCAGCAGTGAGATTTGTAGTTGCCAGTTGAGTAGAAGGAACGATACGATAGTGGATCGCTGCACCCAGTTTTGCGGTTAGAAGACGCACCACCACCTGAGTATTGAATTGACCTCCGTTCGGCTCGATCTCTGGAGTGTCCACAACTCCCTGCCATTCAAAGTAAACTCCAGTCGGGAAGTCAAGAAACGCCTCTGGATGCGCATACCGATCCGTGTGAGAGATGTAGCAATCGTGAGTGATAGTCTCAAAGTCGAACGACAGACACAGTGGGTCGGTGTCGCATTGCACAGCACATGTCAGTGGTGAAGATTGTTTAAGCACGCCTCCTTCTAGAAACCCGCGTAAGCCTTTCTTGTCCACAGCTCTGAATAAGCTGAGGATATTGGCTGAAAGTCTGCGTCCGGGGTAGTTTTCTGTTACTGCAATACCTTCATCTGCAACAAAATCTTTCATAGAAATTATCGACAAACTAAAGCAAACTCAGATACCTTACGAAATAAGTTTTGTGGTAGGTGCTGTAACAACGTACAAGTGATCTGTTGATGGACATGTGAGTATCTCGGCCGCTACAGTGCGGAGAGAGAGCCAGCATAGCAGAACTAGCATCGTGCTCTTGACTGCAGTTGCCATTCGTGTGTCTCTTCACGACATGCACTTTTACTATATATTCTGTTTCATTTTTATTTATCATAAAATTATGCATCGATTTGTACGGCTACGCGGGTACTTGCAGAAGGCTCCGCTTCCGATAACGCCTTCTCTGGTGACGCAGGTTCGTCGTTATTGTTGTCGTGATCGTCACTCTCAGCTTCGACTTCAGGCTTCACTCCTCGTCGCGTTTGAGGTTCATTGTTGGTTGCGTGTTTCGTTTTCAACTTGATCTCGGTGAGGGAGGCGGCATCGAAAGGAACCACACGAGTGGAAGAGTTAGTAAGCTTCAGCTTCATGGGACTTAGGATACCCGTAGGCATCGCCCCAATGACCTTCTTTAACGGCGAAGCGGGAACACTCGGGAGAGCTGAAGCCTTGACCATTCCAGGATTTTTAAGTGCCTGTTCCTCCACGGGTTTACTCGTCTCTGCGTCCGGTTCTGGTGTCTTGCCGGTTGTTACAGACTCTGGCTTCGGTTCGGTCTTCACAGTGTCCTCACTTGCTGGGTTATTCGACGTCCCTGTAGAGCTGACACCTTCGCCTTTTCCGTTGAATCTGGGCATCCCAGCAACGTTCCTCCGCGGTGTTGCGCTCCTGAGTTCCTGTTGTTTCAGTCGTTTTTCTTCACGAATCCGCTTGAGTTCATTCTCGCGGTCTGATTTCATGAGTGACATGGTAAAGTCATAAATGATACTGAAGAATTCTCCAGCACCTGATAACATTGCGGGTGTGAGCGGAGCATCAGATGCAGGAGCCGGAGCTTCCTCCTCGTCTGCGTTCTTGTCGAACCGCAGCATAACATCTCGCATCAGCCGCAACGTCTCATCCAGGTCGGTCTTTAGAGTAGCGACTTCCTTGGAAGCGTCATCAACGAACACAGTCATGGACTCGACGAATAAATCGTTCTCTTCCTTCTCCTCGATCCGGTTCTTCAGACGTTGAGCTGCTAATTCAACGTTGATAATTTCAGTGATATCGTTGATCCTGTTCATGTCACCTTGAAGCTCTGGGATCGAGATACTCTGAACATCATACAGCGACGCCAGCGAGTCTCCCAATCGAACCCCATTCCCTTTCTTCATTCGCACCATTCGTGCCACGTAATGCAGAAGAGTAACAGACTTATCAACAGACTTGAGTTGTGCCAACTTGGTCAGATCATTCAACCGGAATCCTTTTGCTCCTCCTCGAGCAGTACCTTGGTTCATTTTGTTCCCGACTTGGAGAACCACCAGTAAAATAGTCTTGAGTTCGGAACTCTGTCCGATCTCGTTACTAGCCACCCGAATCTTGTTGATTTTGGTCTGAAGATCTCGCACTAATCCAGGGAATTGGTGCTTGGTTTCCAACGCTGAAAGGCGCTGCTTTAATCTCGGTACAGTGATGAGTTCTTTCAAGACCAATTCTGCTCCATTGAGAGTCGTCGGGTCTCCACTAAACCCAGTGATAGCTGCTATTTCTTCATCAGTAGGCAGAATCTTGATCAACCCTTGCACACGATCAAGAGTTAGTACTTCTGCGTCCATCTTCATAATTGCCACTCGTAGCGCTGCGTTGCTCATCTTGAACTGCTTAACAATGATCGAGATGTTGTTGGACCTTGCACGGTCAATCAAGAACACAACTTTGGGCGAGGCGAGAGGAGACGCAGGACTTCCTGGTGACAAGAGTCCACTCATAACGCCACGTCGAGTGCCAGTACCAGGCCCACTAGCAGCGGGTGGTGGGAACTCAGTCTCTAGGAGCTCCAATTCACCGTCAGTAAGAGTAAGGAGGTCCACGTTACTCTGATTACAGTGCTCCTTTTCAAGCTCTTCCCAGATCGTTCCTTTGATGGCTTCATCCTTCAGTTGTTGCCAGTAAAACGAGCGTGTCTTCGCCTTGATAGCAGGTTTGATCGCGATAGATAAATGAGCTCTACGTGCTGCTGTTGAGGTCGGAGCTGGTGGCGGCTTCGGAGTAGCTGGCGTTGCACTGGGTACGAATGCATCGGGTGTATCAAGGAGATCTCCTTGTAGTCCTGCCATCCTCATCTTGGCCTTGACACTCTCCGCTGGTGCCCCCATTTCCAGCAACTTGAAGAATTTTGCATACGCAGGATCGTCTTTAACCTTTACTTGAGGCTGTGCAATGGCTTGAATGTCTCCACTAGGCAAATCAGCGTCGGGAGTATCAAGAAGTTCTGGTTTTAGGCCTGCCATTTGTATCTTAGTTTTCACAGATTCCGCAGGTGCACCCATAGAAAGGAGCTTAAAGAACTTGGCATACGCAGGGTCGTCTTTCACCTTTACTGTCGGGGTAGTAGCTACAACAGGGGCGTTCGCATTGGCATCGGGAGTGTCCAACAAGTCGGGATTAAGCCCTGCCATCTTCATTTTCGCCTTCACTGACTCAGCTGGGGCTCCCATCGAAAGTAACTTGAAGAATTTGGCATACGACGGATCATCCTTCACTTTGACTTGAGGCTGCGAAGCAGGAGGATCAGACACAATAGCAGGCTTCAATGGGGCGTCAGGAGTATCTAGAAGTTCTGGTTGAAGACCTGCCATCTGCATCTTCGCCTTGACGGACTCAGCAGGAGCCCCCATCGACAATAGCTTGAAGAATTTAGCGTACTGTGGGTTGTCCTTCACTTTAGTCTGAGCTTCAGTTGGAGGAGCTGCGTGACTTTCGAGCATGTTCGATAGCATAGCGCGAGAGGTAGATGGCGCTTCACGTGGTGTAGAGGTAGAGGGTGTTCGAATCGTTGGCATCTCGACGTCTGGAGTGTCCAAAAGATCACTGTTCAGACCAGCTTGGACCATTTTGGCTTTCACTGCAGCAGCAGGAGCCCCCATCGACAGGAGTTTAAAGAACTTGGCATAGCTAGGATCATCTTTCACTTTTGCAGGAGCAGGAGCAGAAGCTGGAGCAGGTGACGATGCCTTTGGACTAGTAGTGTCAAGTAAGGCTGGATCCAAGCCAGCTTGAGTCATCTTGGCTTTCACGGCAACTACAGGAGCCCCCATCGAGAGTAACTTCTTGAATTTAGAAATGTCTGCCCCCGATGCTACCCCTTGTGATGGAGGAGCAGCAGGGGGGTCCTTGACTTCCACCTTCTGGTCCACATCTATGCCAGATTGACGCATTTTCGCTTTCACTGCGTCCATGTCAAGTCCCATACCATCTTTGGAATCTGCAGATGTCGTTTTACCTACTGGCTTTGGTGATGCCTTCGGAGTAAAACCCTGCTGCTCGTCCAGTAAATCTGGGTCTACGCCAGCCTGTTGCATTTTCGCGCGCACAGCTTCACGCGGCGCCCCCATTGATAAGAGTTTACGAAACTTGGAAATGTCCGTACCAGTGGATGGAGCCTTGAGTGCTTTAATATCGACACTGGTATCGGGTGCGATCACCAGTGCCTTCACCTTCAAAGGTGGAACCACTGGAGTGATGTCAATTGGAGGTAAGGTAGGAGTAGGAACCGTAGCAGTAGTTGATGGCGGAGGTATTGACGGGGTAGTAGCTGGTGCCTCCTTGCGTGGTGGAGACGGGATTGACGGGAACACTGGCCGCTTCGCATCTTTCCGAACACTGGCAGTGGCGATTGGTGTGCAGGCTGGTGTCACGCCAAGTCCTGGGCCTTTTCGAGAACTCTGGAAGAATGGCAAGGATAATTTCGCTCCTCTTGCTGCAGGGGAATCTGTGGGTCTTGCAGCACTGTCAGCGCCTATAAAACTGGTAAGTGACGGCCTCGAAACGGAGCTTTTAGCTGGCGTTGTAGCAGATAATGACGACAGTGAGAAATCGCCAAAACCAGAGAATAACGGTGGACGACTGGGTAGAGGAGGCTTGGTCACGGATGCCGATCCGTCGCTCAAGCTCGGAAACAAAGCCAAACCTACACGTGTAAGTATATCGGGCTCTTGGCCTGGTTTTACTTCGGTCGGTTCTTTCGAATCTCCCGGGTGTTGAGTTGACGAGAAACTCTTGTCCAGGAGATCGACAGCTTTACTAGCACCAGTTTTATCCGATAACGACAAGGCGAGCTTCTGCAAGACACTGGTTAGCTTTTCGTTGGTCTGGTGGTCCAGGTTTTTCGTACTTTGCTGAAGCTGACTGAGTATTTTATCAAGCGAGGAACACTCAGCGTTCGTGAGAGCTTGTGTCACATTCGAGCTTTCGGTCTTAATTTCGGTACTGGTCGTATTCTTCGCTTGAGGTTGCTCCTGCTCCGGGTTTACAGCGTCGCTAGTCTCGTTGCTCTCGCCTTGATTGCTCGTCGTAAGGTTATCTGTCAGACTAATCCCGTTAGATCGTTCTAGCCCGTTCCGGTTGGTGTTCAAGGCATCGCCCAGTACGAGTCGTAGGGCCCCGATGGAGCCTTTATTTCCTTCAGTAGCTTCCCCATAGTTCTCGAAGAACAATTCAACGTGTGCAATCATCGACGATGTGAGTGGAGACTGTGTCTTCGCATCGCTATTTTGACTTCGGAACGGCTCAAGCAGAGCGAGAAACCCATTGGCTTTAAGGTCTTGGCACATTGAAGCTCGTTTCTTTTTATCGCGAGTGTCCAGCAAGGCATTCACAAATTTCACAGCAGCAAGCTGGAGAGCAATATTTGACTGATCCTGTTCGAGCTTGGAGACCAGCGATTGGAGCGAATGATCTTCCGGGCGTTTAGACGAGAAAGCGCTCAGTACCGCGTCTTGGGCCATCGCGCTTTCGCGACATAGTATCCCCAAAAGTGTCAGCGAGCGCAGCTGGATTTCACTCGAAGACGAGGAGTTAAAGAGCGAATAAAGCATCGGACAGCACTCGGAAATCTTCAAGACAGCCGAGATACAACTGCTGTTGTTAGCCAGTACGAACAGCGTACTGATGATCTCGTTGCACGTGTCTGCTGATGCACCCCCGGAGGCTTGTAAAGGGGCCACCAACTCTTCGATTCCATCCCCCGAGACAAACTTCTCAAGCCACGCACTGCGATCACAATTATTGTTACAGTTAAAATGTAGGAAAAAGGCAGCTCACAGTATCGTACCCAGTTCTTAGCATGATATTGACTCGGATCGCCAAGAAAAGATCATGAACACATTTCACATCGCCACGGAACCGCTGCACAAGTTCCACACACTCCCGAGGATCCAACCATTCCTCTGCGACGCTGCCTTGCGGAAGTTTGCTCCTGCAAGACGATAATGGTTAGTTTGTCTGTCGCTATCTTTGTTTACTTTGAAGCGATCAAGACGAATACTTACAGAAAAGCATACACCCACTTGCTGCCAATGGATTCTGCCGCATTCAACTCCTCTCGGATCTCAGGGTCAGTGCACGCAGAGAGCAATAGCTCGTCAAAGCGGAGCTGAACTTGATCGTCAGTGGGGGCTGGAGGGATCTGGGGACGGATTAAACACGAGTTATTCTCCAAGTTTGGCGTCATCTTATTCTTTCAAGCATTTACTGTACCTCCGGACATCCATCTAAGAAGCGCAACTGGACACCTTCGCTGGAATTCGAGTTCCCCATTCCCGGCTATAGATTGTGCGAGAAGAAAACTACTGACAGAGAACTGCACAGCCCCTTAATACCTCAATCACTTTGATGAGTGCACATGGAGAGTATTTTTGCATGTCGAAACCACCAGAAATCGCTTGTCTTCTCCTAAACAAAGCCACGGTTCGTTTCACGGATATAGCGTCGGAGCACCAGTCACCCCATCGAAATGCC
Organism: Phytophthora infestans T30-4; assembly: GCF_000142945.1. NCBI lineage: Eukaryota > Oomycota > Peronosporomycetes > Peronosporales > Peronosporaceae > Phytophthora > Phytophthora infestans. Next base: position 4,009,867 of record NW_003303752.1, read on the forward strand.
TGACGATTATATTTTCATGTCGTTTTACCCGTTGGGGGGGGGTCTCAACAAGTGCTGTCGTCTTGAACGATGCCAAGTACTGTAATACGTTTATGTGAAGAGTCACATTCGGATGAGGTACCTGCTTGGAGCTCTGTGGCTTGTCCTCAGCTACGTCGAAGTCGAAGCGCAGTTGCTGTTGCCTAAAGAACTCATCACTTCCTATAATGGCAACTCCTCCATCTTCGTATCGAACGCAACATGTAATGCCTCGATAGAGTTTTTCGATGGAGCAGCTCTTGAGTGCAGTCAATGCGTCATTGCGAACGGAGCTTCCACACTAGAAAATACCTGGCTGGTAAGAGAATCGTTGATATTTTAAATGCGTCCGCTAATGAGAAATATTCAGATTCCAGACAGCAGTAGCTCACGAATACCCGGGTTGGCCACAGCCTGCACTTGCGAGTAAGTGAACTGTCAATGTATAATATAAATTTTATCACTGCTCACGCATCCGCTATATGTAGCCAGAACGCTATCTTGAAGACACGAAAGGAGTCCACGTGCGAAATGATTTGGCCGGTGCCTTGCAGTCTTCAGATTTGTACTGCGTGTCCGTCCGGCCAAGTTCCATCTCGTGACGCATTAAGGTGTATGACCTGCGGTACCTCCACACTCGGTATCCAAGAATTAATACGCGAATGCAAGTGTGATACCAACTCGATTCTACAAGAGAAAAACGAGGTGCGCCCGGGCTTCTCCCCACTAGTTTTCAAAGAGTGAACTGATCTCAGTGTAACTTAGGATGGCAGCTATCTCGACGCAAAAGAATGTGTGGAATGTGCCGCGAACACAGTCGCTGACTATTCCACCTACACGTGCAAACCATGTCCAGATCCAATGATGATTGTAGCTAGCAATAGCTTCGTGTGTGCCTGTCCGAATGACTATCAGCAGGTCACGAGTTTATTGATGAGTGTCCAAAAGTGTGTTCGCAATACACACATCAACTTGATCAGCTCCAAGATCACACTTAACAACGCGAAGGACATGACGTTCTCGTCCTTCCTGAAGGAAGAAACTGGCAGCTTCGAGTCGGTCGTTTCCGTCGCTAGTGCTGTTCTTGACGACATGTTTCTGTCTGCCACCACTGCATGTTACTTTTACCAAAGCGAGAAAGATATCGTGTCGTGTCAGGCACTGGGGAACCTCTGCGTTCTGCAACATTTCGACCCTCAAGCACCTTCCTGCGCTGTTTTCGACTCAATTCAACGCAGTGGACGATCGTCAATAGTTAACAACATCGACGGGTGGTTCACCACGTTGCCATTCTTGAACTATCGGTCGGTTGCATCCAGTGTACTTCAGACGCCAGTAGGCATGAAGGTACGTCGTTTTCTAACATATACATGTCGTTAATAATGAGCTGTTTGCTGTAGATGACTTCGGACGCGGCATCGAATGAAGGCATTGATCATCTTGAGTTCGTACTGGCCAGCTATCACGTCAACGGCACGCTCATCGGATTTCGACCGCTGACACATGAACTGGCCTACTGTCAACCAGGCAGCGTTGGCGTGGCTGATTCTCCTTCGTGGATGCACTTTGGAGTGAGCGCAGTATCGGAATATTCGTGCAATCTCGAGGCTTTACAGACTTCCAAGCTAATTCTGCACGAGATTTTCTTGGTCGATACGACGAGCAGTGGAGACGATAAGAAGTTCATTCCCATTCCTGTGAGGAATTTAAACTATCGTGACAGCAGTGGAGTGTTCGTCAATCAGGATAGCGACATAGCAAACGATTTTCTATCTCATCGCTTCTTCCTGTACGACTTTCAAACGGGAATTCCAGTTGACGAGACCTCTTCCAACGTGATTCGATACGCTGGAACCATCACACTCACTATCCGAACACAAGCGTCCGACCCACACTTCATTTATGTCCCGGAGCTAACGATAGCATATGTCGACACACAGAGTCCCAGAGTCGTCGCAGTATCACTTCGTGTAGCGTACACTTCCGACACGGACGAGTTTTGGTCGTTTGCAAAGGCTGTGTACACTGTGGGGTGCGTCCTCGCAGGATGTCGCGTCCTCCTTCAGACGTTCAACTGGTACAGACGTAGCATCCGGAACGAAGTCGTGGAGAATGCCATGTGTCAGATTCTATCGACCGTGATCAGCTACAGTGCCTCCTACTTCGCCCCTGTCACATTTACAGTCATGTTGATAATGTGCAGCTACTTTTTCATCGTCTTTCGACTCCAGTCCAGCACCGTTCTCATGCTTCCAGAGGTGAATTTCGACCCCCTTGCAAGAGGTGTCGATGAATATTACCCGTTCCGAGTGCTGCTTCCTCTATCCTTCTTCTGTCAACTGGTGTCAGTGTTCCATCACGTCTATCGTCAAGCTCAGCTACAGCTCTTCTTCATTGACTGGGAGAAACGTCGCGCTACCGTCATGGATATCGATTCCGCCAAGCCAACCCACGCTTCCATCAGTGTGTGGCGTATGATTTTGGTTGTCAACGAGTGGAACAAGCTCCAAACTGTTCGCAAGACTTCGTTACGCTTCACACTTGTGTTCGTATTATTTCTTGTGTACGGATGCAACTTGAGGATGCTCTCGCTTCCAGTTCCAAGAGCACAAATGCCGTACGTCACCCTCACAACGACTGCGGTCTCCAATGATGCAGCTGATGACCAATCGAATCCTTATTTACGCTTCGCCAACGTCTCGCTCTGGTGGCTTCTCGTTTATATGGGTCAAAGACTCTGGAAATTTTTAATCTTTGAGCGATATATCGATGAACCACGCGAGCAGCTCTTCATCGACTTGTGCACTGTATCGAAAGTGAGTTGTCTGTTTCTCGACGAACCTTATCACGGTTTTTATCTGCATTGTCGATCGCCACATCCATTTGCCGACGGGAATATGAGAGAGCTGGTCGATCAACTCAAACAGGAAGAAGCAGGTCTTACAGCTGGCAGGCATCTCGACTCCACGTTGCCCGATTGCCAAACGTTTGAAATATTTGTGACTCGCAAATGGAAACGCAAGTTCCGCAATTTGTACTCGTCGGTGCGAGGTGAAAGTCTCGTGGATGGACGTGGTGTTGGCGGTGAAGGATTGATTCAAAGATCTTTCTCTCCAAACGGACCGTCCACACTTCCGCTGAAAAGCTCCGACTTGAACGGAGTGGTGACAACCGAAGCCATGGTTCACAATGCCGAGCAACTCCGGGACTACTTGAAGTCATTTATAGAAAACCAGAACGATAGATATCGATGGAGGATTTACCGTGCGCACACGTGCCTCACACGGCTTCTGGATATCCCACCAGACATGTCGTTCAGCAAGCAGTCTCTCTTTTTGCCAGGTACGTCGTAGAATCCATCAGTACTGCTGGTGTTTCAGTACTTAATGTCTTCATTGGTCTTTGACAGACACGGCGTCCAGGTTTGCTAAAGCTTCGCTACTGCTGGGGATCGAAAATGATCTGATGTTGCTGGATCTGCTAGTACGAAAGCTGCTTATCAGAAAGAATCCTCCTTGCCAAACTGGAACTAACGCTCTGCTTTTTTATATAAACCAGTGCTTCTGCTTGTTCGACTTGTGGATTGGTAACCATGCGATTTCTGCTCTCGCGACATATGCGCTCCAAATTCTGTTGCTCTCCATCCGTGCACATGTCGGTCGACGAAACATTGCCAGAAGCACACTCGTAGATCCACGCTTCTTAATATAAAACACACCACTAATAGAAAACCAGTTCTTCACACCCTGCAGTCGCAACATTAATCAACGAATCTACTCTTGGCTGTTGTTACAATATTGAGCTGACAAGCACAAGTAAATGTATGATCATCACAATGCCAATATTAGTCCGTGAACTGCATCCGTCGAGCCCAGTCGAGCTCGCTGCTATCTTCCGAGATTACTGTAGACCAGCGCAAGGTGGCAAACGTCGACGGTAACGCTGCATCTGCATGTGCAGCATCGAATTGGTCCTTGCACACGTCCAGGATCTGTTGATTCTCAGTAACGTCTTGCTCCTCATCCGGTTCTGTTTCACACAAGCTCGGAACGCACGCAGTGATGAGGTATGTGCACAGCGCAGGCTCGTCGACCTTCTCCACTGACAGCTCTTTAGGACGAGACTTGCAGCAAGTATACACCACTTTAGTGCTGCGTAGTTCGCCGTTCTCATCGCAGTGCTGACCGCCAGCAAAGTACTGTACAACATCAGTGCCAGTGTCTCTATCCTGTGTGACAGGCACGTACACGCCCATACTCCAGTCGCTTGGACGAGATCCGTCTGGCTCTTGGTGGAATTGGCGCACTTCTTTCTCGTAGCAAACCTCGTAGGTCCACCAGCCAGCAGCAGCGAAGAGACAACGGCCTTCTAGCTCCTTCTTCACTATTTCTGCCTTCCGTTCTATCTCCACAGTGGACGCCAGCAGCTTCTCCTTAGCTCTCTTGGCGGTGATAGACTCCACTAATTGTGTATTGATACACTGTTGCAACTCGTCGTGGTAGAACGCCCACCCGACGTGTCTCTTGCAGCTAGTACAGCGAATATCTCGCCAACTGTAGTCGTCGAAGACTGTTGCCTTCTTGGAGAAGACCTCGCCCTCTATACCCAGCACCTTCTTGAAGCCGGCTAGCTCAAATTCGGCCTGTAGTAAACGATATACCATGCTTAATGTTATTGTGTTGAGTACGGAGGCTCAAAAGCTATGCTGCGTACCCTACTAGGGTTCACGAAGGTGAAGAGTTCAGCGTCATTGCCCAGCACAGCCTCGTGGCGACTACCCACGGCTTTGGAGGTGTCGTGCAGGTCGATGAAGTCCCTAAATTTATTAACAGAAACGAGTTAGAGATAGTAAATAGAGCGCGAATGTGATGCAGAGGGAGAGACGTACTTCTTCAACGCGACAGGGGCACCGCACGAGCGACAGCGCACCACGACGCCATCACTTTCAAGCTCGTGACCAAGGTGGCTGTGATCAGCTAGATCAAGCGCATGCAGATTCTGCGCATACAGCGCTTCAGCCGCTACCGAGGCCACGCAACTCAGTGCAAGCACTAGCACTAGCAGAATACGTGGCATGGTGATTGAGTAAATTGTGATCTGGTCCACTTTTGTTTTTGGTCTTTGATTTTGACAAAAAGGGGTATTTTCTCGATTGTTTTGGCGATAAAAAATGTTACTCATGTTCCGCGAATTGCCTTAATTTTTTCACGCGCTTCCCGCCCCAACTGCTACGATCATACCCAGTATGACATGATACGAGTCAGCAGCTGGCAGTCTGTCCAGTCTTCGTGGATTTGACCTTGAAAATATCATCAATTTTAAACGATCTCCATCTTCTTTTTGTTCTTGTTCTTCTTCTCCGCCTCCTGGATCTCCTGCCACTTGTAGAAGCGGCTGATCCGGTCCATCTCGCCGCCCTTCCAGTTTCTCCAAGCTAGGCCGAAGCCCACGGCCAGCATGATGCCAATCGGTATATCCTTCAGGGGAGAAATCATAAGGACAGCAAGGCTTTTCTTGACGGTCAGTTTAGCAATTGCGAAAAACATGAAATTCGACACTCTGCTATCCTTTATTTATTACCGGTAATAAAAAGATATGTATCGATTGGTAGTAGAGTCCTCTAGGGACCAACATCGCTTTCCACTCAGCATGAAATTGCTTTAAATTTATTGCAATGAAAGAGGAGCTTCTTGACTTGGTTGACTTTGCAGGGTTGGAGCGATGCTTTCTTCTCCTGCTCAGATCGCAAAAACGTAAATGAAATCAAAGAAACATGATATCCTGTCGCATATTCCGCCGAGTCTGTTCCAAGAGATTGCTGTACAGTAAAAAGGTATTGGTTAAATTCTTGAGCCGCTATTATATTTACATGTCAACGATGAAAAGACGGTAAATTGGTCACCAACCAGCTAACGCAATTTTAAAATTTGGTATTTAGCTGAAATCTTTGAAATGTATGAGCTACTGAGTGTCTCGTACGATTGAGGTGTGCAGTCAAGTAATACAAGGTGTGAGGGCTTCAGATGTTATTTCACCGGTGTCTGCGTATTAACACGGAAAATGTCTGTGACGAGGACTCATATCACTACATGTAGCATATTTGTCATCGACTGTCCTAGCAAAAAATACTCAGAATAGGGCAAATATTTTTGTCTGACTTTTTTGCATTTTTTTGTCATCTACGGTAGTTTAAATCTAAATTACCGGTACATGTATCTCGGAAAGTATTTGTAAGCGTCCAAAAACTCCGAAAATAAGAAATAATTTTCTCCTTGATCGTATCACCATGGCAAGGGGGCAAGCTGGCGGTACGCAGTCAAGCTCTCATAGAGAAATGAAGGTGTTCTTGCGCAACCGAATGTGGCGGGAGCACTGGTACGTGTTTGTATCCGTCGTCGTGATCGTGGTTGCGCTCTTCGGCTCGGCTTTCCTGCAGTTCTCGACGTCACAGGACCACGTCTTTCGGCTGGAGGTGACGGACTCGGTGCTAATGAAGCGCGTGTTCCACTCCGGGGAGCCCTGGGTGGTGTTATGCTCCGGTGCAGACGACGTGTTGCCCGAGGTTTTCGACAAGGTGTCGCCGCGTCTGGCGGGCAAGAGCTTTGTGGGCGTGTTGGACTGCAAGCAGAAATTGCCAGCATCGGGCAAATCGGTGCTCAAGCGCTACGGAATTAAGAGCAGCATCTCACCCACAGTATTTACTGTAGCGAACGGGGAGAAGCCCAAACAGGTTTTCCTTAACTACTTACAGTCGTCTGCGGAGCTGGCTAAACATGTCAAGGCACGGACCAGGAAGACCATGCAGCAGGTGCAGAACTCAGCACAGCTGGAGGCTCGGTGTCTGTCCCGGTCCAGTTGTGTACTGCTCCTTCGTGGTCAACGATTCCAACCCTACGAGAAGCAGTGGATTGATGAGCTCATGCGCAAACATCGCACGCTGAGCTTCGCCTGGATCGATGCGACGAGCTTGAAGTTGTCGCTCGAAAATATGCTGCCTGATGTTCGACGCGGAGAGCACCGTATGGTGCGCTTTCGGCGCCAGCGCGATCCTGATACGCGCAAGAAGGTGCTGGCAGCCAAGGCGTTCCGTGGTGACGCCTTCAATGCTGTCTCTGTAGGAACGTTCGTAGATCAGTATGCTGATGCAGACTCGCTAAAACCACTGGCAAAGTCTCCTAAAATTTTGCGTCGAAAGAAGAAGAGTCAAGCTTCTAAGCCAGAAAGGTCGGAGCGTAGGCATCACAAGAAGCAAGACACTGAGGAGAAAGACGACTTCCCACAGCATGTGGAGCCTGACGAAGGGTCAGTTGATGACGTGGAAGAGGAGGAGGACGTGCTGGATCTCGATGATGACACTGACGAATAAAAGAATTATGGGTAGAGGACAAGTATCAATACAACACGAGTTCCCACCACCAGCAACAAGATTTATGGTCTGTGTTTTCCATCCACTCTAACAGACGCATTGCTTCTTACGGCTGTTGCCTTCCACTTGAGCAACCTTCCTCTTACCGCGCGACTGCGGCGCATGAGGAACTTGATCTGCGTTGGGCAGTTGTAGGGAATCGATAGCACCTGCCGGTAGCGCCACCTTCTTGCAGGGGGGTTCGAGACGTCGATTCTGGTGGACAGAACGGCTTCGTCGCTTACCCAACACACGCGTCGACGGTGTCTCCTTGACAGCTTGGAGACGTTGACGACGAGAAGACCCGAAGATCCCAGAGGCGTCAGAGTTCGATCGCTCCAGAAGTGATCGGATAGCGGAGCTGTCAGCGGAATACCGACGCTTACGGCCCTCGACGCCCTGTGTCACTTGCTGCAGAGACGACAACCAGTCGGGCGACGTGTACTCTTTGAGACTGACATAGCCGTCCCTCGTTTGCGGAGGTTTTCCGAGGAACTCAACAAATGCAGGGCAATTCCGAGCAGTGGGGTGATTCTCAATCCATTGCAGCAATGCCTCGAATTTGGCGCGTCGTTCCTTTAAGACCGCCTTGGATGATGACACTCGCCAGAGCAGACCTACCAGCGCTGGCGAAATGTACTCTTTCACTGGGAAAGGAGGTAAGCTGTTAGTGACTCCCTCCGAGGCTGCAACCACGACGCGAATCTGCTTGTATAGCTTCAAAAAGTCGTTGTAGCGTCTCAGTATAGAGTAGTGCTCGACGTCCAGCACCGACTCGGCATCGCTGGAATTGTCGTCACCATCATCGCTCTCGTTTTCGTCGATTAACGTCGACAGGAGCTCCTCTTCGTGGACAGACACGTCCACTCGGTAGTACCAGACGCCAGTGGCTGGAGCCCGCGAGAAGTTGTCAATTACGAGGCCACGTCGAGGCCGTCGCGTGGCCTCGACCAACTGCTGCTCCGTTCGGCTACTGCAGGTTCTTGTCGTTGTCATACACTAGGTCTCGGTCAAGAGCACAAACCTCCAAGCAGAGAACTCTGCTCGACACGGAGGAATTCAAGGAATGGCAAGTGATTTCGAAGTTAAACGAAGGATGCGCGATTGCCACCCAAATAATTTGACCAGCAGGGTATCAAGCTTGTGGTTAGCAGCCACGAGAAAATCAAATCTCCAGCACGTGGTGCTGTGGCCGAAGATATAACCGGGTCTGGTACATTTTCTCTTCCGCAGCGTACCTACTTCGAAAGAAATCATGTAAAACAATTAATTTCCTCCTTCTAAAACGCTCAGACTTTGGGCCAAAACTTTTGTCATTACAGATAGGGGCTGCCAAACTACCGCGTCACGAGCCGAGTGCCAGATCGGCTTGAGCTCCATAGATAGGGAGGTAGTTGGATGTCCGTCATTGTAAAGTTGCCAGGGTAGTGGCCTCACTCACCATCTTGGCGGCGACGGTGGAGACTGAGTCTCTGCACAGGCGCGTATAGAGTTTGAACGCGTCCGACGACCAGCGGCCGTGGAATTGGATGGTCAGCGAATCCACGCCGACTCGGTACATGTTCGTGGCTCCGCCGGTCCTGAGCGAATGCGTGCTGTACTGTCGAGGATCCTTGCCCAGGGGGGCGGCTACACCTTGAATTTCCTTGGCGACGCGGGCCGCCGTCACGCAGCGGGGTCTCTCGTCCTTATCCAGGAACACGGCTGCCGGGATGGTTGGCGGCAAGCTACCTCTAGGTCGAAGGAGCAACAGCGCGCCTAACACTGGGCACAAGAATGGATGTCCCGACCGTGAGAGCATACGTTGAACCGGTGGGCCGTTTTGATTAGTCTTGGAGCCTCTGAGTCGAATGCACACCGCCGATGCCGTCCTGGGATCCGTTGTGGTTGCCCCCTCTGCGTTGACCACGGCAATGTCTGCTGCCGTAAGGGCAAACCAGCGAAATGTCGTAGATGTAGTGGCTGCAATTTCTGACCGGCGCAAAACGAAAAAAAAGGCCAGGCTCAGAACCCCCATGTAGCTTGGTCCGCAGGGTCCTGAAGGGAGAGGGACCGGAGGCACTCTTCGAGCAGCGCGACGGACACGGGAGATTTTTGTCGCGAGGGGGCGTCGCGTCTGCGCACCCCGCGCAGGAGCATGCGGACCTGTGGATGGCCTGCTGGGAAGTCGTGCCCGGCAGCGTTGAGATAATGGCGAATGCCATGAAGCGCTGACTTAATTGTGGAGCTCTGAACTGGTTTGCTCGATCCAAAGCCGCGTTCGTGAGCGTCGATGATGAAATCAGAGATAGCGCGCACTTGCTCGTCTAAATCAGGGCGTAGGTGCCAAGGGATGCCTCACCGGTGGGTCCACTGCTTCCAGTAGCTGAAGGAACGGGCGTAGGATCGGAGGGAGGAGGCGGCAACGGAGTGTTTGCGGAAATATCTAGCCACGCTGTCTCGAGCTCCTTGGTGGACGACGGAGTCGGTGCCTGTGACCAACCACTGGTTAGCTCGGTGAACAACAGGGCGAGAGAGCCACCGCCCCACCGACGTGACCCTGCGTCAGCTGTGGTGTTCTCGGACCCGAGAATGTGTGACGCAGTAAAACGCAGGCCAAATTGTAGTTCCCAGGCGCCGAGGAGGCGGATCAAGAGCTGTGCACGGGTGTTTCTAGAAGCCATTCTCGACTACCACGAGACGACGGTGGTATTGTCAATGCGGAAATGAACATGAATGAGACTTGCCTGAGGTTGGCTGGCGCGCCACAGGGGGGCCCACGTTTTGGCCGCGAATGCGCATGCTAGGAGCTCCCGATAGTTGATGTCGAACTCGTTAGACGAAGCGAGGTGGAAGCTTCCGATGAGGCTTCGCTCGGAAGGGGGGAATGGGTATGTGAGGTGCAAGCGCTGCGATGAAACGATTGCGCAAATCCCAGTGTCGGATGCATCCGTAAAGACGGTGACGTCAGGGGATGGGCTTGAATTGAAGTACTCGAGGGGGACGCCGTTGAGCGACGGAGAGCGGAGAATGTACCATCACCAGAGGAGGTCATCGCGCATCGTCGAAGACAAGGCGATGCGCTTGGTGCGGTGGATGGCGCGCTCGCCGGGGCGTAGACGTTGTAGAAACACGCGTGCAGGTCTTACGCACGTAGCAACATGGCGAAGGGACCCCAAAAGTGAGCGGTACTCGGTACGAGAGAGGCTAGTTGCGTGAAATGCCTTCGCTACTAGAAGTTTTGCCTTTAAGATATTCGACGTTGGCATAGCAACCGTGCCGGATTCTGTGTCGAAGACTAGACCCAGCACCTTGAGCCTCGAGTTCCATGGCGTAAACTTGTCGTCGTTAACAGCGGTAGGGCCCATCACAACCGTCATGGCGTGGCGTATCGAACATTCAATGTCGTTGCAGCTCGTTCTGGAGTCGATTGCGACGTTTACGTGATCATCGACCCAGTGGTAGTTATAAAATCCGGTGGGATATGCGGCGTTGGTGCACGATCCGTGTATGAATGCCACCGCACCGCCCAAGATGCCGTACGTTCCGGCTCTACCAGTCCACCCAAACGCGGCCGAGAGGTCGATGACGATTGCGTTGTCTTCGGGGATGTGACCCGCAAACAGGAATACGCACTCGCTGTGAGTGCACGCGTTACGGTATGCGGTCGCGACATCGCCGGCCATCAACTTGACGGTCTTATCTGGAGATGCACGGCGACACCGTATAATTTCCTGTGCAACGCTAGAGCAGTGCTCGAATGACGCGGACGGGATGTCGTCTGCATTCGTATGGGAGTTGACCGAATCTCCCTCGGGAAACGAGAGGTCGTGGATAACTCTACCCGAGACGTGTGGGTCGCGATCGCCTTTGTCGACCACGCCGAACGGGCTGATGAATAGCTCCGGCCAGATCATTTTGATGTCTGCATCTACAACAATACAGCGAAAGGCGCCCTGCTCTTTCCTTATGTTGGCTCGCAAGACCTGGATGCGCTGCGACGCCGACGGTTAGTTGCGGGTAAACGACCGCTGCGGGGGGAGCGGAGAGGTGAGGCGCACGCGGGAACCCTCGGAGGCGATACGCAGGAGATCGTCGACATGATCATATCCTTGGCAATATACCCGCAGAGTGTCAGGCTGTAGTGCTTTATTGGGCCGATAGTCTGTGGGTGACTGGCAGCGAACTAGTTCGGTGAACTGCTTGAGAGGCATTTGTGTGCGCCGGATAAACTCAGACATTGCGTGTTGCATGGATTTGTCGAGTATGTCGCGGCCGGGTGTCGTGTCTACGGGGCTGGCTGCGTGCCTGACGGGGAAGTGCACATTGACTTTGCGAAATGCAGAGGAGAGAGACGCGTCGCGTATGGAATTCCAAAGTCTCGCGCGCTGGAGGCCTGCGTCGCAAATCTATGCTAGCGTTGCGCGTGACGGCGATGGGCGTAGAGCTTGTTTGTTCCCTTGAGATGGGTGCGGAGAGGCTGCGGAACGGGAAAACGTGGGGGTTAGTATGCGGTGCGCGGCCGAGGGCGAGCACGCGAATGAATGCCGATCAGCCGTCATGCTGTGGCTGGCGCCGGAAGGCGCGTATGTGGTTAGAGTAAGTGGGAGCTGTTCGGAGCTCGAACCCAAAAAAATCTTCGGTGGAATGGCCAACGCTATAAGCGGGCGGCGGCTCACCGGCATTAGGCTGGACAGGTTGAACTGGTGCACACGCCTCGACGGCGAGGTCTCCGTTGGCGGGGCTGCCAGGATACACGTCGACAAGTGTGATGGGCTGTTGGAATAACCCGTGTGGTTCACTAGAACTCAGATGGTCAGTATACGTGTGTGTATTCAGATTACGGCTGAGTCTGGGGTACCGAAGCACTGGCGAACCAGCAGTACCTCGGCCGTATCAGGCGCGGCGCCGGTCGGACGGCTGGCGTCGGCCGAGCCTTTTGGTGGCAAAGCTCACCAGTGCAGCGGGGAGCTCGTCCGGCCAGGTGTGTTTCCGGCTCGCCGCGCACGTGTCCGGGGTTCCACCGGAGCACATGCCCCCACCGAAGAAGCGCAGACACGGCTCAGCTCCATCAGCGTCACGTGGGATGATGGCGCGCACGCTGGCTGAAATGCCGCTCGGGCGAAAAGACGGACGTGCGTCGTCGCCTCGGTGCACGCGGCGGTTGCGTGCATGGGGACTAGCGTCCGAGGAAGGCGCGATTGGGCTGGGTAGAGCTGTCGCGGTGTGCGTGCCGCTAGCATTGGCGATATTTTGGAGAGCCATGGCCCACCTAATGGACCGGAACTCAATTCGCGTTGCTGCGGACAAAAACTCCCGCCACCAGAAGGGAGGGTCGCTGGACAGATGAACGTACACAGACTAAAGGTGCTGGCTTACCTCGTGCAGTGTCCGTTGAATGCGCAGCGGCGAATGATTGGGGTCCGCGTCCATGTTGGCGACGACGAACTCGCGAATGCGGTGTAAGGGGCGCGTGAATACCTCGTGCCACTCGGCGTGTGCAAATGTGAGCAGACCTTGCACCGCTCCAAGCAGGTCGAAGTACGTATTGCATAATGGGGGCAGAGTGGGGCGGCGTTAGAGCTGAAGTCAAGGGTGAGGTTAATGTCAGATGACCCAGCTTGGAGCTGAGTTGCAGCGTCGGCGCGGCAATAGTGCATGATGGACGCTCCGTGTCGGCCAAAGCGAAGTCCGGCGGTAGCCCCGATAATCGCTGGGTGGTCGTTGAAGTGCACGCATTCTAACATGCGCATGCGTAGGACAAACGAAGTAGGTGTCTCGTGCTCACCGGCTGGTGTCTGCCAGTAAGCGTATGCCCGATGAGAGGCAAGGCTATGGACGGCTAAAGGTACGAAGTCTCCTCTGGCACGCAGCGCCGAGGGTGGGAACTTGGCTGCGCGCAGGCCGCACACGGCTTCGGGCGGTAGTATGCCGCGGAGGTTAACCAATGTCCAAGAGGAAGGGACCTGCACGGTTCCAGCGGCTGTGGTGGCGGTGGTGAGGGCCGAAGGCTCAGGCGCTGTTCTTCCCGGACGGGCTTGAAGGAACTGCAGAAATGCCGAGAACACGGAGGTTGGATCGTGTGTTAAGTTTAGGGGCTCATCTGGGACGGGAGCTGTGCCGGACTGGGGGTCTGCTGAGCGGCTACTTTGCTGGACAGCCGGGGCCTGGACCAGCCGCACGTAGAGGGAGGGGGCGCTAGGAGCTGCATGGTTGGAGCTGGCGTTGAATGTGCTGAAAAAATTGGCGAGGTCGAATGGCTCGCGTTGAGAGAGCGCTGACCCGGTGCCGAAGGTTGTAGGGCGGGCAGCGTGCGGGGCCACCGTCGCGCTTAAGGTGTCGCTGGCATTGGGCGACGGTGGGCGGGCGACGGGCCGCTGACCGGCGGCGGCATGCCCATGCCGGACGGGCTCCAGGCGACGTGAGGTGCGCTAGTAGGAGTTAGATCGCTGGGTGGCTCGGGATGGAGCGCTGATGTCTGGCGATCACTGGCCGCTGTGGCGCTTGTAGCCGCACGCATGGGAGCTGGGGGCGGCACCGGGACCGCAAGACGTCGTTCGGGTACGAGCCGAGCCGGCGGGGTAGGTGGGTGTTGAACAGGCTGGGGGGGGAGCTGGAGGCGTAGTCATCACCGCTGGCTGCGACCGGATCCGAAGGGGGCTGAACGTCGGCGCTGACGGGGTGCCGAGTGCCACGGCGGATGCTCGCGCTGCCTGTGCTGCGGCCTCCTCCTTGTCGACTACGAGATGCTTCTTCTGGCGCCGCGCCTCCGCGTTAGGCGCCGCACACTTCTTCCTCTTTGCAATGCGCGTACTCGCACGGACGCGCGCGTCCGGTGAGCCGGCTGCTGCCGTGAGCGAGGCCGTTAAGGAGCTTGTCGATGGCGGTCCTGGCGCCGGGATTGATGTTGGCTGAGCTGAGACTGGTGGGGCGACCTGGACCAGAGACGCCGCTGGGGCCGGAAGCAGCTCGGTGGGAGGGGAAGTCAGGGCGGTTAGCGCAGGCGTCAGCCCGGGCTGCGATGAAGGCGTTTCCGAGGAGGTGGGGTTGGCCCGGACAGCGGTCGCGGGGGGCGGAAGCGACGGCATTGTCACGGACAGAGGGTTAAATTCTTGGACGCTTGAGCTTGGGAAGCGAAGACGCGAACTGCAGTCGTGCTGCTCTTGCTGCCGTTGCGTCTGGTCGCTATCTATTCCGAAACCTATGTTTCAATATCTTGAAACTCCTATTTTCTAAATCGCTCTCTTGATTTTTCTTAAAGATCGAGAGAGCTTTAAGAAAAATTAGTAGCGCTTTTTATTTGAAAAATTAGAAGCGCTTTTTATTTGCAAAAAAGGCACAATCTTGTTAATTTGCTTTCTTAAAAAAAAGCTGTGTGCATTTAACAAAAAAGCGCATTTTGTGAAATACTTTTTTTTGCTAGAAAGCAATACCACCCAGCATGACCTATTCATAGTTGCCTGCGTAAAGTTGGTTGTACGAGGCAAATGGTCGATGCAAGCAAGTCATATCACGCTCTGTCAGCGTTGCTCTCTCAATGGACAGCATGTGGGCGTCTTTCGTACAAATTCTGCGTCACGACCATTGCCAGTGGTCGAGACGGCAAGCCTCGCATGATGGCCACCTTCAGCAAGCCCACAGCTCAGACACCCTCACCCGAGGCAGTGGCACGGCTTTATTTTCACTTGAGCACAGATCATCAGCGAGTGCGTGGCTTCACAGTGGAGCAAGACCCACACTTCCACGACCTCGAGACGGTCAAGTTCGATGAAGCGGTGCTAGACCGTGTTATACGACGCAAATTGCAGCTGCAAGCCGCGCAACTTGTTGATCTCAGTGATGAGTTTGCCTCTACACGGGTACCGGCAGTGATACGATCACGCCAAGAAGAACAACGAGGGCACGAGCGAGAGGCAATAGAGGAGTATCTGTACGAGCAAATGCTGCACAGCGACTCGTACAACGATGGTAAACTGCTGATTGAGGTGTTCCGTGAGACTATCGACGCGCTGGAGCTGGATCCACGCGTGGCACCTCGCGAAATACTGCTAGCACTTGTAGCTTCAGACCGAGACGACATGATATCGTACGGCGATTTTGCATCTGTTGCTGCAGACGTGATTGACGCCATGGTTGGAGCTGGTCAGACTGAAGACGGGAAGACAACTCAAGAGGATGAGGCTCTAGATGCATTTGAGGTAGTGTCAGCTCGACAGACTCACTACACTGTGGAAAAAATGACAACACTCGTGGAGGCGCACGCTGAACGCGTTGCTGAGGCAGCCAAAGCCATGGCTGCCCGTCGTGTAGCAGCTGAAATGGACGCACAACAGGAGACAACGACTGTTATCCCAGAGGAGACCAAAGAAGACGATAATGAAGAAGAGGGGGAGCAGAAAGATGCAGAAGCTGCTTCTGGAGTGGAAGCTACCGGTAAAGACGACGAAAGTTTACGGGGAAGCTCTCACTCTTTCGGTGTCCACCGTCGATCGTCAGTTAAACAACACCCTCGTATGACTCGATACCAGCTGCGATCTCTCCTCGAAACACCGCAACTACTGCTTAGTGAAGCGGAGATCAACCTCACGCTAGCTTTAGTCGACACTATGACCAATTTTAACGGTGTCGAAGAGGTTCTTTGCGAGAAGCTGGCGCCGGTTCTGCGCCGTGTCCGTCGCATGATCTTCCGCTTTCAGCGTAAAGGCTTCGTCGATCGGACGGAGACATATTTGCTGCATCAATTCCAAAGCTTTGAAAAGCGAAATCTCCAGGGCTCATCAAAACATTTGAAGCAACGCTTAACGCAGAAGGAGGCGAAAGCAGCTATGAAGACCATGCACAAGCTGTTGCTGTCTCCGTATCAACTAATGCAGCTTTCTGCACTGGCCGAAGAGCGGCCTGGCGAACCTGATCATGTTGTGTATTACCAGGAGTTCATCCCCCGCATGGCACAGCAGCTGCGGGAACTTGTGAACGTAGATACCTTGGTCGAGAAATCTACTGTGCTTCATGGAATGGGCGTTTGGGACTTAGATACGGTGGGTCTTCCGAGTGAAGACATTGGCAGACAAACAAGTTTTGACTGCTTTGCCAGCTTTGATAAAACGCAACTTGGCGCTATCCCGATTGGAGATTTCCACACAGCTCTTCAGCAACTTAGTCAAACCCATGGTTTCCCTGTTGGGACAGCTGCGGAAAAGAAGCAACTGAGTGTTTTGGCAGACTTGAACAGCAGTGGTCGCGTAAATTATGCCCTTTTCCAGCACCTCATGTACCCTTTGATGTTGTTTCTTCTTCAGGAACGCGAACTAGCTGCTGCGAAGGAAACCTCACGGGTGCGATGTATTGAGCAGGAGATGAAGAGCGAATAGCGAACGTTCACAACACAGAAGAATCAGGAAGAATAAAGGGCGATGACAATTACAGCAAATAAATCGTCAATAAAAACACTATTCTAAGTACAATGCCACTACGAAGTAACTCGGTTACTCACCGACCCGCGAAGGACACACCTAAAAATTAAGGACGTCCATATCGTGGAACAGCAACAGCTAAACAAATCTACAGTTGATGTCGACTTTGCCTGTTCAGAAGAAGTACTTGATTCTATCTATTTGACTAATCTACTGTAGCTTTCTGTGAGAGGATTGTACTGTAGGCAGCTATCTAAACTGAGAGGCGACCCACTAAATTGTACGATCCGCGCATGGATGACAATTGCTTGGCAGTCTCGAAGTGATGGAAATGATCCAATCCACCAGAAACTTCTGAGGTCGATCGCTGTCGAGCGGTAAGGTTGCTCGTGGAATATCGACGTCTACGACTTTCCACCCCCTGCGTTGTTCGCTGTAGGGAGGATAACCAGTCAGGTGGCGTATACTCCTTTAGGCTGACGTATCCATTGTGAGACTGTGGTGGTTTTCCTACAAAGTCGACGAATGCATCGCAGCGCCTGGCGACGGGGTGGTTCTCAATCCACTGTAGTAGTGCCTGGAACTTGGAGCACCGATCATACAGGACAGCCTTTGAAGAAGTCGTACGCCGCAGCATACTTTTCAGTATCGGAGAAATTAGTTCCTTAGTCGGGAATAAAGGAATGCTGCTTGTACTGCCTTCGGTTGCAGTAGTCACGTCTCGAATCTGCTCGTACAGCTGCAGGAAGTCGCTGTAACGTCGTAGAATGGAATAGTGCTCCATGTCTGTGCTCAACAAACTGGAACCGCTCAATCTCTCGTCTTCAGTATAGCTGGCATCACTGACATCGTCATCGATAAACGTCGACAACCGCACTTCCTGGTGAATGGACACGTTTACCCGGTAGTACCACGCGCTTGTAGCTGACTGCTGCGAAACATCGTCGATAACAAGATCGCGTCGTAGTCCATGTGGGGTACTGTTCAATTGCTGCTGTGAGCTGAGCTCGTTTTCATTGCAGGAACGTTCGGGGTAAGTAATCCAGGGCAGGTCCGATGCACCAACAAAGGTTTTTGAAAAATGAGAAACTGAATAAGCGGACACACCGCGAAATACTACAGTAATGCAGCTAAACAACCGAAAAAAAAAACAATCAAGTAGGAAGCGTCTGTTTTAGTGTCGCTTGAAGTGCTCGATATGAATTGGAATGGACAACGCACGAGTGGCACGATCGATATGAATGGGAATGGACAACGCATGAGTGGCACCATTATTGTCCCAGTATCCATACATTGTCGCTCCGTCATCACAGGAATTATCTTAGCGCCGTAGTTCGACGGCTGTTATTCAGTGCACATCGCGCACGTGGCGTGTCCTCATTTTTTTGGACTATTAATAGCATGGAATTTATGCTAAATTCCGCTGGTTACACTTTGAGATCGCCAACACAGGTGGTTTATTACATGTAATATTGTACATGTATCGCATGGAAAACCCAATGCGTGTGTAGCCATTCTTAAAAATAATGGGTGGCTACTGGTATAAATAACCGGAGGATGATTGGCCAATGAGAGGCGAGTGAATTCTTAACAGTGTAATACGAAGCGATACACTTGACTCTGTAGAAGCACACAGTACGTGAAGAAATTATTTCCTTTACCTTAAGACCCAATTTCAAAGCAATAATAGTGGTAGTCAGAGTTGGATACAAGAGCTCTTTCCAAGAGCACAGCTCACTGCAAATCATCCAATCAGCGCTAACGTACTCTGACAACCTTTGCAAGGGCTTGGAGTCGACTGTTCGGCAAGATCCAACGATGCCGACGCTAAGTAGGAAGAAGGTGTTGCTGTCAAGGCTGCTCCTCGCGTGGAGAAACCAGCTCCGTCTGAGTGCAGATAGCGAGGCGTCGAGTGATGAAGATTCGAGTGATGAAGACATAAGCTACGCGACACTGTATCTTGTATTGGAGTCCCGCCGCTACGTCACGCCCCGCGAGCGTGTGGAGCGCCCACCATCACGGATTAATTACTATCTAACCCGGATGCCAGATAGCGACTTTAAGCTCCACTTTCGCATGCCTAGGCCGTATTTTCACGCGGTGTGTCGTGCAATTGCCACGTTTCCCGAGTTTCAGAGCGTGATTGGTAAGCTGCAAAAGGCTAGCGTGGAGGTACACGTGATGGCACTCCTGAAGATACTTGGATCGATGGACGGCCAAGGCCACGCTGCTGATTTCCTCTCTGTTGGAGGGCATACACCAGAGTCATTGCTAGCTAAACGTGTCGTGACTGCATTGATGCGAATAAAGTCAGAGGTAATCTGTTGGCCCGGATTGCGAGAGCGTCGTGAAATTGCAGAGAGGATTAAGAATGTGTCGGATCTGCCGAATTACATAGTCCTCATTGATGGCACTTTGTTTCCTTTGTCCCAGCGACCCGAGAATCATGGAGAAGATTTCTTCTCTCGCAAAAGTTCTTACGCTATCAACGGACTTATCGTCTGCGACGGCCGCGAGCGAATTCGCTATGAAAACGTGGGTTGGCCAGGCTCAAGCCATGACAACCGTGTGTGGAGAAATTGCAGGCTAGCACAACATCAATACGATCACTTTGCGGATAACGAGTATATCCTGGGGGACTCTGCATACCAGGCTTCGAATGTGCTGATTCCTGCCTTTAAAAAGTGTCGAGGTTCAGAAATACCGCTGAAGGAGAACACGTTCAACACACAGTTAGCGAAGATACGTATTCGTGTAGAACACTGCATTGGAACGTTGAAAGGTATATTCCCGCTACTCAAACGTCTGCGTGCTACAATCAGAAACGTAGGCGAGCTCAACTCAACCATTTCACTCATTCGCCCAGCCATCATATTACACAACCTGACGGTCAATGATAAACTTCCTGATGCGTGGATTGATTGCGATGAAGCAGAAAATAATGAGCCCATAGAACTACCGAGCGGTACCAACGAGTGCCGTAGAGCTTACTTACGCGACTATATTTTCGACAGCGTGCATTAAAGCATCAATTAATCAGACTCCGCAGATGTTCCTACTCCTTCACTTTTGCTCTGTAGAGGTAATAGTCGATCAATTTCTTCTTGTGGAACACCGCTATCTTGCAGCTGCTTGCGTGAAAGAAGAAGTTGAACCGCAGCTTCTCGGTGTGCGGTCTGAAGCTGCACCATTTTGACTTGAAGGTCGATGTCAGCTTGGGCCTTTTCGCGGTTATTTTTTTCGTCCTTTAGTAGCAGCTCTTTAGACTTGAGTGCGTGTTCGCGTTCACGATAATCCATCATCCTCTCCCGTTTCTCTTCACGAATACGGAGTACATCCGCTTGCTGTTCCAGCAGTCTGTCAGCAGAGTCTACCTTGTGTTTCTTGGTACTCGAATCTGCGTCAATGGCGAGCGGCCTCTTTTCGCCTTTTTGAAGCACAGAGAGGCCGGTAGAGAGCAACTCCCCTTCAGCTGCGTCTTGATCATCGGATGTAACCTTGGCACGAGCTGAAGGCCTGTCCATCATCACATCATGCAAGTCGTAGTAGTGTGAACAGCGCTTCAACAATGCATCACGAAGGCTCTTCTCGTCCGTAATACCTGCACCAGTTGCTAGACGAAAATCCTCTGCCTGCCGCCACTGTTTCTCCAGGGAGTTAATCTTAACGCGGACCCCAGGACTGTCTCGATGCTCAATACCAACTGCTTTCAGCTGAGCTACGATCTCCGCTAGCAGCGCTTCCTTCGTTTTGCCGCTCATTCGATCACTACCTCGCCACTTGTTATAGTTGGGGGGGTTAGTCATCCATTCCAGCACCACTCGCAGGGAGGATTTTCCTCCATCCACCCCATCGGAGTCCCAGAAAATGGGAGCCTTCTTTCCTGACCTTGTCATCCCCCGACCCGACTGATCGACCTGCTCCGGCACCTGACCCTCTCGCTTCTTAGCCTTCGAAGGCCGAGTCACCTTCTGCTTGGTCTTCGTCTTGAGCTTGTCAGTGGCGACCGCTTGCTCAGCAGGTGCCCTGCTAGTCGTATTGCCCTCTCTGTTCTCCATAGTGCCCTCCGATCTTCTCATGGCGATATCTCTTGGAATCCAAGACTTCTCCTAAAACAGAAAAGCTAGGGTGAGATCTCTTGGATTCCAAGAGAGTTTTGGCCAATGAGAGTCGACGGTGTGTCTTTTCAGGAGCTACCACTAATGCCCAGTGACCAGGTGCTCCGGAATAATCATTGTTTTAGCGTTTAATTTTTTTTTGACAATATATATTTTTATTTTTGAGAAGCCAGATATCACTCCCAAAAAATTATTTCTTCATGTACTTTCCGATATTTTTTTCTTTTTTTTTCCGTGTTTTTTTCTTGAAACCTATTTTATTTGGAGCAAAAAAAATATTTTGGCTGCAATTACTTATTTTCGCTTTTGTTTTTAGAAGAAAAAAAATTATTACTGAGGGCTGTGAAAATATTATTGCACTGTTATTATCGGTACACCTGAACGCGATACCATTGACCGCTTCCGATGCGATTCGCCTCGTAAATTAGAAGCGCTGACCCAGCACTGGCAGTGCACAGCAGCGATTGCTTGCCGCTACGCTCGAGCCGATCAGCCATTGGTTGCAACTTGCAAGTGAAGCAGTTAGGATACCATCATTTTCCCCTTTGAGTCGAAGTCGACACCCACCATTTGCCCGGTCTCTGCGGCCAGAAACCTTGCGTGGGCCGCAGCTGCGAATGGAGCAGACATCGTATCTTTGCTGCCTGCCAGCAATGCCTGAAGTACAGCCTGGGCCAACGCTAGACATCACTATCCACTGGAGGCAGTGTGGTAGTAATCTACAAATGACCAATAGTGCGTAGTGCGTCACTAACGCCGTCAGGGAGAAGCAACACCTCGGCGAGCAAAATGGGGTCCATGATCCATGAGTCATGTAAGGTCCCGACGAATTCCAGAAGGTTGAAGCAACAGAAAGATACAATATCCATGAGGTTTTATCATTTAACCTTGAGGTTTTATGAGGTTTTATCATTCTGACTCGCGCAAAGACAGACAAAAGGAACCATTTTCGAAAAATGAAGCCCATTCTCAGCGCGCAGCGAGTGGTTGTCGCTTCCTACCTCCACGGCTGGACTGCAGCCTGCAGCTCATACTATACGAGCATTATTGCAATTGCATTGTAGTAGTGCAATGTATGGATCGGCGGCGTCCACACTCAGGACGGCGAACACGTATTGTGGCATAAGCCGTGCGTATCATAACTATTGTAAAAAAAAACCGCGATAAACAACCTTGTCGCTTTCTATCGCGTGGACGTGTCTTGTCTCTGCCTCGGTTCTGAGACCCATTGTCGCCGTCCAACGGTAACGGCGCGGTATCGGCTCACGGTGTGCAGGTACATTGTATGCAGCATCTGATTGTCGCTAGATGTAGGCGTCGTAATACAGTGTAGGACTCCTACGGGTCTCCTCTGTAATCAGATGTGCGCTGTTGACCAATGCTCGTCTCGTGCTGCCGAACGTTGGCAGCAGCGTCAATGAGGCGGGCATTTTCCGCCGTCAAGGTCGCTTTTTACAAATCCTCATATATTAATTAAGGACCCATTCGAACGTATCCAAGCCTACCCATTTTCGACTGATGGGCATCAAATCTTTGCTTGATGCCAAGGTGGGAAGGGAACAGCAACCACGGCGGGAATGTATACCGCATAGAGAGATCAAGTGCTGGGATCTTTGGCTAGCAAGACCAACGGCCACCGTTGATTCTCCAAGACATTTCGGATTTTGCCTCCTTTTCCTGTTTTGTTGGTGAGATCATGGCGGAAGCTTTTGAAGTCTACGCCTACGTGGTGACCGCGGGTGTGTTCGGCATCCTTTTCGCGGCCTACCTGTTCTGGGAAGTTTCCAAGGTCAAGGTGACTCGTCGTGGCGATGGCTACGCGCTGCTGGCGTCGGAGGTGCGCCACCAGACTGCCGACCGTCTGTTCGAGATCTTCTGCGCCATTCAAGAGGGCGCCCGCGCCTTCTTGCTGGCAGAGTACACGCTGTGCTTTGCCTTCATCATCGTCTTCGGTGCCGTCGTGCTTGTACTGACGTCGTTCGTCAACAAGGACGGCAAGCAGTTCGACTGGCTTTTCGGTACGCTGAACGCCACGGCCTTCGCCGTCGGTGGTCTCACCTCGATGGCCGCGGGTTACATGGGTATGATGGTGGCTGTCTACTCGAACGCTCGTACCACGGTCTCGGCCATGAAGGAGGGTGCTCGTGGCTGGCGTGACTCGTTCAACACGGCCTTCCGTGCCGGTGCTGTCATGGGCTTCGGACTGAGCTCCATGGCTCTGCTGGTGCTGTTCATCCTGATCAAGGCTTTCGAGACTCAGTACCCTCTGTCGACTGACCACAAGAAGTTGTTCGAGGCCATCTCGGGCTACGGTCTGGGTGGTTCGTCCATTGCCATGTTCGGCCGTGTGGGTGGCGGTATCTACACCAAGGCTGCTGATGTCGGTGCTGATCTGGCCGGTAAGGTCGTGGAGAACATCCCTGAGGATGACCCGCGTAACCCCGCTACCATTGCTGACAATGTCGGTGACAACGTCGGTGACGTCGCCGGTATGGGTTCGGACCTTTTCGGCTCGCTCGCTGAGGCGACGTGCGCGTGTCTGGTGATCTCGACTCAGAGCCCTGAGATCATTGGCGCTGGCTGGCCTGCTGTTCTGTTCCCGCTGGTGATCACCGCTACCGGTATTTTCGTGTCTGCAATCATCAGCTTCCTTGCTACTCACGTGTGGACTGTAAAGAAGGAGAAGGACGTCGAGCTTGTGCTGAAGGTTCAGCTGTTCGGCTCCACCCTGCTCATGACTGTTTTGATCGTTCCCGTGGCACTGTGGCTGCTGCCATCGCACTTCTCTATCGGTACGGCGTACCAGGTGACCCCTATCCGTGCTTTCTACTGTGTTGCTGTCGGCCTGTGGGGCGGCTGCATTGTCGGCTTCGTGACGGAATACTTCACCTCGCACAGCTACAAGCCCGTGCGTGAGGTTGCTCAGGCTTGCGAGACTGGTGCCGCTACCAACATCATCTACGGTCTTGCTCTGGGCTACAAGTCGGCTATCATCCCTATCACGATCATTTCCCTGGCTGTATACGTTGGATTCTCGACCGCTGGCATGTACGGTGTCGCCCTTGCCGCTCTTGGTTTCCTGGGTACGCTAGCCACTTGCCTGGCTATTGATGTGTATGGTCCCATCTGTGACAACGCTGGTGGCATTGCCGAGATGGCTGAGCTGCCCGCTGAAGTGCGTGAC
This sequence comes from Phytophthora infestans T30-4, assembly GCF_000142945.1. Taxonomy (NCBI): domain Eukaryota; phylum Oomycota; class Peronosporomycetes; order Peronosporales; family Peronosporaceae; genus Phytophthora; species Phytophthora infestans. The sequence continues at coordinate 4,033,984 of NW_003303752.1, forward strand.
AAGACTGACGCTCTTGACGCTGCTGGTAATACCACGGCTGCTATTGGCAAGGGTTTCGCCATTGGCTCGGCTGCTCTTGTGTCCCTCGCTCTTTTCGGTGGCTTTGTCACTCGTATCGAAGAGGAATCTATTAACATTTTGAGCCCGATCACGTTCGCTGGTCTGTTCATGGGTGCCATGCTGCCGTACTGGTTCACTGCCATGACGATGAAGTCGGTTGGCGTTGCTGCTATGGAGATGGTCAAGGAGGTCAAGCACCAGTTCGCCACGATCCCTGGTCTTCTTGAGGGTCTGCCTGGCCACGGCCCTCCGGACCACGCCCGTTGCATCAAGATCTCTACCGATGCTTCTCTGCGTGAGATGATCCCGCCCGGACTTCTTGTGATGCTCTCCCCTATTATTGCCGGCACCTTCTTCGGTGTCCACGCCGTGTCTGGTCTGCTTGTCGGCAGTCTGACGTCGGGTGTGCAGCTCGCTATCTCGCAGTCGAACACTGGCGGTGCCTGGGACAACGCCAAGAAGTTCGTGGAGAAGGGATGCGTCTCCATTGAGGACAAGGAGGGCAAGCTTATTGTCCAGGGCAAGGGAAGTGCCATCCACAAGGCCGCTGTCATTGGTGACACCGTGGGTGACCCGTTGAAGGACACTTCTGGTCCGGCCCTTAACATCCTGATGAAGCTTATGGCTATCATCTCGCTGGTGTTCGGAGACTTTTTCAAGAGCATCAACAACGGCCGCGGTCTGCTGAACGTGCCCGCCGATGTGTCGGCTGCTGCTGCCCCCGTTGTGGAGGTCACGGCGGCTCCTCAGCTGTAAGCTTGTTTTTGCTGTAGATCAACTGTAAAGCACCCGAGTGTTTTCAGTTTGGTGTGTGGAGAAAGCGGGACCTGCGCTGTAGAGTGAAGAAGAAGAGGAGTGCAGGACTACTTGTTCTGTCTTGTCATTTTTTTTCGTAGTGAGCGTGCTTAGGCAGAGCTGGTAGTTGCAGTCTATGCATTAGTTTTGCAAATAGAGCTAGCCGATGCACTATACTCCTGGTTTTGTTGCCTTTTTAAGAGCTTCGATGAGACTCTTACCCAGCATTTAATGTTACTACTACATGTAGTAGTACTTGATTGTTCGTGATGCACTTGAAATGATCATTGTGACGACTGGTAAAAATGCTGCGGACTTTTCCATTAGATTAGTACATGTACACTTAGCTTCAGACTTCAACATACCCGCTCAGTGATAACTTGTTGATACGTACACCTGGTTCCACCAACACTGTTCGATTCCGCGCATAGCATTACTGATGCGGTAAGCCAACGCGGAGCATTCCGACAGTGATCTCGCTGCTGACACTCCTTCATGACCTACGCAAACCCGACGTAGGGATGCAGTATTTGAATGCGATGAGCGCGTATGACCACACGAATTGATGTACTTGCCACGCACGTTAATCCAAGAGACGACAGCTTCATCTTTTGGTTTATGCTTCTCTTCTCGAGTTTATCACAAGCCGTTGTTTGAAACTGAAATAGGTGTAGATTGGGCGCGACGTCGGTGACGAGCGGCGGCACATTCAGACAAAAAAATGTCTAACATAGGGCAATGCAACAAGCACGCGGCAGTGCATCGACAAGCTGCGTGGGCAGTGCCCACTAAGCACCATGGACCTTGGTGCCCAGTAGCCGGCCGTACCATGATGGTACGGCGGGCTGCTCCACCCGCGGCGTCTATCGCGCCGGCGAATTTGAAGTAAAGTAGTTACATGAATTGATGGCGGCGTTGGGCGGTGTTGAAGTGAGTCTCGAATGTGGGACTTTCAAATCTGTACTTGATTTTGTATGCGATTCGGTCGATATCATCAGCGGTGGTGAGACCCTCTTAAGGAGGGTCTTATGCATTTCACCCTGGAATTAAATGGTTGAATCCTAGCTCGATTTAAGCAAACACGATTTGTGCGGGTTAAATGAGTCTTGACATTCCATATTTTGACGAAAGATCCATGCTTGTTTTTTCGATACTCAAAGACAGTGAGTGGCCCATGGTCCCTCTGCGTGTACGTCGCTGGCAGTCGACTCAACGCAGCTGACGCTCTCTTTGCACACCGGTCGACGCACTTTGCTATTCACCCCAAGCAGCACAAGCGAACAAATTGACGGCAAGAGAGGACCAAGATGAACGAGAAGGGCGAACAAGCATTCCCCAACAACAAGGGCCACCCGGAGCATGAGGTGGAACTCAAGAGTTCATGGATGCTCATCTCCAAGACACATCTGTATCTGGGCGCCGTGCTCGTGTTCCTCGTCGGCATGCTTTCGGGCGGCGGCTACTACTACCGCACATCGATGAACCTCGCCGAGAGCCTCGGAGCCACCGCCGTCGTGCAGCCGTCCAACAACCACCCTACTGTACTCGTAACTGGTGGTCTTGGCTTTATCGGCAGTCATGTCGTGGAGGACTTGATAGCCAATAACTTCAACGTGAGTGACCCCCTTGTAGCTGCACATCTTGCAGGCTTTGCAGTGTAATCTGACTAAACTATTCACTACTTTTGTAGGTGGTTGTGTACGACGACATGAGCAACGGCAAGAACTTTAACAAGGATGTATCGGCCGTGCTGGTCAAGGATATTACCGTGGTGAACGATTTCTCGTACATCGTCCACCAGGTGCGCACAGTCGTCTTCATTTTAATCCCTGTCTTTATCACTTCAAATGTCGGACGCGCCTATTTTTTGCTTGCTGTCAACTCCAGATCGACTACATTGTGCACCTCGCTGCTGCCATTTCCGTCGAGGAGAGCACAAGATTACCGGAGAAATACCAGCGTATTAACGCTGAGGGATCTCGCAAGGTGCTTGATTGGGCAGTCAAGAACGGCATCAAGCGTGTGGTCGCTGCCTCTTCGGGCGCTACCTACGGCACCCCGAAGGTTGAGGATCTCCCGCTACGTGAGGAATCCGCGACTGGCGGAATTTGCGCGTATGCCACGACCAAGTTTGAGATGGAGCAACTTATGGCTCAGTTCCACGAGCAGTTCGGTCTCAAGTCGACAGCTCTGCGTTTCTTCAACGTGTACGGACCTCGTCAAGACCCCCATTCGTCGTACAGTGGTGTCGTCTCGTGGTTCATGGAACAGGCCAAGATCAACGGTACGTTGAAGGTGACAGGCGACGGTGACCAGTACCGCGACTTCGTGTACGTGAAGGATGTGGCACGTGCCATCCGAACGGCGATGCTTCTTAAAGACGACGACTTTGACGTGTTTAATGTCTGCACCGGTGTCAAGACCTCAATCAACGACGTTGCCGTCGCTGTGAAGGCAAAATTCGGCTCATCGGCTGACATTACGCACATTGCGTACCGCCAGGGTGATGTCAAGGAGTCGGTATGTTCGCCTGTGAAGGCATCCACCAAGCTGGGCTTCACTGCAAGCTACGACTTCCCTAAGGGTATCGGCGAAACTCGCGACTGGTTCATGACTGTGTAGGAGGTGTGAACTATATACACTCACTATGCAAGACAGCCGGGAGACACTGGTTGCATTGTAAGTAGATAGCCAATGTCTTCAAAAACTGCAACGGTGCGGCTTGGCTTTTGCAAATGATAATAAAAAGACCGAGAAAATAGACGAACAGCACAGATGTTAATTGAAGCACCAATTGCGCATGTACATGCGAAGTTGGCGCTCATTTCGTACACGCTGTGCAGTAGCTCATCTTGTACAGTAGTCTACTACATGTAGTACAATATGTAGAGTTGCCGACCATGACGATCTTCCTGAAGTTTGTCGCCGACGGACGTGGTGAAAGCCAGACAACATGCACATGTTGTAGTACATGTATACATGTACTTAGTACATGTATTTGATAGTCATTTTGCAAACTACATTGCAATATAAAATCTCGCGTACTGTACAAACTTTGGTGGAAGGAAATCCTTTTTTGATCTTTTCGATGGGCTAGCGCCACCGCCTGTCGCTAGAGTACGGTACATTTCTTGCCACCGGCCAGCCAAAAAGCATCGAAGTGAGCTGAGTTGTCTGTCTTTTCGCTGAACGCCAGTGCGTGACTTCTTCCGCGCCAAGCGAGCCTAGATCCACCAAGATACACGATGCTGCCCACGCGTCACGGCCGCAATGGCCGTCCCGAGACGAATTGGCTGCTGCTGCCCAAATTTTACGTGTACGTGGGGGCGCTGGCCATCTTCGCGGTTGGCGCGCTCTTCGGCGGAGGCTACTACCAGACCAGCGGTGGCCGCAGCGCCATGACGCCTGTGTTCCGCCACTTCGCGTCCCCCAAACCCGTAGTGCTAGTCACAGGAGGGCTGGGCTTCATCGGCAGCCATGTAGTGGAAGACCTGCTGGCCAACAACTTTGAGGTGAGCAACTGATCAGAGCCGATCCGAATAGGATCTATGATCGGAAGGTTGACAATGCTGTTATGCTGGTGTAGGTGGTTGTGTACGACGACATGAGCAACGGCAAAAACTTCAACCGTGGCGCGGCAGCAGTACTGGTCAAGGATATCACAGTGGTGGACGACTTTTCCTTCATCATCCACAAGGTGCGTGGCATTCCGCATGCCTTGCTGGTGCTGGAGACAATCCCTAATATGTCCTTTGATACAGATTGATTACGTGGTGCATCTCGCCGCCGCGATCTCAGTAGAGGAAAGCACGCGTCTTCCCGAGAAGTACGAGCGCATAAATGTCGAAGGGTCGCGCAAGGTGCTAGACTGGGCTGCCAAGAACGGCGTCAAGCGTGTAGTTGCTGCTTCTTCTGCTGCCACGTATGGTACCCCACTCCCTGAGAACCTGCCATTGAGTGAAGAAACCGCCACTGGTGGCATCTGCGCGTACGCCACGACCAAGTTTCAAATGGAGAAATTGATGAAGCAATTCAACGAGGACTACGGTCTTCCGTCAACGGCGCTACGTTTCTTCAATGTGTACGGGCCACGTCAGGACCCGCACTCGTCGTACAGCGGTGTCGTCTCGTGGTTCATGGAACAGGCCAAGATCAACGGTACTCTGAAGGTGACTGGCGATGGCGAGCAGTACCGTGACTTCGTGTATGTGAAGGATGTGGCACGTGCCATTCGCACAGCAATGCTCTTGGGAGACGACGAATTCGACGTCTTCAATGTGTGCACGGGTATCAAATCCACGGTTAAATCAGTTGCGGAGCGAATTGTTGAGAAGTTCGGATCTTCGGCTGCTATTGTGAACGTGCCGTTCCGCTCCGGTGACGTGAAGGAGTCAGTGTGTTCACCCGTCAAGGCTACCAACAAACTGGGCTTCACGGCATCATACGACTTCTCTGATGGCATTGGTGAGACGCGAGACTGGTTCCTGTCGCTCTAGTGATTCTGCATATTCTGCGAATGATTCATGCGCCTTGTATCCTGCACCGTGTATGCTTTTGACCTTAGATTTTCGGCGAAGATACAGTAGTTCTGTCCAGACAAAAAGCAATGCACAAAGAAAACAATACTACAGAAACTAAAAGTAACGTTACCGGTATTCATAGACTTTGGCTGCACGTGAATGAGAAGACGACTCCACACTTCAATGTCCTTTGTGCTGAGCCTACCTCAGGCAGGACTCGGCTCATATTGTAGACAACACAGTGCACGTTACAAGTTGGCATCACACTCAGTGTGACACACTCGGATAAGCGTGTCTCCACAGGCTAGGGCCCAGCTCACCGCAGTCGTAAGCCCCACAGTTTAACAAATGCGCGATCGTCCGAACGCGCTCGCTTGTTCGCTGCCAGTAATATCCGATTATACTGTACATGCAGCAAAACGAAATTGATTCCGCGGCCACAACAATTGCGAGATGTTTGCCAATGTCTCCTATGCGTAATCTACATGTATCAAACCCTTAAATAATACAAGTCCTTGCAAGCCATGCAGGCCGAGGCCGGTACAAATATACGCTCTTCGTTCGCGTTGCACCGACACGGATGGGAGACGTGTTTGCGATCCGTGAATGCCTCGCTTCTGGCTTGCATGCACTCGAGCATACATACATAGCCCAGTGCGCGAGCAGCTCTTCCGAAAGATCCTGTCGCCACGTTTAACAAGATTGGGCTTCTCTCGTTAAAGTCGAAGCCGGCATTGTCGGACTGTAGACAAGAAATCCGTGCCGAGGATACAGCAGCACGTTGAAACCACCAAACAAAACTGGACTTTCTGGGTCAACTACAGAGAGGCGGGTCCCATTTGCCCATCCCACTACACAAAGTCTCCAGGAATTTGACCTGACTTCACTATTGCGTTCATAAGCCCAAAACCGCCACCTCAGTTGGCCATTCTCCTTGCCACCACCAAGCAATACCGCGCTCTACCTTCTCCAGTGTAGGCTGCACCACACTCTACACTACCTAATAGTGCGCATTGCTCACTGTGTTTTCGTGTGGTGTATTTGATTACGTGCACAGCTTTGCCGACGGCGACACCCGTAGTTTCGAATCGTTTTGCTGACTACCAAGCCTGAGCCCTCACGTGCATGCAGCCCAACCAAAACTACGTGCTGGCCAATGCGCGGCCGGACTCGCTACCCACTCAAACGGGTGCCTTCATCTCGGTGATCAGCTGCTCCGTCATCGTCTTCTCGTTCCTCTGGAAGCGCAAATGGCGACGTTACCCGAACCCGATAATCTACTGGAAAGCCGTCGTCGACTTGCTCTACGCACTACGCTTCCAGTACAACTGGGACACCTACACGAATCCACTGGGCTGCCGTGCGCTCGCCACGTTTACACAGTTCTGCATCTTCTCGTCGGAATGCTGGTTCCTCTGTATGTCTTTCAATCTGTACCAGTGCTCCACTAACCCGTTCACGAATCTCAAGCACAACCTGCAGTGGTATCACGTCTTCTCGTGGGGTGTTGGAGCGGTGTTTGCTGTAGTATTGTGGCTTTCAAGTGTCCAGTTCGATCCCAAGATCCATCCGTCGTGCTTTGTCGACGAGACAGTCGCCAACGAGCTCGTCGTCTACTACGTCGTGGTTATTTTAGCAGTACTGTGCGCAGTCATCTTCGCTGTACTGGAGACACAGACTCATCCGTTCAATGGCATGAAGGAGGCGCTGGAAGCCAAGAAAGACGTGATTCGCAGTGCCAGGATCTTCACGGTGGCTTATATCATCTACCAGATCATCCTCATCTCGTTCTGGCTTGCTGATGTACTATTCCTCAGCAACCATCCACATGCTCTTCAACTAGTACGTGACGCGTCATCTTTCCTCCAGACAGCCAAGGGTTTGATCGATTTAATCATCTGGGTGGCCATTAACGGTCTGGATTGTCGTGCTGGTCGATTGCGCGATACATTCGACAGTGACCGATACAGTGACGTCGACATTGATCTCCAGCCTCAGCTTAATGTCGCACTACGAAAGGAAGTGCTTCATTTCACGACGAGAGGAATTGTAGCAGCCTCGTCAAACACACCCATGGTTACTGACGGTCGACGTGTGGTACATCTCCGCTTACATGAGTTGGGTATGACAGTGTGTTTCGACGACTACAGTCCGGCCTCGTTCCGTGATATTCGACAAGGTTTCGGCATCAACGAGACGCTGTACAGGAAAGCTTTTCTAGCGACATGTCATGAACGACTCGAGTCGGGCGGATCCAGTGGCGCGTTCATGTTTTACACGGCTGACTATGCGTTCTTGGTCAAGTCAGTGACAACCAGCGAACGCAACGTGTTGCTGGATATGTTACCGGCGTATATCCGGCATATGAAGCAGAATCCAGACTCGCATTTGACACGGTTCTACGGTTGTCACTCTATCGAGATGTATGGCCAAGTGTTTAGCTTCGTGGTGATGGGAAACGTCATCGGAAGGACAAGTATGCATCAGTTTTTCGACATCAAGGGATCCTGGATCGACCGTAACGCTCCGGTACGCAGTTTCTTTGGGGTTTGTTGATTCAAGCTCGAGCTAACTTGATTGTGTTAACGCAGCCGATTCCCCCCGGAAAAACGGTCATTTGTACGTATTGCAGTAACGCTTTCCAGTATGGAACGAACGAGAGCTGTGAGTACAGCATCCGTGGCAATCATTTGCCCCACATTGTGTTGAAAGACAACGATTTTCATCGGAAATTGCGTGTGGAATCGGAGACAGGTAAGCACACAACTGGCTGACAACGCTATCATGAAGTACACCAGAACTTACACTCGTGTTTCATCTTTTGACAGCTGAAGCTCTTGTTCGTCAACTCGAAAACGACAGCAACTATCTGCGGGAACAAGGGATCATGGACTACAGTTTAATGCTGAGTGTTCACAACACGAAGTACGTTGTGGAGCACTCAATGGACAACAGAAAACCATCTCCGACGAAGCGTAAGGTGCACTACCCGGTGTGTCATCCTGAAAGCAACGACTCTTTCTTGTCGATCGTTACAGACGGTCCAAGTCAGACGGAAGCATCTAGCCACGAAGACCTGGACGAGGTGGAGTCAGGGAACCGGAGAAAGTTTAATCGCAACTGTCGCTACTCTGTCGTGAACCTGTGTGATGAGAACAGCATTAGTATTCGAGAAGGCACCCCACTCCTGGGTCATAGTGGCCGTCGCTACAACTCCGTGTCGTATGGGCCAGTTGATATGGCAACCCGTACAGTAGACGACTCGAAGTGGATCGGCACAAGAACGCTCGAGAAGCGTGGCTATCAGGCGTGTGTTGTGGTTGGCCCGGATTTCTACACGCTAGGAGTGGTGGATATGTTGCAGACGTGGACGTGGAGTAAGCGGCTAGAACGTCTGTGGAAGACGCTGGTGCTGCGTCATGACTGCTTGGGAATTTCCGCAGCTCCTCCCAAATTGTACGCTGAGCGTTTTCAGCGAAAAATGCGCGACATGTTAATGGTATCGTCGGCATCAGTTAGTCTTGACCCCAACTAGATGGAGTCTCGATCGATAGAATATGTATTGTGGATTAGTGAGACGTTAGGCCATTTGCCGACCTGTGTTCTGCTTAGTACTGCCCTTTGGATGTCTACGACTCAGCGATCATCGTGTCGTACTCCTGCAGTTTTTGCAGAGCCTGGAAAGCGGAATGAGTGATGTGGTTATAGTTGAGTTCTCCCATCTCGTCCGGTTCTGACAAAGCTAGTAGCGAGCGCATTTGACGGTCTGTGATCTCGGGGAAGGCAGTTCGAATGGCTCCAATAACTTCATCACGGACGAGAATCCCACGATGATTTTCGTCGACAGCTTCTAACGCGCGTGAAAATGATTGCTCGAACGTGTGCTGGTTCAGGTCCAGCACGGTGTAGTACTCGCTCGTCTTGCGATATCTCTGCAGGAATGTAGCGTACGATTGTTGACTGTCGACATTGATCAGCGCTAGCACCATCCCCGAGATCTGAGCAGCAAACTTTTCGTAGTTGACGAAGCCTGTGTTGTCTTCTTGGGCCTCAGCCAGCACTGCAATAATCTGAAGTCTGGTGAGTCCAACATCAGCGGCTCGGAATAGGCGACCGATCTCTGCAACCGTGAGAAGGCCAGTGTTCTCGCTGTCTCCACTTGCGAAAACTTCCGAGAGATATTGAGCAATCCAGTCTAGTTTGCTGGGTGCTTCTAAAATGCCTTGAACGTAGGCATCTTTTAGTAACGGGAAGCAAATTGGAACGAAATCGGGGTACACTACGATGTTCGCGTCATCCTCTGCTGCTGGTGTTTCGGACATGAGAATGTTTACTTCTCTGCGTGTGAGGCCAAGGTCGGCATCTCGAAGTGCATTCGTAAATGCCAGTCGAGTTAATGCCCCAACTTCGTCCTTGTCTGCACGCTGGAAAGTCTCGCGCAGAATACTCTCGAGCTCATCCTGCATCATGCCGTGGAGGAAAAACTCTGTCTCTCGTTTGCTGAAAGAGGCGATACGTGCCAGTCGTTGTGTATGCGTTGACCGGAGCTGCAACAACGCTTGAATGCCCAAAGGCAGGAAATCTGTGATTGACATAAAACAAAATACTCATAAGCTACGTCACAAAGAGGTATATAGTTACGCTACCTGCACAGCTCATAAAGCCTCCTTCGTTCTCATCTGCTTCAGCATAAAGCGCTTTCATTTCAGTGGGAGAAATCTGTAGCTGCTCACCAACTCCATCCAATATCTGAATAGTAAATATGAGTTTCTTGGGTTTTCGATGATTCCAATATCCACCATACCTGCTTGAATTGATCGTAGACCACCATACCTCCTTCCTGCTGCTGGGCTTCCATGAACGCAGCGACTAGAAACTCCTTGATTGCATCTTCCCCCATTTTGATATACGCCGGTGTTAAGGTATTCACGGTGGTATCGTCAATCGTTTTATTCGTCCCGCTTTGCTTCGCAATTAGATCTTTGAAATATTGCGACCCGAAAGCGTAGATGGCTTCTTTCGTCTCCACTTTGCCTTGTTGCCGTAGTACCTCACGAGTGAAATCCCGCAGGACGTCAGGGAAATTAGCAGGAATCTCTATCAGCTTCGCGTACTTGGACGCCATCGTCACTCAACGAAAACTATGAAAAAAATAACCATGAAAAGTCGCGTTCCCAGAAAAACATGGATATGAAACGCCGATTTGCATGACACCATCACGAGACCATGACAAGACTTTTTGACAATGTAGATGACTTGCAGATGCAATGAATGGATGTAGCATGGCGATGGGAAGGAGCTAGCGACAATCAATAGATTAACATTCATGTGATCGTGGTGTTGACAACGTTATCGCTGACTATTGATGCTGATAGCTGTCATCACGTGTTGCCTGACAAGTGATTCACTTGAAGTGAAGGATTATGAGGATGGCTTATGCACAGGCGTCTGCATCTCAGTGAACGTGGTCGCTCTAGAAATGCATTTCTTATCACCTCCACCATGCAAACTTGACCTGTTGACATATTCTGAGGCGATATAAAGGGTATGACTGACAACCTGATTGGTTTGAGTCACGTGTTCTTTAGTACATGCGATGTCATTAGTAAATGGCACGTGGTCACGTGGGACGCCAGCTCAGCTCACCTTTGAAAGCGCAAGAAATGGTGAATAGTAATGCACCACGATACCAACAAGTTGACGACTGCAATGGCGTCGACAGGCAACAGACATCCTCTCCATCTTTGCAACTTGAGACGAGCTTGACTGTTTCAGTTCCAGTCAAACGAAACACTCACTTCTCAACTTCGCTGCCTTCGCACAAGTCTTCAAAGTCTCCAGCATGACCACGTCAACGACGGCAGAGACTCCGAGCAATTCCAAACCCACGACGCTCTCAGTTGCGTCGCCTAACAATTTCCAAGAGCTCAAAACTCCAGATGCTCTCGAGGGTGGAGCACTGCGTCCGGGTGGACCTCCAAATATCTACAGTCGCGAGACAATTGGTATACTGATCCAGTATGGTGCAGTTGGAGTGATCAACGGCACCATCTACGGCTTGGTATACCCCCTGCTTAACAATTATTTACGCATGTCGGGTACCGCTACAGCATCGGCGAGGGTCCTTGTTCGCATCCCGTGGACCTTCCGGATGTTCTTCGGTATCCTTTCGGATTGCTTTCCGATTTGGGGGTACCGTCGTCGTCCATACATGGTTTTCGGATGGATCTTTGCCACAATTTGTCTGCTACTTATGGCTGTCTTCCCGACTGGTGATCCGTACTATGGATATGCCGATCTAGCCTACGTACCCGCAGCCAACCTCACGGACGACCAAGCTGCACTCATCAACGAGGATGCACCCGATAAAGGAACCAAGTTTGTTCTGCTCATGATCTTCGCCAACCTAGGAATGACCATGGCAATTGCTGCTTCCGACGGTGTAGTCATCGAGTTCGCACAACGTGAGCCAGCCGAAGTTCGAGGCTCTGCACTGACCATGATGCAGGTCTTCAAGCAAGTCATGTCCATCTTTTCGTCCGCCATGGTCGGCTTCGGACTCAACGGCGAAGATTTCGGAGGTTCATTCTCGGGTTCCATGGGTGTAAGTGCCATTGCTGCTGTGTGTGCAGCTGCAGCATTAATTGCCGCAGCCTCATCGTGGTTCTTCGTGGCTGAGGTGAAGGAGTCTGCCAAGTCTTTCAGGGTATACATGGGTCTCCTATTCGACTTGGTACAACATCGCGTAGTGTATCAAAACTCATCGCGTTCCGGTTCTTCTACTTTGTGTTCTCACTTATGAGCGTGACAGCAGTGAGTCCCATTGAGAGTCTTTGGGCCAATGTGGAACCTGTGAACGAAGCTATCTCCAGTATCCTCGCGGCTGTCATTTTTGCGGGTCGTCATCACACAACTCTCGGTTGTTTTTGTAGACTGTTTCCCTACCTTCTTCACGATTTGGGACGTCTACAGAAGTCAGTGGATGTGGCTCGGCCCACCTTTGCTTGAAGAAGTTCCAGGCACGATTTCCAAGATTGTGTCGCAGTATGCCACGATCGGGATCGTCGAAGGCGGAAATGAAGCTGCGGTCTTCGGTTTGATCGCCACGTGCCAAACGATCGCTTCTCCGTTCTCCACTGTCATCTACAAGAACATCGACGCTCATTTTGACATCGGGAAAACTTACCTGCAAGTCGACGATACCTACGTACGCAACCAAGTAACGTACTGCTACCTCATCGCGTACGCCTTCCAGATCTGCGCGATTGGTTGGGTATTCCTCCTACCGCGTCAGAAAGCTGAGACGTTGGAGCTCAAGCGTACGGGAGGTAAGAGTAAGTGGGCCGGTATCATCACCATCGTCGTCTTTGCCTTCTGCTTTGTATGGTCCATTATGACCAACCTCATGACCATTTTCCCATCAACTTCGTGCCTGAAAGTCGCCGGTGGAACTGGTTGTTAGTGTTCAAGGTTGCAAATGCTTGTAGACGCACAGATTCAAGAAAAGAGTTAAGCTCTATAAAGTCGGCATTGGAGTCTAAATAACCGGGTTTTTCGTTCAGTTAAATGAAATCCTCTTCTTCTTCGTCGCCATCAAAGTCTTTTGGCTTTGTATTGACACGACTACTGCCAATTGGTGACGCAGAATCTGTCCAATAGATGGCCGCTGCAACTGCCGCGTCGCTAGCGGAAATCTTCTTTGGGAAGACAGGAGTCACAGACCCAGGAGCGACTTTAGCCCCAGCATTTCCCTTTGCAAGTGCAAGATTGGGACTCGACGGTAAATTGAGCTCCACTTCTTCATCGGAGTCATCAATTGTCCACGCTGATGTCGGCGTAAGTGCCTACATGACAAGAACAGCATTTCCATTAGTAGCTGCAGGATTATAATGAACAGTATATGGCAGTCTTACCAGTTCGGTGTAGCGTCCGTCACCCGAGTGACTTGTCTTGAGAAGTACAATGATTCCCAAGATGGTGACGCACCCTCCAATAGTGAACATGAACATCTGTGTCCGAGTCATACTCACGTACTCTTCAAAGTACATGATGCCACCCAGCACACTCGTGAGAATCCAGAAGCTCTGATACACGGGAATCACCACAAGTGCATCGAATCGTGCCAGTCCACCATTGAGGAAGTGAACTTGGAACCCGAGACACGCGCACATTCCAGCGACGATCACGTAGGAAGTGAGTTGAGTGAACATGTACAAGCCAGCGTCTCCCCAGATCGCACTCTTCAACAACTCTACCGTCGACTTGGCAAGCAGCACTGACTGCCCTCCAAATGTCCCTGCGATGCCGCCGTAACAAATGATGTGGAACAGACCTTCCTCGTAATTGTGCGTGCGTTCGATGTAGCGGCAGAACGTGAAGAGACCTCCTAAGAAGCACACGATCAGCGTAATGTACGCGTACATAGCTGGTTGTTGATAGAGACGAATGAGATCTTCCAGCTCGTAGGATGGAGTGCTGTGTCCTGCGAAGATCACTGTCAATGTTACCCCGACAAAGATGATAGCCGTGGCGATCAGGTTCTGACGTGTCACTTTTTCCTTGTGGAAGATCGGGGCAATGAGCATATTCCACACTAATGACAGGGCTGCAAGTGGTGCTAGCAGTGTCTGTGGTGCCATACCGAACGCCACAAAGTCCAGTAGCGAGCCAAGACACACGAGGCCGAAGCCGAGCATCCAGAGAGGCTGTTTGAGTGTGGTTTTCTTTACTTCTGCCGTGTCGTTGCGTGACATGGATAGCTTTTGTAAATTAATACCCACGGAGTTGAGCACAGAGAAGATGAGCGAGATGAGGAAGCCTGCCACCCACATGCCCATTGCGGGGCCTGTGTAGCCAACTTTGAAGCACTTGTTGCTCTTACTTTCCACCTGTGTTTCGTCGAATGTAGCGCAAATGTTGCTGAGTCCAGGACATTGTGTGTGCACTGTGGACAGACAAGAAGTCAAGCAAACTTTGGAGACGTCTCGACCCACTTCACACACGGGAAAGTGCACGGCGCACTCCATGCGACGCAGAAAGAGGCCGCATGCACTGCTGGCGTTGGCGAGGTCCAGCGTCTTGATAGTGTCCTCGATCTTCTCGTGGCTGAAGCTTTTATACTGCGGTAGTAAAGAGAGTCGATATTCGCTACTGTTGAGGTCGCTCCAGGCCTTGAAGGCCAACAGTGCGGCTTCGTCCAGCTCTTCATAGGAAGATTCGCCTCCACAGACGGCGAACGACACGTAGGAGCAGAACTCGAGCCCTGACGGTGTACCACATGTACTAGAGCATTCATCAGCTGTAGCGGCGGCTAGGAAAAGCGTTGCGCAAGCCAGCAGCAGGCCGTGTACCATGGTGATCGGCAACGGACGTGCAGCTCTTCAGGAGTGAGCATTGGTTCGGTTCAGCTTACGAGTTTTCAAAAATAGATTCGAACGATGGTTCTATTTATAAAGAGCTGGAGGAGATAATATTTTAAAGGGGTTTTGGATCGAGCCCTCTAAAGTTTATAAACTCACCCAGTACGTCGAAGTTCAAGGAATCCTCATGGGGAACAACGGCAGCAGCGCTAATGGCGCCCGCGCAGGCGAGTGGAAGGGCCCGTTTAGCGACGAAGTAGGCTGCAATAGATGTGTATAGATGGTGGTGCTAGTGGCTCACGGAATAGATGTGTGTGCTATTGTGTAGGAGTATGAGTGTCTGAAGAATAAATTTGAAGGAACCATCGCGACAGCGTCGTCCGAAGCTGCGACAGCGAATCTTCAGGTAAAATGCATGAAAACATCGTAATTTGTGGTAAATATACTGACATATTTGTTGGTGCTTTAGATGTGGTTGGAGTTGCCGCTGCCTGCCACAGCGCCGGAGGAGCTGACAGCACCGTGTCATCGTTTGGGCACCGCCTTCTACCAGTTGTGTCTGCAGACGAAAGATGATGGAGAATCTAATACTGGCAAGCTGGAAATGGTGAACTTCGCGAAAGGAGGTGATGAATATCAATTGACCTTCAAAGGGCTCTCAGAATTAATAACTTTGGGTGTGCAGTGGCACAATGCGTTCGAGCGTCGTCGCAGTCAATCTGTCGGGCTTTGTTCCGCCTGTTTGCGTCCAATGCTCAAGCCAATTCCATGACGGAGCAAGAGCTGAGTCAGTTGCTGTTTGCCTGCTTGATAATGGCTGAAGGTGGAGAAGTGGAAGATGTGGATCGGATGGCGGATGCAGCAAAAGCTCTCGCTCGTGCTGCGTTGCCACCATCGGCTGGGTCTACCCAGGCGTCTAGTGACGACTTTGTCCGATGGATTGGATCTCAATTCCCGCTTCTCTACACGATTTTCATGTCGTGGATGGCACGAAAGAGTTTCGAGTCCCTCACAAAGCCATCGTATGAGGCGCCGCAGCTGTCGCACACGAGTGGCATTCTATCGAGGTAATAACCCAGTATGTGGAGAATCGCGATCACTAATGCTAACCTTTGTAAATCTTTTCTCGTAGGTCGCATTTTGTGGCGTTATCCACGGTAACTACGTCACTCCAAACACCTCTCAGCCGACTCTACACCAGCGCACAGGATGGACTGAGCTTCAATCGCCTCAGCTACCACATCTTAGGATACTCTGGACCAACCCTGACGATCATCCGAGACACTCAAGGAGGTAAGATCTGGCTGTGTTTATAAACCATGATGTTATCGATACTCATGAAGTTGCTCTCTAGCCGTATTTGGTATGTTCTGCGATACTGAGTGGAAGGAGTCAAGTCGCTATTACGGAGGGAACGGCTGCTTCCTTTTCCGTCTGGCGCCAGAGATTGCCATTTATCGAGTATCTGCGAGTGGAGCCAACGAGAACTACATGTACCTGAACTCCAAGGGGTTTGCGCTACCACGAGGACTCGGCATGGGAGGATCGACAGACAAATTCAGGTTGTTCCTGAGCGAAGACCTGGACGAGAACAGCTACACAACCGCCAAGTGTTTGTCCTTTGAACCTGGTCGTCTGTCTTCCGGCGAGCAATTCGTGATCGATGCCATGGAAGTGTGGGGATGTGGAGGAGAGGAAAGTGACCTGAGACAGAAAGCCCATCGCCAAGAAACAGCCGACCTGATCAACCGAGCGCGGAAAGTGGACAAGGCGCAGTTCGTCGGCAATGACTTTGACAAGGAAATGTTCCTGGGGAAGACATTCGGACACGGAACAGACAAAGCTCGCGTCGTCGACGACGAGCAGTAAGCCCATGGATGTAAGAGAGAGAGAGAGCCGAGCATATTTGTGCAGTTATATCATCATGAATGCCTTCTCACATCTTCAAACTTGCGTAACTAATTAGAATTATCAAACACTCGACGGCTACTCGCCCATATCGGCGTCCTCGTCACTTCCATCGCCGTCGACATCGTCCATATCATCTTCAGAGTCATCAACACCATCTTCACCATCGCCCTCTCCATCGTCCTCTTCGTCGCTTTCCTCCAAATCGTCACCATTTACATTTTGATCGTAATGACAACGACGCGGACCATCCAAGACGTTACAGTTCTCCTCGTCGTGGAAGTCGCCGCGGAAGGTGCTACACACTCGCAGTTTACCTTGCTTGGTGCCATAGAGGAAGCCGCCACCACAAATCGGACTAAACAGCGCAATGTTCACATCGTCCATGGCACTTTCCACATGCGACAGCAACGCCATGTCTTCCCATCGATAAATACGAGTTACACGATGAACTGGGAACTCCGTCTCACTGGTGATACAACCACATGCAGGACAGTTAGTGTCCGGACGGAATTGACAAAATAGGGGCAAGCTAACGTACCGTTGTATGCGGTCTCGTACTCCGTAGCCAAGCAATACATAAGCTGATGTAGGTGAGATTTTCACGGAGGTAACACCGCCTGCCGCCGTCTCTGCTAAGTGACACGTCTGGACAACACGGCCAAGCTGTTCAGGATCCAGCGATATCAAAGCTAGCCACGTTGACTGGTTCTCGGACGATAATCGTCCCCTTCGGTTGCGCTGATTCCTAGTGAATCGTGTCCGACTCAACGCGATGTTTGGTCGAATCTGTGAATATCTCTGTTGAGGGACGGCAGCGGGCGCGGCGGTACTCCGTGCTGGCTCCATGGCTGCAGTATATCGGTGGATGCTATGCGGTGGGTGCAGTCGTGGTCTCACACGTCGTATCTGTTGATTCATGTACTGATCCATCGTGAGGGATAAGTCTGCGGCTGCTGACTGCAGCGCTGCTAGCATATTTGGAGCACCCGTGTGCATACCAGAAAAAGGCACAAGTCGTGGCGGTGGCGGGTGAATGGGGAGGGATAATGGCATCGTTGTTGGCAGAGTTTGAGGAGCGACGCCGTTTCCTCTCGTCGTTCGTGCTGCAGCACCAGATGAAGAGCTGCTTTCATTTAACGTTGTGGCTTGCGGGTTCGATACAGATACGTCATTTACATCGTCGCTTGGACTCGTAGCGCCACCAGCGGTCGTCTCTTGTGTGGCTGGTACGGAGGACAGAATACTCTCCAGATCCGTAGCTGCTTCATTCTCTGCTTCCATCTCCACCTCCTTCTCCGCTTGCCGTAACGAAAAGTCTGCACATATTGCCAGGTATCGTCCACATCGTGAAATGTCGAAGCCACCGTCATTGTAAATGAGAGCATGTGAGAGAATCACGCGGCTGTTGTTCATTGCCTTTTTTGTCAGTAGCGGCTCTGGCGATAACGCCCATGACGGATCGAAGTCCCACATCGTCAAGGTGACCGTAAGATCTGAAGGTGGGGCTTGGCCTTGCGGTCTCTGCTCAACATTAAAACGATAACAGTTTGAGCACTTCAGCCGTCACAGGGCCCCATCGCAGGATAGTGACGTACCACATAGCGCTCATTGGCTTCTCCGACCATGATCTTAGACGGATCTGGCAAGAAGGTGACAGACCGCAAGGTCTGGTAGCTGAACATTGCAATCCGTGGGCAAGTGTGCTGTAAATCACAAACATACGAGTGAGAATTGAGTGTGAGGTGTTGTGCTTTGTAAGGTAGCTTACCTGGTAGTCCCATGTGTACACACATGTTCCACTAGCAATCGCCAAAATGTCGCCTGACGGATGGAAGGAAATTGAGATAATTGCGTGACGAAGTGTCGACACGTAGAGGCAGCGACCAGTCTCAATATCCCAAAACCTGCAAGCAATAACCAAATCAAACCAGAGAAACAGGTCAGCTTCGTGTCGTTACGGTCTCAGTGACCACGTTCCAGCCGTACCGAACTTGGAATCCTAGACAACCTGAAGCTACATATCGAGGATCCGTGGGGTGGAATTTGACACTCCAAGGAGTTCGAGGATGGCCCACCAATGTCTGTATAGCGCAGTCCGACTCGTGAGTTCTCCCGTACCGCAATGAATGCATAACCACCGTAGTCACCATTAGGTTTACCTGAATAACTTTGCCCGTTTCGATGCAAATGATCTTGACAGTGTGGTCTCCATGGGTCGAAGCGAAAGTTTTTCTACAACAAATAAATAAAAATACAACAAATAACTCAGCATCAAAGTTCCATCTTATACCTCATTCTTGCAAGCAGTGTACGTACCCGTCCGGACTGATAGCGATGGAGATCGTGGACTTTGTCGTCTGGGGCAACTCAAAGTAGCGACTCTGGTGCTGTTTCCACAACAAAAGAAAATAAAAAAAAGTAACACAAAAACTCCATGGTTAGCACAACCTGCTATCTCCTTCGCACTGCAATAGATCGCACCTTGGCAGAGCTCTCACTCTCGGCCCAAAAGCTTTCTTCCTTGTCCTCTCCGATGGCGCGCACAGTTTTCTGACGTCTAGAGCCACCAAACTCGCGACGAAGTAGCACACTGGCAATATTCTGCTGGTTCTTGGCGTGACGGAAGGAGTTCGGCACTCCAGGAGGGTTCAAGTCCGCAGCGGCACGCTGCCAGACCTTGGAATCCATTGCGGGCGCGCGGAATAAGACGCAGAGAGGGGGGAGTTTCGACAGCGGCGGAATCGACGGATTCCTGTCGTTAGCTCGTGACACAAAGCACCCGATGTGTCGTGGAGATGCAGGAGAATGGATCTCAAGTGTGGTGGGCGGTGGCACACGAGTTCCCTTGGTGTGCGGGGGTCTACTGCTCCGGCGTCTTAGTCGGACACTTTCTCGCTCTGCTCAAACTCACGCGATCACTTTTTAGTGTGGGAAACCGGAAGATTGACTGCTGCCACCGATGTCGATAGGTCCGCCACCATACGGTGACACAAGCTGGGTATAAGAGACAGTCAGCTGGAACATCAGTTTTACACTTGCACAACATCTAAAAACTCGTTTTTTTTTAAAAAGAAATTTCAAATGATAAAAACAGATTACATCGGGATACAGTACTAGGTAGTACCGTAGATGACATAAAAGACTGACGGATTTTACGCGTCTTCCAAGAACCGTGTATATACGCTCCCATTCTGCTCTTTGTTGGAAGTCTCGATTTTCCCAGCGTGCTGCGTTGTTACCACGACCTTGCGTTTCGGCAGATACACTCTGTATCCCTTCGTTTCTCCAAGGCCAGCAATCGCTCCTTCCTGCGCTCTCTGCCCAGAATACTTCTTGCGTGGGTCCCTATACACCGTACACGGCGTACCAATACTGCAATCTCCGACCAACGGTGTCTGCTTCGTCAGCATCTTTAGAGGCGAAGAACGTCCCGGGTTGGAGCTTGTCGGTGACCGGTTCAGAATGTGAGCTGCACATTGCACAGCATTTCCTCAAAAACCTTAATGAAAGCCCACACGCAAAAACCATGCAGCTGGTTATGTTTATTATGGTCCGATGCATGCGTTCCGCTTTGCGATTGTTCGTTTCTGATTTCGAGCCTTGCTACACTGGCATGCAAATCCGGTCCGCTTACAGAACAAGTCCACGTTTTCGTACTCGCCACCGGAGTCGGTCCGCAGAACATGGATCCTGCAAATAAATTTCTTCTTGTAAGAAGACCGAAAAATGCTCTACCTTCTTTGCCACACGGACCTTCGTCTTCACCAAGAAAACGCCGCAATCGTTCGTCTTGTGACCCACGAAGTTTATCATGTATTTGTTGTCCCTTGAGATGTTGCCATCTCACCCCGTAGACGTGATCGGTCGGTGCGATCAGACAATTCACGCGTCTGTAATCTTGACGCCGCACTGGGGGCACGAGCCAATCTCTCCACTGCGTCATAGTTCAGATGTCCCATCCTGCAATGGAATTCTCCCCCGGTGAACGTCGTGCAACCCTTCCGTCGGTCTCTCAGCTTTATCCGACAGTGCCTCCATGATCACACCAGACATTCGCTCCCGTGGTCTTATCACTGCTCCGCAAACGATTAATACATTTCTCTCCGCCCGCCATCCCTGGTCGCAACCACCCTGCGCCCGTCTTCGAGCGTCAGAGTCGAGCACTTCTCATTCAACTTCCAGCAGCAGATCCGATTGTGCACCATGCCGCTACCGTAATATACTTCGGTTAGCTTCAGTGTCTGATCCACACCACACACCGTCACCTTGAGCCTCGGTGTTTCCTTCTTGGTCATGTTCAGTGCTGCCCCGTCCGGCTGCGCCCACATCTGCACAGTTCTCGACCTGATTCACACAGGGTGGGTCGCTCACGAGGTTTCTGCTGGGTCCACTATCCATTATCCAGGCCCCATCCCTCGCGCACGACGGTTTGTTTACGGCGAGTGTGAGATCTGGCACGCGACCTCGACCTTGCACACGATCAGAGCATACACGCAGGTGCCCGACAGCACTGCACTCAGGTCTTTCCTCACGCACTACGTTTCCAACGGCTGTCACTACATCTCTCCTGACGTTTCTTTGTCTCAGTGGGTCCAACTCCCACGACTGCGCAAAGTGCGCTAACGCCTCCGCCTGTGTCAGGTAGTCCGCTTTACTAGCGTCCACCATGGTCATCAGCACTGCACAGACGCGTACTAAACAATATTGTTTAGCACGATGTAACCCGCCCCACCATAGCACTCCTCGGATATAGCGAGCATTTGCATGTAAAGATCCTGCCAGTGGCACCGCGCATTCTTTGAAGCAGTGAAGAGCGTCATTGTTTGGTAGGCGTGATGTTCGTCCTAAGCACCATCTACATGCGCTTCATGATGTTCTGAAATGCGACAACTGTGACCACCACAACTCCATTTGTTTGTGATAATACCGCTCGGCATTGCCGGATAGATAGTGCCCCAGCATATCAACCTTAGGATCTCCAGGCCATAGAAATCGACGCACAGACTGCGCAAGGCTGACTTGCCTCTCAAGCCGCCGCCCTATTCTAGAAAACCGGATCCAAAAGGCCCATGTCAAGCTCTCAACCATCGAATGGAGGACAGCAAGCTTCATTTGGCGTGTATCTGGATAGCCCGCGGCAGCTCCGACTTGTTGCTGTCCTGCGTACCCGTCTCCATCTACCGGTCCGCCTCCACCTCAAGGCAACTGGGGTCCGAGACCAGGATGAATAGCTCGCGCCGCAGCAAACAGTCGCCGAAGGTCCGACATCGGCATGCAGTGACCAGTCGACCGCTGACCGAAATACCATGATGGTATTGCCAGTCTGCGTGGCGTTGTCTTGTCCATCGATTGCGTCAATAAGCATTCTGGCTTCTCGATTGAGTCTTGACGCGAAGAGACTTGACTTGGACGGACTCATGGGGCGTCGACATCATGATCTCGCTCTTTTCCGACGGTTAATTTCTGTTCCAATTTTCCATGCAACCCCTCGAGTCGCTCAAGCCTTTTCGTGATACCTCGCATCAGTACGAGTAGCTCAGATGTGTCCCCTTTCGTGGGTCATGGCTGTACCATCGCCTCCTGTTCGAGCGATGGTTGTGCTCTAATATTCCTTGCCATTCTGATCCTAGCGTTATCAATGACGGGTGATGTGACCGGCTCGGTTCCTCCATCAATCCTGGACTCGTCCAATTCGTCATTCATTAGACCCTATAATCCCAAGATTATAACAGACTATCCGGAATTCTTATCAAACATACTAACGTATACCGGAAACCAGTACTTACATCTAGTATGCTGAGAAAAAGAGCACATATTTTCGCTTAAAAGATGTCCAAGACAAAACCTGTCCAAACTACTACCATTTGCAATCTCCCTGTAAAATCGCTACGTAAATATCCCACGACGGGACAACGTTTGCGCGTCCAAATGGCCATCATTCAACCGAATTGAAAAATCTCCATTCATTAGTTCTTTATTCCTCAAAGATCTCGTTAGCGACCGGTCTGCGATTATCGAACGAACCTAATCTTGCGCTGCAGGTTAGCAGGAAGTGCCGTCCCATCCTACCACGTCTGGTGCCACACCTTGTTTTAGGTAAGCGCACTACGGTACTTCAGCCTGCGTGCCTTGCTGCAAAAATCCAACCCCTCTTCTTGCGCGAGCACGTTGCGCAGAAGTAGCTAGTCTCGAAGCTGCGAACGCCTGCACCAGCGAAAGCTGAGCAAATTTTGCGAAGCCAGCCGCGTCGCTTAGCGCCATTTCCATCTCCTCCGTCTGCCCAAGAGTGTGCTTTTACTGTAGAGGGGGCTCTGTGACCAGATCCGCCATACCGTCGCCGGCATTGATGTCCTCGCTGATTTGGGTAAGTAAATCCACGTTAAGGTACCGTAAGAAATCGGCATGAGCTGGCACTGTCTTTTTTTTAATAGCTAGTTTATGCACAATAAATGCATTCACCATGGCGATATCCCCCAGCCTGAGAAACATCGCGCTGTATTACTTTCCAATTCTAATGCATCGCTGTATAGAAAAATACAGTAGTCTTAGCTGATCGTGCACATCAACTGCTACCATCAGCTAGTGGTAATCGCGCACCGGGCGGGGGCACGTCATCCGCGAGAAAAAAAACCACTTCGTTTGCGTCGTGACACTTGTGTGAGCCGTGTAGAGCAAGCCGAAGCGAGAAATCGGACCGGCTTACTGGTCATCCATGCCAGCGCAACACATTCAGGCTGGGCTTGCCACACACTAATCTGAAATGTTCCACGATCCATTCGCTTGTACTGGCGCTTTTTGTTTGAAATCGATTGCTTGACACTAGCCTTTGCAATCCTTGCGTATCGAGCCGATATAATAGTACCCCATAGTGAAGAGCTTGTACGATAACGAAATTGACGTGTCGATATTGTTGGTGCAGATCAGACGCGGGGACGGCTGTCCGCAACGCACATAAGTAGAATTTTTCACGACTGCTCTTTGGACAACAGCTTCTTCATCAACATTAATTTTTTCCATGGAAAATATCTAACCTAATTCAGTTATATCCGTAATATCGCAAGCCTTTTTTAAACGTATTACAGTAAACCCGGAACGAAATACAACGGATTCGCCGTAGCAACTTCGTATCTTGGACAGTACGTCGTCTTGGCACAGCAGGTCAAGTAGAATTTGGTGCCCCACTAGTTCAGCTTCATAGGCATGAGCTGAAGCATCAGGTTGCGGCAGTGGCGCATGGGAATAATGCATTCGTCAAATGATATACCCCCAGTCGATACCCACGAAAGGATAATATTTGTAAATAGTGGATGACAGGCCAAAACTTGA
Organism: Phytophthora infestans T30-4; assembly: GCF_000142945.1. Taxonomy (NCBI): domain Eukaryota; phylum Oomycota; class Peronosporomycetes; order Peronosporales; family Peronosporaceae; genus Phytophthora; species Phytophthora infestans. Next base: position 4,057,955 of record NW_003303752.1, read on the forward strand.
GCGGGCGGTCACCACTATCTGCCTACAGATCGTTGTCACCGAAGTGTAGATAGCGGGCGATATCTTCGAAACGATGGCGGCTGAAGAACTGGTCGAACGTGCCGCGAGACAAAGCGCCTTCTTCCTTCGTGACACAGATACGACGAAGGCGCTCCCGCCTTGGCCCAAGAGCACGCGCAATGAGAAGAGCAATAAATGGAGCAAGCTCATGAGGCTGGATAGAGCTCTTTCGTTGCAACTTTGTCCTGATTTTTTTTAATGCAGGTGCAGCAGTAGACGGAACAGTCGGAAGTCTTTGTAGAGCAGTTTCCATCTTGGCGGCATCATTCTTGGAACGTGAGGGAGTCTATTCTTGCTGATTGACTTCAGCGAGCTCTCGTTCCAAGAACTCTTGAGCGGCTTGCCGTTGCTGGTCGAAGGACGACGCGGTGAGCGGCGACGCCTCGACAACTTGCCAGGACACCGCCGCGAGGTGGTTGAGATCCCTTAACTCAGCGCGGGAGAGGTGGGGGAGCTGTCGTGCTCCATGATTGCTCCGATGGAATCGGATGTCAAGCCGTGCTGCATCTTGGTCCTTACTACAAAGTGCTACCAGGTGTAGCGGGCTATGTCATTAGCGTACACGTAGCGGTGAGATAGCATACAAGCAAAGTATACTTAACTCTTAATAAAACTAGCTTTGATGTAATCTACGAACAGGGCGGGAGCCCTAGACCTTTGAGAACCACTCATATACAGGCCAAAACCTGACTGGTTACATGTTTGCCCTGTTTTGCCAATCAGATAGCGACAATACAGCACGCGCCAGCCGCGTTCTTTTGTACCTACATTTGTATTCAAGACCTAGTTGGGGGGGGGGCTATTACAGAATTCTCCAGAGTATACTTTATAGGAGTGAAATGTTCCGAGATGTCTGCAACAGACTTGGCTTCGACCAATCCTCGCATATAGGTTTTGTATTGGATAAATGTAGGCGGGTCATCAGTAAGTTCCACGTCTCATGTGACATGCAATTTACGGGAAGCGGTTATTTATAGGAATTCACACAACGCAACGGCTCTCTGCCTGCCTATCATTCCGGAGCTCGCGCCGAAGAAGAGACCATCATTCGTGATGTTTGCTTACGAATAGTCGCTCCAGAAATAGACGCAAGCATAAAAGGATATGGAACTCCAAGAAGTCAACAGGCCGCAGCAACGACCAGCGCTACCTCCCACTGGAGAGCAGCGTCAACGGAACGGAAGGGGTGGGCTTCTTCGTTGGTGCAAAAATGTTGTCATGTATTATATAAATAAATATTGAATATATTGTGCGCTATCAGGTGAGTCCAGTCTACTGCGATTCTGCCGTCGTCATGGATGTAACTCAGGCTAAACAATATACTGCGAGTCTGGGATGCTTTTCACTCGACATGCCTACGATTGACGTTGCAGCTCCAGGCACTCCGCTTCTATCTGGAGCCCCACAGATACCGCACGAAGCTGCGGAAGCGTGTGCCGTTGTCAAAACACCGTCTACGCAGGTCGCTCAAGTGCCGCCCGACCGTGAAACAGCGGAAGAGAAGGTGCCTAATGCAGTTTCCACCCCCAAACCTGATGAAAAGACAACAAGTGACTTCAAAGAAGCCGTAGCGGCGCTTTCGAGGGTAGCCTCTGACGAGACGAGTGCCCGACAAGCCCCACAACCTTAGGAAAAGTATTTGTCGCAAGAACGAGTAGGACAGCGTAGATCTATGGGAAAGCGAAAAACAGCTGGTCCTCCTAAGTCACCGAAACGTCATCGAAGTGGTACGGTAAGCTTTACGATTGCACTTGGCTTTCATGCTGGGCTAGCACTTGTATTGGCTACGTATATTACAGAAAACTCACTTACGGACACGACTACTGATGTTTTACCTTATCCGGAAGAAGCTTTTCCGGAGATAGCTGAGAGTGCTCCAAATCTACTGAACAGCATGATCCGGCTGCGGAGAACACACCTCCAGAGTCCACGGTCGATTCCACACGCGGCCAGACATGATTGGGTAGCGTCCCACTAGATGCGTTTGACTAGAAGAGCGTCCTGGTCGCACTGAGACGCAACCGCCTATTCGAGACAACGGTCCTGTAGCCAGAAGATGTGTCGTAGTAGGCCTGGACGGTAACATCTTCTTCTTAGAACACAGCGAGCCAGTCAGTAAGTCACCAGCGCCACTACAGATGCCCCCCCCTAATGCGGTACGTCGCATCGCCTTCCACAGACACTTCAATGCACGTCTCCACCTGTTTCGTCATAGCAGCAGGAGTAGCATCGCAGCAGGGTAGCGATGAAGCGGGGGTGGCGCTGGGCGTCGCAGAAGCCATAGTGGCGCCAAACGTAGTGCTAGGCGTAGATACTGCGCTCATAGCACCTGGCGTAGCAGCCACATGGATAGCAACAGGCGTACTCGCATCTCAGAGGGTTTTATTCTGCAGAGGCCACTCCTCCCGAAGTCCCGCTTTATGTGCAGAAGGTTTTTAAACTAAAGTATTGATTGGGGACCCGGGCCCAGGTGCTCAGGGGATTCGTAGTTCTCAGCTCGCGCATTCAGAAATCGAGCAAAACTACCATATTAGAACGGTATTAACGTTACTGCTCACAAAACTAATACCTGAGTGTTATTTACGAGACGGGGAAAAGCACTTCTATCGGAATAATTTTATATTAATGCACTATCAATATTGTCGACCACCTAAAAGCTATCTAGGACCCGGGCTAGGCTAAAACAGAATAATGATAAAGCGTCAAATACAGGCAATCTTCAAATACTGGCCTACAGGTTCACACGGCCTAGCAAAAGAAAGAAGGGCCACTCGTTAATTCAGGCGAAACGACTGATACTTGCCATAAAAGCTCATAAAGCGGTCCTGTGCGACGAACTATGTCTGCGTGTGGCCAATTTCACCAGCGACCATCACCATTAAAATCACTCACGATGCAATACACGTTCTGATTTATAGCAAGATGGCGTAATTCGGCTGTGAAATGCTGTCCAAGTACACTGATTTTCTGCTGGTAATGAGATAGTAGTAAGGTATTACTAGCCGCTCAGGAGCTAATGTTGTAGCTATTATAGTAGTACTTATGTTTGCTACTGTTATAAAATGGTTGCTTAGTAGTAATTGGATATGAAGTGAAGTGTTTTACATCAAATTATTGTGGTAAAGTGCTTTCTCAGAAATAAGAGAATGGGCCTGACGCGGGGTCACTATCCCGAATCAATGACAATCTCAAGCGATTAGAGAGGATTTGGGTTGGCTGGCACGGATGCAAGTTGCCGGCGGTGGATTAGCCATGACGAGCAGCGCCCCGTATGAAGTGACGATGGATCTGGTATGAGCGATGTACGAGAAGGCAAGATCCACCAAGACTTACCTCGGATCCACCTTTACTTGGATTCACCTAAATGGATATGGGATATACTATACAAGAGTGGATCGGGTGTGGATCCTATGAAGGAAGGATGGTAGGTGCCCTCTGAAGGTGGATCTAGTAGCCACGGCTATTGAAGAGTCAAGATCCACCGCGAGGTACCCCGGATCCCATACTTCCGAGTTCGGATCCAAGGAGGGAGGATCCCGTCTGGAGGGACCTGGATCCAGGGTATAGGGATGATGGATACAGTGGATCTCGAACTTTCGTGGGACAATGGAGATCACAGACGGTTGCAAGATGATGTTGGATGATTGGAGAGCTCGGATCCACGGCGAGTGTACAATTACAGTGAGGTGGATCCAAGCGACCTGGATCCGGATGAGTGTACCCATAATAGGGTGACCATGATGATTACGTCATGGATCCGGTGGATCTGAAGATAATACAGCTGGGATGATGGGTCAAGGGAAGAAGGGACATGCAGCCGAGCCTGGTAAGGGATTTAGCAGATGAAAGACATAGAAGGTAGAAACCCAGGCAGGTATAGGCTTAAATATCAATACAGACTCCAATTTGCACAGTGACACGCAAGTGCCTTCCTGCCCTCAAGAACCGGAACTACATTGGCCGTACGAGCTCCGAGAAGGTTGGGAATTGCGAATCTGGTGTTGGTAGTGATAACTGGATAATACATTGGCCAGATCCTACAACCTAGTGAGCTTTTCCTTTACTTGTGCAGATCCGACAGGTTAACCGAATTTACTACTTGGTCGGTTACACCCTAGGGGCTCTCAACTCTCAAGATCCCGTCACAGGAGGCGGCAAGTACGACTTAAAGGACAACACAAAGGCAAGGGAACACACCCGCAAGGCAACCCTACGGCCAGATCCACGATCTAGGCCCCGGATCCATAAGCTCGAATATTCGCTTAGGATACGGAACCATCCACGGACGCAGAGTGAAGATTTTCCACTGCTGCTCCACCCCATCCCCACGTCTCGCCAAGACACTCAAGCTTCACCACTTAAACTCTTCGGAGGTTACCGAGAGAGCAGATCCCGCCCTACCGACGGGTACACAAGGTGAGGAAAGTTCAGCAGAACACGGATCATCGGGGGACCCCCTCCGTTAGTCGGTGTCTGGGCGCAGTTGGTAAGTTGGATCCAGCAATCTCGCAGATTTTGCTGATCCCGCTACACCACAATGGTGCGCGTGCCCGGATCTTTTGGTGACTCGGGATTTCACCGTGAGTCCCAAGAAGATGCTCAAGTGAAGATTGAGCCAGGGGAAGAGGCGTCGTCGGAGGTCGGATCGACGAAGACGCTGCTGAATGAAACAAGATCCGCGGATCGATGGAGTTTTGGGAGGAACTCTGTCGACGGAAGAGAGGTGGATCCGGATCTAGAAGAGAAACCTCTCTATCCTCCCCAGGTCCCCTCGGGGACCCCTGCGGATCTTGACGCAAGTCAAGATCCGCTAACAAAACAAGGGAAAGTGAAGGCGAAACGGTATGCATTTGCAGATTCACCGGTTAAGCCAACACCGTACCTAAACCCAAGCCCGCTAGTCGAAGAAACAAGAAAGAAGACGAAAACGAGTAAGACTACGCGGAAGAAGATGCAAGCTCCAGAGTCGGAAGAAGACCAAGCTGGATCCAGGTCAAGCTGGTCCGACAAGGATCTCGAGTTTGTGTATCGCCACCAAGCTCTACGCGATTTCCTGCATCAAGATCCTGTCATGCAGATCCTGAATCCACGACAAATCGAAGATCCAAGGGAACCGGTGAGAGCACCAACGAAAACGGCGAACAAGTTGGTGGCAGTCAAAGATCTATTACGTTTGCTTACGGAGTCAGGCATCGTAGCTGGTGTGTTCGACGCAGAGGATATCTTCGAGCTAGACCTGGATCTCATAGTATCCGCGACGCGGGACCTCTTTGCCAGAGTTAAGTCCATCACCGGAGAAAGGTCGCGCACTATGGATCCAGTGTCGTCGCCGAGGATCAGCCAAGCTGCGTCCTCAAACTACGAATCCGCCGCTGAGGATGAGTCAGACACGTCGTCCGAACCACGACGCATGACTTTAGGACCCTCCGGGGCATCCATGCTGGAAGCGCGGGCGAGGATCCGAGGACAGGAAGCCCCTGTGAACGTGAAAGCTCGGGATCCAGTACGCCCTACGCGTGATCTGACACAATCCAGCCAGGATCGAGCCAGATCCGGCAAGAAGCCAGTGGGATTATCGTCAGATCAGGCTCGAGGTAATCGCCTCACGGATCCAGTCCCGCCAGTGGACCAGACGGCCACAGGCTCTTCCGACACTTCCTCGGGCACCCTGCAGCGGCACTTTGAAGCTGCGATGAATCGCTTCCTGGCCGAACAGGGTATGAGAGCGCCCGTGCCACAAGTGCAAGTGCTCCACGAACATGGAGCACGGGACGTGGAGATGGAGTCAGTAGAAGGGGACAACTCCCATGATGAGTTCGACCCAGACGATCTGGATGGCCCATCCACTTCGGCAGCCGTGGTAGCAACGGCCACAGCCGGGGCAGGTGGATCGTCCATGATCCAGAGGGTACGGATCTCAGCCATATCGGACTTGAAGGAGTTCACGGGCAAGGATCAAGATGAGGACCGAGCGAGAACATGGATCAGCAAAGTCAAGTCGGCCCTCATGAGAGATCAAGCGTCGGATGCTGAGAAGTGTCTGACCTTTGCGGATCTGCTAGCGGGGCCAGCCAGGAACTGGTATCGGCAGCTGGGCAGATCAACCAGGAACAAGTGGCCAGATTTGCTGCGCAGTTTCCAGACCCAGTACTGTGGATTAGGAGTGTCGGTGGCACGACAATACTACCATGCTCGCCGCAGATCGGATGAATCCCCGTTGGAATACCTACATCGACTAAATGTGGCCGGTCTACGGGCCAAGTTGAAGATCAAGGATGGGGGATCCAAGGTACTGCGGGAACACGTGGATCATTTCATCGAGACGTTGGGAGATGTGGATCTGGCCGACAGGCTGACCCTGCTACGACTTCCCGACGCAGACGAGCTTGAAGAAGTACTGCGGGCGGTGGATCGCGCGAAACACCGCCAGAAGAAGGCGGCGGTCGGGTCCGGCAAGTATCGCCAAAAGGCTTCAGCGCCTACGGCCCCAGCTCGACGTGTCCACCAAGTCACGGCGCCCGACTCAGGAACCGAATCAGGATCCGACGGTTCGGACTCCGACCCTGAAGAGTACCGTCGAGTCTGTCTCACTACGTCCAACGATCGAACGGCGAAGACCGGAGACAACTCTCGACCGGGGGATACCGTACCCGGGGACCGTGGGATGTACAGATCCCGAGATCTCATGGACGGGGCAGCACAAGTCAGGTGTTCGCAGTGCGGATCCCGGAAGCACACTGAGTCTGGATGCTGGAAACATCTGGTCTGTGAGAAGTGTGGCAAGAAAGGTCATCCCGGGGATCATTGCTTCTACGTGTGTCGCGGGTGTGGCGAGATTCACGACGTCGGCAAGTGCCCGATGGAAGAATTCTACAACCAGATCCGCCAATGGTTTGATCCAGCCAAGCACCGAGGGATGTTGCCAGAAGTGGCAGAGAAGATGTTAAATTAGGACGCTCGCCGGGTTTGAATCCGGTACGAGCCGAGCGTTCTAGGTACTGCATTTATGCATTTGTGAACAAGACATCGCTAGATCCAGGTAGCAGGACCCTAGATCCAGTCGATAATACACGTGATCTACATGAAGTGTCAGTTGCCAGGGTCTCTAGTGTGCGCCAAGTGGGCGAATTTTCCAGATCCAAAGTTTCTTCAACCCTGGATCTACAAAGAGGAGAGGCACGTGGTTACTGGGAGAAGCGCCAACATGGTCGATGGTTTGAGCCTACCAAGGGTGAGGTCACTGCAGATCCACCTAAGGTCTGTCTGGTCACTGGATCCTGTGGATCTGAGGATGTTGGATCCATGGATCTGCTAACAGGGGAGTCCCGTGGATACTGGAAGTACCATGCCCCAGGAAAGTGGTTCAGACAAGCAAAGGTAGGGGGCAAGATCAACAATGAAAAAGCAATCCTACTTCTAGATAGTGGTGCCGAGGTGTCTATACTGGATACCGCCTTTGCTCGTAAGGTTGGGTGCCAAGTGAATGGGAGTCGGATCCAAGATTGTGTTGGGATTGGTGAAGGCGTATACCGTACAAACGGGAGAACGCGAATCAAGATCACGCTGGCAGGTTGTTTGGTGTATTGGTTTGACATTTGGGTCGGGGATCTCGCTGGTCAAGACGCCATCCTTGGGATGGATTTCATGGTGCCAGCCGGAGTGAGGTTGGATCTGGCGGATGGGACACTTTGTTTCCCTGACGAGATGCGGATCCAGCTCAGCGGACGGCGGCCGTTGTATGGAGCGAAGATGAGGATCATAAGGGCGGATAAGACCACCTGGATCGAGCCCGGGGAAACTTGGGAGCTGTCAGACCGGTTGAAGTGGGTGGAACATGAGAAACTGTGGGTCACTCGGGGCGAGAAATGGGTACCTACCGTAATCCAAGGACCAGGTCGAACGCAATACCTCCAGGTCACGAACGTCAGCGACAAGAGACTATTACTGGACCATTATGAGGAGATCGGACGATGGTTGGCGAAGGACGGTATCCCTAGGCGACCTGGATATGTGTCAGTGGGATCCCGCCGCTACAGAGAATGGCAGAATCTGGTGTACGAGGCGACTACCGAGATCGAATCTCTCGGAGAGGTGGAGCTCCCGGCGGAGCCAACTGGCCCCTTGGTGGATCGGCCTTCATATCCAACTCCGCGAAAGATCCTGCAGAGAGATCGACGGGTTGAGATCCAAGCAATGGAGGTTGGATCCATGACGGGGGACGATCCCCAGAGTCGGCCCTTAGATAACGCAGGGTCGGTGGACGAAGGATTGCAGAGGGCTAAAGCCGAACAGCCGGATCCCGCCGATCCACAAGTGGATCCAAGCTTTCCACTGGATAAAGTGCCTGGATCCCTATCGAGAGTGGCAACGCTAGTCAAACCCGAACTGTCGGGTTTAGACTCGTTAGAGGACCGGCTGGATCCGACCGGTGACTCCCCCAGTACCAGGATACCCGACCCCACGAAGACAGAAGGGATGACGGTCGAAGGAGAGTCTCGGTGCCTGGATCCAAGGGTGGATCAGACAAAGACCGAAGATGAACAAGTCTGCTACCGTGAAGCGGGGATCTACACGCCGAGGATCTTG
>NW_003303752.1:4066700-4069302 GCF_000142945.1 Phytophthora infestans T30-4
CATCACTCCTCGAGCTAAGATGATGAGGCGCTGACTAGATCGCCCCTTAGAAAAGAGCCCAAACGCCGGATCCAGATCCCGATCCCAGACGGTACAGGTGAAGAGGATTTTACGTCCTGAGTTTCGATGGATCCGGCTCGTGTACGACGCCGAAGAAGGAGCATACAGTGCAATACTGTGGAGATGGCCCGGATGGGAAGTTGTACGGGCCAGATCCACTTACGCGGAAGGCCTCACCGTCAATGAAGCGGAGTATAACGGACTCCTTCTGGGTTTGGATTTACTAAAGAGACAAGATCCAAAACGGCTGGTGATTTGTGGAGATTCAAATTTGGTAATCAGACAGGTGCGAGGTGAGATTGACTGCAAGGCCCCGGCCCTAACACTGTTACGGCAGAAAGTGATGATCCACCTGCGTAGTTGGTTGAATCACGAGTTGGTGCATGTCAAGCGAGATTGGAATGACAGTGCGGATAGTTTGGCCAGTGCCGCTTTACGGAATCAATGTGGTGTCGAAGTGGAGGGAGAAGCCGAACCATCAGGATCTCGTTACGTTGAACCGACTTGACGAAGTGGTAGTGGTTGGATCCGGGAAAAGGACAGTCCAGGTGATGGCTGTCACTAGGTCCAGAGGAAGGATTGGATCCAGCCCCCCGATCCTCGAGGAAACATTCGTGAAGAGAGTTCGCATCGAGCGGATCCTCAAAGCACAGAATGAGGAAGCGTGGATCCTGGGACTAAAGAAGTATCTGATGGGGGATGTACGAGACTTAAGTCGGGAGGATGCCAAATCCTACAGCGTTATCGCTACGGATTACGCAGTGGATCTGAACGACTTGCTCTTCTATTGCCCCCCTACGAAGAGAGTCCACGAGGATCGGGATGGATTGATGAGATTGGTGATGCCAGAAACCTTGCAACAGGATGTCCTACACCACTACCACGCTAGCTTGGAAGGCGGACATCAGGGCATTGGTCGGACCTACCAACGGATCCGGGAATGTTTCCATTGGAGAGGACTATTCAAGAGTGTACAACGATATGTCGGTGAATGCGTGGATTGTGAGACAGGCAAGGACAGACCTACGATCGAAGGGGAGTCACCTGGGAATGTCCGAGCGACTTACCCTTTCTAGATCATAGCCATGGATCATATCCCCTCGTTGCCCAAGTCGTTCAAAGGAAACACAGAATTGTTGATTTGGGTGGACCTGTTTACCGGATATGTGATTGCCAAAGCTAGTGCGTCTAGAACTGCGCAAACCATTGCGGAATCGTACGAGGAGTGTGTTTTCCGAAGATTTGGTGCTAGCGAAATGATTAGACATGATCGGGAGCCAGGCTTTATGTCTGATTTCTTTCGAGCATTCAACCGGATCCTAGGGCAGCGACAGCGAGCAACCATGGCATATCGTCCCCAAGCTAACGGGTCGGCCGAACGCATGGTGCAGACGATCACGAGAGCACTCAAGATGTATGTCCAGGATTTGGATCAAAGGGATTGGGATGAGTACGCAGAACGGCTCCCCTTCGCGATGACACCGCCCAAGACAGGATCCGGGGTGATACACCATTTTACTTGGTACATGGGTGGGATCCCAAATCCACCCTAGAAGCGGCCATCCCAGTATGCAGCACCAAGAAGAGAAACCGAGATCCAAGGCGATGGCGATACCAAGTCCAGAAATACTACCGGCAAGCTAGATCCCAGGTGAACGAACGACTGCGGAGTGCGATACAGGATCGAGCGGATCGACACAACGAAGGCACCCGTCCACATCAAATCCAAGTGGGATCGCAGGTGTGGCTGTATTTGGATCGAGTGAAAGAAGGGTACGCTCGCAAATTGGCCCATCTATGGCATGGGCCGTTCCGGGTGAGAGAGAAGATTGGAGAACATGCGGTGAGGCTGGAAACGGCAGGTACCGAATATCGCCTGTTCCCTGTAGTACACGTATCCAAGCTGAAGTTGGTCAAAGAATATCCGGATCGGCCGCAGGTCCGTCTTTCGGTAGACGCATCCGACCGCGTCGACTTCGACGAGGTTCTCCTACCGGAAGACAGTTGGAATGTGGATCTCGAAGCCAACGAGTTCGAAGTCGAGAAGATCACCGATATGAGATCGGGGAAGCGAACTAGATACGGACGGATTTACCGTGAATTTCTGGTGCATTGGCGTGGATATGACGAACCTAGTTGGGTAGACGAGGCAGATCTGAACTGTGGGGCATTACTCTATGATTTCTTGAGGGATCGTACGAATCGTAACAGATTCGGCGTGATGCAGTCTCATGAAGAAGAGTAGGGGGGGGACCCATGGATGTGAGTTGGTCATATCGATGGGAGGATGAAGAAGGACCCACAGGAAGGGTGTGGGTCAGGAGGAGGAGGATCGCTGATATGAGTTGGTCACATCGGAAAGAAAGAGAAGACGAATCCACAGGGTGGATTAGGAGGAAGAAGTGAATGTTTATGCATAAGAGTGACGTTTTACGTGTGAGGAGTCCTGCTTGATTTCGAGCACGAGCTTTCAAGGGCCCGAACTATACTGACCCGATTGAACGCTGTCATTGGCGCTAGATCCGGATGAAATCCAGGCGTA
>NW_003303752.1:4070462-4166409 GCF_000142945.1 Phytophthora infestans T30-4
TGAGCGGAATCCAACGTACCCGGCCCTCGGAATGGCGTCCGCTGTCCCGAAGGAATATCCACTCAGCCCGAAAAGGCAACTCCGGAAACAGAACCGTGATCTTCATGGAGATGATCGCGACTCGGTTCAATTTCTTGGCTGACCAAGGCTCGATGTCTCTGGCAGCGAAGGCCACAGGAGCACGTCTACCAGGAATGAAAGCGGCATCCGGACCGAACGGAGCCACGGGGAGCATCCCTGGCAGTGACGAGTTAGGGGGGGCGGGGATCAAGACAGATCCAGGGGATCCGCCACCGTGAGGCGATCCCGGGGATCCGCCACCATGAGGCGATCCTGGGGAACCGCCACCATGGGGCGATCCTGGAGATCCACCACCATGAGGCGACCCCCCTCCACCAGATCCGGGAGATCCGCCACCAGGCGCCCCCCCTCCGCCAGATCCAAGGAGTCCGCCACCACGAGGCGACCCCCTCCCACCATCACTGCCCGATCCACCGTCACTGTCGACGTGGATCGCAGATCCCGCAGTGTCGCCTCCGGATCCGGCTGTGCCAGCGACTTGTGGAGGCGGCGTCGAGAGGGATCTCCGCCGGGCTTCGGATCGGGATTGGGATAGAGCCCGCCGCGTGTCTTCCTCCAAGGCCTCCTCAGCGGTTCGAACCTCCTCTGAATCCTCTGGACTCTCGTCGTCATCGTCGTCGTCGTCATCGTCCTCATCGCTTAGAGTGAAGGGATACGGGCCGGCAGACGGCGTACGCTTTGACGACGATCGGTTAGGAGGCCCTGAGCCGTCGGACCAGTCAGATTCCTCATCCTCATCGTCCTCCGAACTACCCAGTCCACACCCAAGGGGAATGACGCGTTTAGCTTTCCCCTTCCCGGGTCCAGTACGGGCCGGCGGAGGGTTGGTGGAAGCGGACTGAGGAACGATGGGCGTCGTCACCGAAGGACCAGCGGTGGATCCCGTCTTGGACGTCGATCCCGGTTTGGATACGGCCGTAGACCCAGTCTTGGGTCCGGATCCAGACTTGGACGTAGTGGTAGATCCAGTCTTGGACGCCGAGGTAGACTTGGATCTAGCGGTGGATCCAGACTTGGATCCGGCACCTGACTTCGAGGGAGAAACGGAAGTCTTGGGCGCGGATGTAGATCCTGCTTTGGACACAGAAGTGGATCCTGATTGCGGAGCAGATTTAGAGTCCGGAAGCGATTTGGGCTTGGTTTTCGGGGAAGCTCGGGCCTGCTTATGGGGACGGGAGGATCCGGTGCTAGGAGCGGGAGATGTACTACGCGGGCGTTTCGCAGTCGACGAATCCGCCCCACTTACCGTCGGAAGAGGAGCAGAAACGCTAGCAGCCTGAGAGGGTCCCGACAAGGGAGGAAGTGGATCCGAGACGGCAGCTGTCACCAGCGCCAGTCGTCGACGTGCCAAATCGCGCTCCGACAAGCCGCGATCGCGCTCCAGGATCAGCTGTTGCTGCTGAGTTTGTGCTGCGGAAAGTTGATCCTGGAGTTTCGCGGTGGTCGCATCTGCTTTCTTCAATTTGTCACCTAGATTGACAATAACAAGTGAATATGGAGTTACTAGCAAGGGCTAAAAGAGGATCCACGTACTCATGCGGCGAAGCTTGGATTCCAGCTCCGCTAGCGCACGCTCGGCATCCGCCCACTCGGTAGTCGCCTTGTCCCGCTGGAGCTCGCTGTCTGCCAGTTTCGTTTGGATCTCGTCCCGCAATCGAGTCATACGCACGAATTCTTCAAGCGCGTAATCTCGTCCGGCAGACGCCCTCTCGAGCGACTCCTTGGTGTCTTGCAACTCCTCAGAGAGTTGAGCCAGGGCTACATCCGGCGACGAGGGAGGTGGATTTGGCGCGGGGGACTCTCCACGCGCCGACCCTAAGGCGGATCCGCCATGGGCGGATCCCACATAGTCGTTGGTCACCACCTCCTCCTGGGTCAAACGCAACTCGTCACGGAGGCGGTCCAAGCTCACATCCGCAGCTGCCCCAGCAGTCTGAGAATCCTCCAGATCCCGCTCGAGGTCGTGGATCTGGGATTGGAGTTGGTGGATCTCAGATCCGGCGAGTGCCATCTCCCTGAGGAGATGGTCGTTGTCATCTCGCATAACGTCTCGTTGACGGGAGGCGCGATCCAGTGGTCCGGTCAGGTCGCGGATCTCTACCGCCTGATCAGCCAACAGGAGTCGCAGGTCCTGCGACCGAGAGGCCGCACGGTGCTCCCACCCCTGGATCTCCATCGCTTGGTCATGGATTTGGGCCCGCAAGGTCTGAAGTTGGGTAGTGTGTAGAGACGCAGCTTGGTCTTGGGCATCTTGAGCCGTCTGGAGCTCCGCCGTCAGGGTTTGCACCTGATCGGAAAGAGCCTGGGCTAGAACCCGCAGATCGGTGGGCGACATGGAAGACGGACTGACCGGAGGTGTGGTGGATGGGGCCTTGCCCGACGATTTGCCGGTACGCTTGGCGGGAGACATGTGTCGCGGAGAGGAGGAAGCGGCTGTGGATGCTGGTAGTGCACGCCGTGAACGCTGTTGTGCAGCGCCGACAACGTACAGGAGGCGATTGTGGTAAAGTGCTTTCTCAGAAATAAGAGAATGGGCCTGACGCGGGGTCACTATCCCGAATCAATGACAATCTCAAGCGATTAGAGAGGATTTGGGTTGGCTGGCACGGATGCAAGTTGCCGGTGGTGGATTAGCCATGACGAGCAGCGCCCCGTATGAAGTGACGATGGATCTGGTATGAGCGATGTACGAGAAGGCAAGATCCACCAAGACTTACCTCGGATCCACCTTTACTTGGATTCACCTAAATGGATATGGGATATACTATACAAGAGTGGATCGGGTGTGGATCCTATGAAGGAAGGATGGTAGGTGCCCTCTGAAGGTGGATCTAGTAGCCACGGCTAATGAAGAGTCAAGATCCACCGCGAGGTACCCCGGATCCCATACTTCCGAGTTCGGATCCAAGGAGGGAGGATCCCGTCTGGAGGGACCTGGATCCAGGGTATAGGGATGATGGATACAGTGGATCTCGAACTTTCGTGGGACAATGGAGATCACAGACGGTTGCAAGATGATGTTGGATGATTGGAGAGCTCGGATCCACGGCGAGTGTACAATTACAGTGAGGTGGATCCAAGCGACCTGGATCCGGATGAGTGTACCCATAATCGGGTGACCATGATGATTACGTCATGGATCCGGTGGATCTGAAGATAATACAGCTGGGATGATGGGTCAAGGGAAGAAGGGACATGCAGCCGAGCCTGGTAAGGGATTTAGCAGATGAAAGACATAGAAGGTAGAAACCCAGGCAGGTATAGGCTTAAATATCAATACAGAATCCAATTTGCACAGTGACACGCAAGTGCCTTCCTGCCCTCAAGAACCGGAACTACATTGGCCGTACGAGCTCCGAGAAGGTTGGGAATTGCGAATCTAGTGTTGGTAGTGATAACTGGATAATACATTGGCCAGATCCTACAACCTAGTGAGCTTTTCCTTTACTTGTGCAGATCCGACAGGTTAACCGAATTTACTACTTGGTCGGTTACACCCTAGGGGCTCTCAACTCTCAAGATCCCGTCACAGGAGGCGGCAAGTACGACTTAAAGGACAACACAAAGGCAAGGGAACACACCCGCAAGGCAACCCTACGGCCAGATCCACGATCTAGGCCCCGGATCCATAAGCTCGAATATTCGCTTAGGATACGGAACCATCCACGGACGCAGAGTGAAGATTTTCCACTGCTGCTCCACCCCATCCCCACGTCTCGCCAAGACTCTCAAGCTTCACCACTTGAACTCTTCGGAAGTTACCGAGAGAGCAGATCCCGCCCTACCGACGGGTACACAAGGTGAGGAAAGTTCAGCAGAACACGGATCATCGGGGGACCCCCTCCGTTAGTCGGTGTCTGGGCGCAGTTGGTAAGTTGGATCCAGCAATCTCGCAGATTTTGCTGATCCCGCTACACCACATTATCAGAGTTTCCTATTTTTAAACTTTTTTCTGTATTGTTAATTCCGACCAAATTCCATGGCTCTTGCCGCTCTCCCCACGTATCAGTAAGACAGAGCTGCGACACCTGAGCACAGTTCTCGTGCGAAAGGGGTGGAAAAGACCATGCTGAGATGTCCAGCAGTAAAAGTGGATTCCTATACGATTTTATACACTTCTTCGATTATGAGTTTGGGGGGGGGGGATTGCTCTAAAGTCAAGGCACCAATTTCTAGATTTGCTCCACTCTCAAAGAGCAAGTGAACAAGCTCGACAGCTCTGATACAGCAGGGACCAAATATTAATAAAATAAAGGAAAATACCCTTTACGAAAAAAATCGCTACAGTCGTGCCTTTTACGCCTAAATATGGATGAATATAGTGATCTTTCCGACAGATAAATTTTATAGTTACGACCAGAGTGGGTTAAATAAGCACATTAGCCAATCACCTTTCTTATTTCGGTGCTTTTAGCCAATAATATGTGTTAGGGTTAGGGGTTGAACCCCGACACTTTCCGACATCTATATGTCGGAAGTCATGGCAGAAATATGAATATACGAATACAATAATGAAATATTTTTTTGTTTTGCAAAATATTCTACCAATTCTGACATCTAGGCTAAAGCAGGAATATCCCTAACGTAGGAGTTCAATAGATGACAGCCACTCCTTACTTTTCAAAAAGCAGAAGCGAAAGCTCAGCATGAGCCTCTCGGCCTTCGTTCCTACGAACACGCAAAAGGCGCGCTCAACTGCAATTGTAGAATTCAAGCGGATGCTGGAGGAGGAGCATGTTAGTTTGATTTTTTGTCCAAGCTAGCATTCTTCTCGACACCTCCGGCAAGCGCTTAGCGGCAACAATGGACCGATTTGGTTTCTATTTGGCCGCTAGCGAAGGTAAGAAAGGTAAGCTTGCAAGGAACACTGCGTCCTTATACTATAGAAACGTAAAGCTATGGCTATTCGATGTGTATCCTCACTTGCGTGTAGCTACTGAATTGATATTGTCAAAGCAAGGAAAGACGTTAGATAAACACTGCTTGAAACGTGAAAATGGAGGGTTAACTAACAAAGCTCCTCCTTGTACTAAGGAGGATTTAAAGGCTTTCGTACGTTACGTTTACAGCAATGCACGAGTCAACGCAGACTACCAAGACGCTGCCATGGCGTGCTTGATGTGGCACTGCTTTGGTCGATCATCAGACCTCTGCTACGTCCAGAAGCGACATGTGTCGGTGTCATCGGACGGCGTGTTTTATCCGCGTAAAGACTTTCGACTAACAAGGCCTCACACTTGTCCCCGACAAGCACGACTTCTTGACGTGTCCATTGCACTCGCTAGCAGTAGCGCTGGCAGCACAAGAAGCCCCTAGTCCGTCGCTACTTGGTCACTTGCCAGCGCTAACTCCACAGACAAGTGCTACGCTTGATGCTGGAGCTCCTCTGCACGACTTGCTTTCCTTGACCCCCGACACACTCCACGTTGCCGTTACCCCGCGACCTACAAATCCCCAAGACATAGTTAGCAAAAACTCACCCGCTCCAATCCCGACACTAGACAAAGGCGTGAAACGAGGCGAGGACAACATGCAGAGCCACGTCAACAGGATGCTGAAGCGCGTAGCCGAGCGTGCAGGGGTCAAGGCGGAGCTGAGCTCTCATTTCTTTCGCCGAGGAGGTGCTCAACACGCTAATGGCGACGACCGACTTGCTGCTCAGTGGATCTTCGACCGTGGTGCTTGGGATATGACGAAGACCAACAAGGCCTTTGCCTATATCACCAACACCGCGCGGGAGGACAGGAAGGTGGCGCGCGTCTTGAGCGGCTGGAGTGCTGACGCTGCTCCTCAAGTGATTAACATGGATTTGCTGGACTGTACGGCGCTCGAGCATCCTGAACGGTTACAGGAGCTGTTGTTCGCCACCTGTACAGGTCTCAAAGAGCGCAGGCTAAGCGTGAGTACAAAGGTTCTCAGCGTACGCACAGCTTACCTTGTCCGACACTATCCTCAGCTCAAGGCTCTTGCCCCTGGATCAGTCATAGTGATGCGCGCTGAAGTGTGCCTGGTTGCCGCTGACATCCCCCTTGCGGACTTGCTGAAGTGGTCTATAGCGCTGAACGAGAAAGCTAAAGTACCTGCTCAAGACAAAGACGAAACCCAAGAGGCAACGCACACGTGTCCGGCAATGAATCATCTTTTGGCTGTCATTCAAGAGTTAGTTGCATCCAATCGTGTCCTAGCAGAACGCATGACCATCGTCGAGGCCGCGCTACTCAAGTCGAATTCCAGCTGTGTGAACAAGGCAGCAACTGAAGAGCAACAACAAGAGCAAGAATCGTCAGATCAAGAGCCAAAGCCTAAGCGAAGGAAAAAGCAAGCAACGAACCTGTCCGCCACGTGGTACGAGTGGTACACTAAGACGCCTCCTGTGTGGAGCAGTACTGACCGTCAAAAGAAGTCCGCGTCGCGCCACGTCGTCGCATTCATGAAGATCTTCTTGGCAGATGGCATCGCGTTAGACATCCAAGCTGAGGACTACAAAGACCAAGTTCCCGACACCGGTCGCAGGGCAGAAGAAGCTGTTTTCGGGTTTCTACAGTCGCAAGGCGTTAATGCGAAGGGAGCTGGCAGTGTTCTGCGCGCTACGACCATTCCACAAGTCTGGGACGTTGGATGATCGCAAAAGCGCGTACAAGCGCCTCCTTGCCACCGGAAGAATAGTTGATCTGCTCCAGCAGACACTAAAGGCATACTCGCCGTGGTGGGGCACGTCTAAACTTTCTTGAATACAATTACATTAACAGTTAGTACAGTTAGTTACAATACAACGCATTCCGTACAGCGAACTGCTTCTTCACCACCAACAAACCTGGTGTTGCACCTCACAACGTTGAAAACTCAGCACGAGCCCCTTCAACGGCAACACAAATTATCTCCGCCCTCTCTAGCACAAACCAGCGTATTTATTGGCAGCAACGTCAGCACGAACCAGCACCACACTATCCTACAGACGTAGCAGTCGCCAACAGCGTCCTCCCAAGCAGCCGCAGCAGTCACCAGCGTCGTCCTCCCCAGCAGTCTTACCAGTCACCAACGTCGCTCTGTCCAGCAGCTGTAGTCGTCACTAGCATCGTTGGCTAGCTGTAAAGACCCCCACCATGTCCCAAAGGATAGCGTCGACCCGACTTGAGCGGGCCCCTCAGGGTAAACCCTGGCTCTATTAGCTTAGCTACGGCGCTGCGGTCGGAGGGGGCCAGAGCTCTGCTGAGTAGCTGATGAAAAAAAAAGACTGATTCGACTTAAGCTCTGTCGGCAGTTGGCCTACATGTGGCGCTTTGATAGCCACTGATGGCAGCGCGTGTCTATTCCAAGACAAGTGGCATTAGCTCATTGGTAAATAAGATCCAATTGGAGGCAATTAACCTTTCATTGGCTAATAAATTTATCCTATATCCAGCCTCCAAGGCCACCTCAATTAGTGGCCCCTCTCACTTCCCTCATTAATGAATTTGCTGCCTGAGGAGCACATTGCTCCGAGGCTTTAAAACAAATTAATGGCGATTTCTCAGCCTACAGGCCTCTATAGGCCATTTCGTTGTCCCTGTGAATGCAGCATGCAAGCTGACTGGAAGCTCACATCCAATGTTTGGCTCGCACTTAGCTGAATATGCTGTATGCTGTTTACAAGGTTTGGGCTCTTCTTTTTCCTGTTACCAAATTGTCGGAAAGTGTCGGAAAAGCTAAGGTGTCGGAACGGTTGCGATATGGGGCGATTTAGTGAAGGTCTTACAAAAAGGAACGAAACTGGCATTCTCCAGATTTTGCAGGACATTGTACCCATCGGATTGCTTATTGCAGGACAAAATATCCTGAAACTTCCCATTGAAAATATGCGTAATCAACAAATAAGCAGGCTTTCACTGCATTAAAAAACAGTCATCAACCAATTGTCGCCAATCGAAGCAGCAAGCAATTTGCGGTACATTCGTCCAGCAGAGTACGGATACAAAACAGCGATAATACCGTAGGATTAGGCGTCTTCCCGACTCAGATCTCGTACACCCCCCATCCGATACTTCTTTAGTTCCGAGATCCATGTCTCCTCGGTTTGTGCTTTGAGGATCCGTTCATTCGAACCCTCCCTTATGTACGTCGCATCAAGGATCCGGGTGCTGGATCTAATCCTTCCTCTGGATCTAGTGACAGCAGTAACCCGGGCAGTCCGCTCCGTAGACCCAGCTACAATCACTTCATCTAGTCGGTTCAGTGTGACGATATCCTGGCGCTGGCCTCTCTCTCCACTTCGACCTCACATTGATTCCGTAATGCGGCACTTGCCAAGGTGTCCGCACTTGCATTGTTAATGGGCCCTCCCAAGTTACATATGTAGGTAGTTTTATAGGTTCTTTGTAGTGGCTCACACCATTGCATAAGTAGGTAGATTTGCATTACAAAAGTTGATGCAGCAGCACACGAGTAGCGTGTGCTGAACTGCCGTCACCCTATTGGTTGAAATATGGGGAGCCAGACCCATGATCAACCAATAAGGAGTTGACGTGTATTTGAGTGGTCAGGGCAAGCCGCCCTGGACCTAAGTAAAAAACAGAGTTGATTTTCCTTCAGACTAAGTACTTGGTTTGAATATCACTGGACTTGTACGCTTCCTCATCACTACGTGTAAGCAAGTAACGGACACCCCAGGCCCGTTACGCCTGGTAGCACTTAGTAGTCCTTCCCATGACCAAGTTCACGATGATCCAAGGTATGACGTCTAAGCCTCCAGGGCCGACCCTGGAACATGCTGCTTTCCCTCATCTCACTCATGTCGAGTGGGAAGCCCTTCACTGCCTCGCGGCGGTGTCTGGTGAGGCTGTAATTGCGTCGCCGCTGAGCTCAGCGACGTCCGACCAACAACGCCAAGCAGCCCAAAAGTTCATGGAACGCGAGCTAGCCGATGCGAATCGGCGAGCAACAACTCCCGCGCGTTTCTCGAAAAATGATGTCGTGAAGCTGGAGACGTCTACCTACTCCGGTGAAGGAGAAAATCGCCTCCCGCTGAACCGGTGGTTTCGCGAGATCGACATCGCGATTGCTTCGAGAATGATCGAAGCGCAAGGGACAAAGGTCAATTTCTTATTGTCCCGGCTGTCCGGGAAGGCATAGGAATGGGCCCTCGGTAAACTTGTCGTTGATCACGACGCATTCCCCACTATGGAGTCTCTCCAGAAAGATCTCAGGCTCGCGCTCGAGCCGCCTCAAGACGAGTCCCGCGTGCGTGCCGAGTTCTTCGCCCTTCGTCAAGGTAAAATGGCTATGCGCGACTACGTTCAAAAGACTCGCCGCCTCGCGTTATGCATCGTGACAGATCCGATTAACACAGCATCGCAGGTTCATGTATTCGTATTCGGCATGCGCGAAGGCATGACACGTTACTGCCTAACCCGAGCGGAACCTTCCTATCTCGAGGAAGCATTCGCCCTCGCATTACGGTCTTACGCGCGCGCGATGTCTACGGCAGCTCGTGAGCCAGCCCCCGCGCCCATGGAGATCGACGCGATTGACGCGTCGAATAGTCACCGTCAGTCGACTTCTCGTGGGCCCAACGGCCGTCCTGATCGCCCGCTCACTTGCTTCCGCTGCCGGAGAATCGGTCATCGTGCGACGGAATGCCGCGCGCCAGCGCCGGTCCTCGCGCACACCGCCGAAGTCTCACCTGCCGTTCAGTCAATAAGCGGTCAGGGCCAGTAGGTGCGGGGCACCCTTACTGGCTAAAAAAGAGGTCCGGGTCCCCCGGTGGCTACCCAACCTTCTAGCCCTCCTGTGCTTCACGCACACTTTACTGCCACCACCACGTCGGGCGACTCGAGGCTGATCATCGTCAGTCTTCATGTCGCCGGCGCCCGGCGACCACTTCGCGCACTCCTGGACTCAGGAGCGTCGAATAACTTCTTTCGCGAATCGTGCTTATCGATGCTGTCAAGAGAGATCGCAGTCCGTAGTGGTCGAGGTCAGGTCGTCGTCAAACTTGCTGACGGAAAGCCACGCCGCGTTGCGCGGCGCGAGATCACGTTGCCGTACACATTTGACGGCTTCCGCAGCAACGACGACTTCCTCGTGATTGAGATTAACTACGCGTTTGACTGCAACTTGGGTATCCCGTGGTTGTCAAGATATCAACCAGAGATTGACTGGTTGGCTCGGTCGGTTAGACACCGCTCTGGCTTCGATGTGAGTGAGGTGCTCACGCACCTCCTGGTTGCCCAGAAGGACTGGCCCCATGTCACGGTCGTGGACCGGTTGTCCACAATGCAAGTTGAGCAGAGAGCGAGCGATGGCTCTCTCTGTATGTCTTGCACAGCGCTGTTGCGCGAAAACTCCTCGCTACGAAGCGAGGTTGTTAATACTTTATCGGTAGAGCAAGGGCTCCCGCAATCCGAGCAGGCGGTCGAGCATGGGTTCCCGCCACGTAACACGGCGGTCGAGCATGGGTTCCCGTCACGCAACGCGGCGGTCGAGCATGGGTTTCCGTCACGCAACACGGCGGTCGAGCATGGGTTCCCGCAACACACCAAGGCGGTTGAACATGGGTTCCCGCAAAACACTCAAGCGGTTGAGCAGAAGTTCCCGCAACGCGATTCGGCGGTCGAGCAGTTGGAGCTCCCGTCATCCACAGCGGTGGTCGATCAGTTGACACTCCCACCGGTTACGACGGCGATCGAGCGGGGGCTCTCGCCGGTCGATGGCGCGGTCGAGCATCGAGAGCTCCCGCGCACTACCGACACGGCTGATGGTGCCCCTCCATGTCTAGAGGGGGTGATCCCTCGTCCAGCGATAGCGAATCTTCAGTCTCGAGCAACGCTTCGAGACGCCACAAGAAGAAATCCAGGCGACGCCGTCTTAAGCGACGTGGTCAGCCTACCGCCGATATCGCAGTGAATGAGTCCATACACGGCCTGGAGCACGTGGAAAAGGGCGCCGTTCGCTCACACGCACTTGACATTGAGAGCCCACCTCGCGAAGCTTCTTCCATCACACGCCTTCCGGGTCTTTCCTGGAAGCATTTTCTGCGCGATCTGAAGTCAGGAGACATCGAGCAGGTCTGCTTGATCACCGAGTCTGCCTCGGCGGAAGAGATCCACACGGTCGCTACCGACAATCTTCCACTTCGTCCAAAGAACGCCGAGCCAAAGTCGGCGCGCGAAGAGCGTTTTGCTGCCCAGTCGTGGGAGTCACTCCGCGACTCGGGCAATCCAGTATACGACACCGTCCGCGAGTTCGCGGATGTTTTCCCCGACAAGATTCCAGCTGAGCTCCTTGCTGACAGAGGCATTCGCCATCTCACACCGGGTTCCAAGTACTGTGTGACGCGACAGTGGCCCCTCCCGCGCGATCAAGTTAAAGCCATTGACGACTTCTTCGAGAGCCGCCGCAAAGCGGGTCACGTGCGCGAGAGTACCTCGCCACACTCGAGTCCGACGTTCTGCGTGAAGAAGGCCACGGGTGGTCGGCGCATTGCTCACGCTTTTATCAAGCTAAACGACGTCACCATCCCAGTACAAACTCCGATTCCTCGGAAGAATATGGTACTTGACACCATGGGCCGCAGTGTTATTTTCAGCACCATCGACCTGACCGATGGCTTCTATCAGATCTTGATGCGACCCAGAGACATCCCGCTCACAGCGGTGAGCACTCCCAGCGGGATGCTGTGGGAGTGGCTTGTCATGCCACAGGGCCTGAAAAACGCACCAGCCACGTTCAATCGTATGGTTTCCCACGTTCTGCGCCTACTTCGCGACTTCGCTCCGAGCTACTTCGATGACATCTTCGTTCACAGCCGCGCTGAGGGCGATTTCAGCGTCACAAAAGCTCACTTGAATCACTTACGACAAGTATTTCGAGTCATGCGCGAAAACAAACTGAACGCGAGCTTGAAGAAGTGCATCTTCTGTGCCCCGGAGATTCCGGTACTTGGCTGTTATGTGAGTAAAAAAGGTGTCCGAGCGGATCCTGAGAAGGTCTCGTCCATCTGTGCGTGGCCCACGCCGCAGAATCAGACTGAATTGCGTCAGTGGCTTGGCCTCGCAAATTATCTCCACAAGTACACAAAAATTACGCTGGTCTGATCCAGCCATTGTCTTCATTGCTGAAGAAAGACATAACGTGGTCGTGGACTCTCGAACATCAGTCAGCCTTTAATGCAGTAAAGAAAAGCTTGGCGGAGGCCCCAATCCTGGCGCTTCCAGATGCCTCAAAGTCATTCCACGTTGTTTGTGACGCGAGCGACTTCGCCATCGGCTGTGCACTGATGCAGTTCGACGACGAAGGTCGAGAACGCGTCGTGAGTTACCAATCCAGTCAGATGAAGCCCACCGACAAGAATTATCCGGTTCACGACAAGGAACTCCTTGCGATGCGCTACGCAGTGATCAAATTCAGAGTGTACTTACTCGGTGAGCAGACATTCGCGATCTACACAGATCACGCGTCGCTGCGAGCAGCGACGAAGATCCCTCATCTCTCTCAGCGCATAGCACGATGGCTGTCATTCTTCTCCGAGTACAACTTCGTCGTTCACTACAAGCCAGGCAAGAATAACATCCTTGCGGATGCCCTATCTCGGCGCCCCGATTACGATCCACGCCGAGATTTGGGTCGTCAGGCACCTGAAGACGAGGACGACGACGAATTGGACTGCGCCACATGTGTGGGCGCAGGTATGAACCTGATGACGGCGGTATCTCCAATACTTCCTCTGCGGGAAGAGATATCTACCGCGTATCGAGATGACTCGATATATGCCGGTATCCTGGAACACCTTCGAACACCAAGTGATGCCACGCTAAAGACACTGAGCCGCTCCACGCGCGACCAGATTCACCGATACCAACTTTACGGTGATCTGCTGATGTACAGTATCGATCAATTCTATGCTCCTCGCGTCGTTGTCCCCAACGACCCCGATCTACGCGCAAGAATTATACACGAATTCCATGATGCTCCAGTGGGTGGCCACTTGGGCCGTGAGAAGCCTTTCGCGGCGGTATCCCGCGACTTCTACTGGCCTCACCTATACAAGTGGGTGCGCAAGTGGGTCCGCTCCTGCGAAACTTGTCAACGTGTTAAACCGTCACCGTCATCGCAAGCTCCGCTGCGTTCTCTCCCTCTGGCGACAGAGGCGTGGCGCTCTGTGTCAATGGACTTCATATTCGGTCTCCCACCCCATACTGACGGTCGTACTGGTGTCCTGGTCTTCGTGGATCGCTTTAGCAAGATGTGCCATCTCGTTCCGGCTCCGGACTTAATCACCGCGGCCGATACCGCGGTGCACTTTGTCGACGCTGTCTTCCACCACCACAGCCTTCCTGAATCAATCGTCTCTGACCGCGATCCCCGATTCACATCGGCGTTCTGAACGAAACTTTCCGACCTCCTGGACACCAAACTCCTCATGTCGACGGCGGCGCACCCGGAGACTGACGGGCAAACGGAACGCGTCAACCGCGTGCTAGAAGATGTTCTGCGCAGTTATGCCCCGTCCTTCGAGAACTGGAGTTCCTTCCTGCCTCTTGCGGAGTTTGCACTCAACAATGCCGAGCACGCGTCGACGGGATTGACTCCGTTCTTCGTCAACAACGCGCGTCATCCACGTGTCCCCGCACAACTTGCTGTGGGCCAGCCCACGGCGACTGATGGCTTCACTCTGAAGGGGGAGGAATGTGATAACCCTGCCCAACCGGTTCCGATACTGGTTCAACCACCGGTTTCCGGTGAGACAACGGTTCTGCCGTCTACGACTTCAGCTGCTCCTGCAGTAGACATCAACGCGGTGACGCGTTTACAGTCGAAGAAGGTCCTCGCACCCGCGCAATCCACGTCGTCGCCGTTAGTTGACTGGACACACCGAACGCTGATCGCTCCAGCACAGCCACACTCGACTGTGGCTAACTACGCGCCGAAACCTCCAGCGCGACCCGCTGATAGGGCAGCGGTATCCGACTTTGTCCTTCATCGCCAATCGGTTACCCGATTCGTCCGTGACGCGCTACAACTCGCGGCTGACAAGCAGAAGGAAAACGCTGACAAACGTGGCCGCAAGAACACAAGTTCATTCAAGATTGGTGAGCGTGTTTTACTCTCAACGGATGGAATTCGTACCTCTGCTATTACGAACCTAGGCGCGAGCAAACTCGCGCCGCGCTACGTTGGGCCATTCAAAGTACTACGAGTTATGGGTGATGCCTACACGTTAGACATTCCTACGTCGCTACGACTACACCCGACGTACTACGTCGGGCGACCTAAGAAGTATCTTCCCGCGATGATCCCGGAGGCGGAACAGGAGCATGCGTTGAGCGGACCTCGCGACGAGCCTGTCGAGCCAGCGTCCCATCTGTTCCAGCTCCCCGCTCGCGCGGAAAAGCTCCACTCCTCGGTCCGCCAAACACCTGCGCCTCCAGACTACGCAGTCGCTGCAAGAGTTCACGATTCGACTGCCGCAGACTACTCGCTGTCGCCTCGGCGTTCCAAGAGCTCTCAGCCGCCCGCTCGGCCTCCTCCTGTGCGTCCCGAGAAGTGTTCAGCGCCTGCTCAACGTCGTCCTGGTCAACCAGGTCGCGTCGAATTCCACCGCAACGGTCCTCCGCCCATCGTTGACTCGAATGGAGATACGTGTTGGATCGTGGACCGTATTGCTGATCCCAAAGATCCTCCTCGCGCGCGTAACTCGACCAAGTCGTCGGATCAACATGCGGCTCCCGCCGCGCGGAAGTATAAGGTACGATGACTCGGGTTTCAGCCTGTTGATGATACGCGGGAGGCTCGCGCCAACTTGATTCGTGACGTTCCTGATGTCGTCCACGAGTACGACTCCAGCCTTGAGCCGAACGCGGCGATCGAGAACGCGAGCCCGACGAGGCGTCGTATGCGCCGGAGACGAGCTCCGTCGCGAACGCTGTCGGCGCGAGTCGCCGCGAATAGCCGCCTGGGTAAACTCGGAGAGTGAGCGCTTATACTTCTCGATCCAAGCGTGTTCGGTCGGCATGAGCGGATACTCGACAATACGCTGATCCACTCAGCTTGCGTCGGGCGTCGCCCGATGTCACACGAACTGCAACCTTCGCGTACGTTGACATAGCACAAAAGGTCTTCGGTCCAAGCATCGTCGCAGACTTTCAGGCGCAGATCATCGAGTGAATGCTCGGCTTGTAGGGCTTCACGATCACCGAGCCAGCCGACGATACTTTCTCCAGCCTCTTGCATCAGATTCCACCACCGGATGAATGCGCACCAGGATCTCTGCAAAGCTTCGTACGAGGCGCCGTCGAGTATTTTGTTTCGGAGACGCCTGAAGCGCCGAAAAAGTGGTCCTGCATGGTGTCCAGCGCGTTCGGGGTCACCGCCCCGGACAAGTCGTACAGCGCCCACGGCTTCATATCCTCGTTCATTACGCCGGGCCGAACCCCAAGTCGACTCACGCTCTCAGGTGCGATATCAGCGGTCCACTCACTGTTCAGCGTCGTCGCCAACGCTGGAGCCGTCCGCGTTGTTCCGCTTCCTGTCTGGTTCGCCGCCCCCGTCTGCTGCGCAATGTTGTTCTTGTCCGCGCAAGTTGTATTGTGCTGCTCCTGGGCTTCGCAGGAGCTCCCGTCCGTCAAGTTCTCAAGCGTTCTCTTCTCCGCCATTTCCCAGTTTTCCCGATTGTTCTCCGAAGCGCACTCACGTTAGGTGCTTGCTGTCTTAAGAGGATGGGGGGGGGGTGATGGAATGGGCCTCCCAAGTTACATATGTAGGTAGTTTTATAGGCTCTTTGTAGTGGTTCACACCATTACATAAGTAGGTAGATTTGCATTACAAAAGTAGGTGCATCAGCACACGAGTAGCGTGTGCTGAACTGCCGCCTTCCTATTGGTTGAAATATGGGGAGCCAGACGCATAATCAACCAATAAGAAGTTGACGTGTATTTGAGTGGTCAGAGCAAGCCGCCCTGGACCTAAATAAAAAACAGAGTTGATTTTCCTTCAGACTAAGTTCTTGATTTCAGTATCACTGGACTTGTACGCTTCCTCATCACTACGTGTAAGCAAGTAACGGACACCCCGGGCCCGTTACATGCATTCCAACCTCGCTTGACTGTACCATCTCGTGATTTATCCATCCACGTGAATGATTCATCACTTTATGACGCAACAACGTTAGTGCAGGGGCTTTAAAGTCGATTTCATCTTGCACCTGTCGGATTACCAAATTTGAGTCTCCACATACCACCAGCCTTTTTGGATCTCATTCCTTAGCAGATCCAACCCCAACCAGAGTCCGTTATACCCCGCCTCTTTAACTGCGAGACCTTCCGCGTAGGCGGATCTGGCTCTTACAACTTCCCATTCGGGCAGTCTCCATAGGATTGCACTGTAAGCATCCCCTCCTCGCCATACACGGGCGGATCTATCGAAACTCAGAGCGTATAGATCTTCATCAACTGATCGGAATCTGAGTCTGGTGTTTAGGCTCTTTCTTAGGAGCGATCTAAGTCAGTGCTTCATCAATCTTGGATCTGGGCGTGATGCTCGCTGCCAAGACACCTAGAATCTCGTCTTCTCCGTTTGAATATTTAATGATCTTCGATGTCCCTGGCGAGAGTAGGCCTGCCCATTGTCCCACCCGACATAAGCAGCCAGGTGAGTGTGAAATGTCGAGTAAGGATCCGGATGGATCTACCCACCAGCATGTTACAGTTGAGATCCAGCACCCGCATTAGTGCAAGTATCTCCTTCTCCACTGCTCCGTTATTCAACTCATTGGGCTTCAGCGTTCAGCAGACGAAGATGACTGGATGACAGATCCATTCGTACTCTTGTACCAAAGCCGCCGAGATTTTCCAATCACTGGCATAGGCTATCACCGTAGGCTGGCGTTTTGGGTCAAAATGGCGAAGGATGGGCGTCGTCGAAATCCTGTTCCTTAGTTCCACAAATGCAAGGTAGTCTCGGATCCACCGGAGCCCCACTTCGTCCAAGATCCCTTTTATCAGCTCCGTCAGGAATGAATCCTCTCCCACTTGGTCCCGGGGTGGGTCCAGCTCCTGCTTTAGGTCGTCTCCCAACGTCGTGCCATGTGGATCCAGAATCTCCAGGGCTGGATTAGGCGTGCGGGATGCTGGCTACATCTCCCCGAAATTGGTTACGCCAAGGCTCCCCTTCGTCCATCTCTTGCAAATCCTCCAACAGACTTGCCGGCTCGAGGCAGTGAAGGTTCGGATCCTCCAACTTGGCCCGACGAGACTCGGATCCAGGAAACCACATCGCTTTGTCCCCGAGTCTGGGAAGGTGTTGGAGAAACGTATCCAACAAGATATCCATGTCACACCAACCGTCCTGCATTGCCAAAACCAGAATCACGAGAGCTTTCTTCCAAACACGGCCAGCATGACTGCGTCTGTTACCGCGCTGCTTGTTGAAGCTCGATAACCATGATAAATCCCGCAGCTTGGCCTGAGAGATGGAGAATCGGTGGGAACCCTCCCACACTGCGATCCGGTGCATTGTCGAAACGCGCCAACGAGCAGCCCAAGGCGTCCTCCAACATCGCTGTGGAAGCTAATGGGATCCATGGGTGTAGTCAAGACATCCCACGGTGCGGTGCCATGCAACTCCTCCACATTGGATCTGGTGACCAACAAATCCACGTATCCGGATACCGGCATGTTGTCCTCCTCGCGTACCAATATCCACTCAGTTCGAAATGGCAACTCGGAGAGCAGGATGGTGACCTACATAGTAGCAATGGCCGCCCGATTCGGTTTCTTGGCGGACCAAGGTTCGATAGTGTCCACGGTAAAGGCCTTGGGTTGCATCCGCCCATGGATGAAAGTGTCATCCGGGCCGAATGGGACTACAGGAAGTATACTGGCAAGAAGAAGTTGGGAATTCTGAATCTTGTGCTGGTAGTGATAACTGGATAATGTATTGACCAGATCCTACCACCAAGTGAGCTTTCCTTTACACGCGCAGATCCGAAAGGTTAACCGGGTTTACTACCTGGCCGGGTATACCTAAGAAGCTCTCAGCTCTTAAGATCCCGCTACAGGAAGCGGCAAGTAATACACAAAGGAAAACAAAGGCAAGTGAACATACCCGCAAGGCATCCCTATGACCAGATCCCAGATCTAGGCTCTGGATCCACCAAGCTCGAATATTCGTTTGGGATCCAGAAACAACTTCGGACGCAGAGTGAAGATCTTACCACTACTGCTCCCCTCATCCCACGTCTCGCCAAGACTCTCAAGCTTCACCACTTGAACTCTTCGGAAGTTACCGAGAGAGCAGATCCCGCCCTACCGACGGGTACACAAGGTGAGGAAAGTTCAGCAGAACACGGATCATCGGGGGACCCCTCCGTTAGTCGATGTATGGGCGCTGTTGGTAAGCTTAATCCATCCGTTTCGCAGATTTTGCTGATCCCGTTACACCACAGCTCCGTGGCAAACGTTGTTATTACAAGACCAAACGCATTATCTGTGATAGGCATCACCCACCGCTTACCCGGTCTTTCTGAGCGCGGTTGTGGTTGGACTTAAAGATGTCGAAAAGCTGTAGTGTCGCTCGGTCGATGTTCACGAAGAACATACCATCGCCTTCAAGAGAATAATCTGGGTCTTCCTCTCCTTTCCACGTCAATTCTCTGTGTGTGTATTTGAGTCGCTTCACAGAAACGATAGCTGGTCTCTTCACCGGCATAAACTACTCAGGAACCGTCACCAGCACGTGCACGGGTCGGCCGCCAATAGTACTCTCTTTTTCTTCAACTCGGACTCGCACGTCATTCTCCGACAAATCAGCGAGAGTGAGTTTCGCCTTCGTTCTACGCAAAGACAGTCGATTAGCTGCGGACCGATTTCCTTCCAGTACCTCGTTTTCTGTCAGCCACTGGTCGTTCTCCTTCGCTAGGAAGTGTTGAAGGTCTGTTTTGTCACATGTCATTGTTGCCGAGCGCTTCGCTTTGATCACACTCTTCAAGTCCGCCACTGTGACGGGGTCACACAGCAGCTTGCGCAGAGGAAGTGCTTAAGGGTATTAACTACCCGAGTGAACGTTAGTCCACGTGTTCCCGGCCTCAAAGGGAACGTTTTACTACTTAGATGAGTAGATGTACGACTGATGTATTTATAAGTAAGGTTAGCTTGAATTCCATACAAACTAGAGGTTACCTTTAATGGAGCTAAATAGTCATCCCCTGACTGGCTCCGAGAGCACCTGGTACCGTGTACCAGGTGTCCACAAGAGTGACGGGTCACTCTTTATGTAACATGGGGCACACTGGATTGTACCCCGTTACATCCTCCCCCACTTAACTGAGAATCACCTGATTCTCCAATCACAAATGATTCTCCAATCAGAAGTGAGAGAATGAAAACACCAAACGGTAAATTCTCACACTGAGCAGCCACGAGACTGGCGCGGCTCTATGTCACACCCATAGTGACATGTGCTCCCAAAGCTCACTGGGATTTGCATCATTATGTTCACAACTGTGGTGGCCGCAAAGCCTACACTCAGAGCTGCATTATCTCCTGCGCTAGCGCGCGTACAGTGCTTTGGCACAGGGTGCAATGGCATCCGAGCGTGTGGCACGCCCCCAGTTCGCACCAGAGGACACAACAGTCCTCGCGAGCGCGTCCGGAGTCCCGCGAGGGACGACACCGAGAAGGGCAACACCTTCTCCAGCACTAGAGGCGGCTCTCAGCTCACCTCGGGCCATGCCTTTGGAGCGTCTGGCACGCTCTCTTCGCGTCTTGGTCACCATACCAACGACGCGTAGGTGTCCTTCATCGACACCATGTACCGTACGGTACTAGCCTTTGGTGCGGTACGCCCACCACAAGGTTGCCATGTTTGGCAGCAACAGCTTCTGCTGTGCTGTCGCCTGAACGGATTCATGGCCAGTGCTCGCATTATGCACGACGCATGTGCAAGCACAGTGTAAAGGTCCATGGGCCCGTACACGAGGTACGCTGTGTACGATACAGTTTTGTATTTTCAAAGGAAGTGAGTTTTTTTGCCCGACTGGCTAACCGACTACCCCCAACATGCATAAAATGGATTTATCCGACGGTCTTGGCAACACTCGCTCGGAATTAATTTCTAATCCCAGACACAGCGCTTTGCTGAGTCGAGGACTTAGAGGTCGGGGTGGGACAGGCCGCGCAGCGCAGCAAGCGAAGAGAGGGGCGAGCCCACGGCTATAAGTCCGCAGACGAGTGCAAACACGCTAGTGTCCTAACTTTACTCCAATTTTACCGTATTATACTTTCTGTACACGTATAAAAGTCGATGCTATGTTACCTCAGTCGGGCAAAAAAACGAGTGCCATTTTCAAATTCGTGCCCCTGTGACAGAAAAGGGCCTGTATTTCCGGAAGAGGACATGTGGTACGGCGTACCAAGCTGGTAAGTATCCCTCGAAAATCTACCTAAGCTGGAGAATATGGTGGAGACTTCTTGCGCGACTGCCAATGACGATAGAGACGTTTTATCCGTCTACATGAGCGCAGCTAGCTTCAAAGATTACACTGTGGCTGTAACGGGGTACAATCCAGTGTGCCCCATGTTAGATAAAGAGCGACCCGTTACTCTTGTGGACACCTGGTACACAATACCTGGTGCACTCGGAGCGTCAGGGTCTGACTACTTAGCTCCACTAAAGGTAACCTCTAGTTTGTATGGAACCCAAGCTAACCTTACTTATAAATACATCAGTCGTACATCTACTCATCTAAGTAGTAAACCGTTCCCTTTGAGGCCGGGAACACGTGGACTAACGTTCACTCGGGTTATTAATACCCTTAAGCACTTCCTCTGTGCAAGCTGCTGTGTGACCCCGTCACACTTGGTAGAACTGGTAGTCAATCCAACACCATCGCGGGTAGATTGAACTACCTGAATCCTCTGTGCGCTCAACGTTTGAGCCAAGATGGACCTAAGCGAGTTTCCTCGCTTGACCGACTCACAGTACGAGTCTGTGCGGAAGATGGGAGGCATCTTTGGACAAGATGTCCTTCGTAGCTTGGCGGCGGCGACGCCTGTCGAGCAACAAGAACGCGTGACCGCGTTTGAGACCTACGAGCGTGGTCTCATCGCTCACGTCCGCGGGAGCTTGGAGGCCACGATGGCCGCTCCCCAGGCAACCAGGCCTAAGCCGGTATGGCTGAAGGTCCCCGCGTTTGAGGGGACGAAAGTAGAGAGCCTTCACTTCTGGACCCGTGAGGTGGAGATCGCCATGAAGGCGAGTCTCATCTCGGACGAGCCAGTTGAGGTGGCGTTTGCCCTGTCCAACCTTGGTGGACGTGCCAAGCACTGGGCATACACCAGGGAGACGACATCTCCTGGATGCTTTGCATCCTGGGCTCGGCTGTATGAGCAGCTTCGAGCCGCGTTCCTAACGGCGAACAATGAGTTCCGCCAGCGGTCACGCTTTCTCGCGTGTAAGCAAGGTAAACGTGAGCTGCAGGAGTACGCGCAAGAGATGCGCACGTTGGTGGCATCTCTGGCAGAGAATCTTCTGTCTGAAGACGTCAAGACAACAGTCTTCATGGACGACCTGAAGGCCGATCCTGCTCGCACCAGTGTACGGGTACAAGCGACAACTATGGATGAGGCGATTCGAATCGCTCTCCAAGAAGAGTACAGCCACAAGCAGGCTGGTACGCCTCGGGAAGAGGAGCATCGCCACGATGAGAATGGCGTTCCTCGGGAGGCGGAGCATCGCAGCAATGACGCTGTTGCTCCTGCTGTCACGCAGCCCGTTGATACCGGTACGTACAGCGAGCCCGAGCCCATGGACTTAAGCTCAGCCGAGAGCTTGGTCCGCTGCTACGGATGCGGCGGACATGGACACTACCAGCGTGTGTGTCCCTCGCCAGTCCTCGGAAAGAAGACAGCCCGTGGACCCCAGATCCGGTGGCGCAGGCCACGACCAGGTGGACGAAGACTCCCCGGCCACCAGTAGAGGCAGTGTGCCCTACTGAAGAGCGCTAAGCCTTCGTGATGGGTGTGCGGGCTGTGCGCACCGCAGGACTTAGCCCAGAGAGACATGGTTCTCTCAAACCGGTGAAGGGCAGTGATGGGCTGCTGGTAGTACACTCGGTGTACGGGGGTACGGTACCCCTTGAGCGTTTGATAAGTTCTGTGGCGTTGATACGCCGCCGGAACGTCGCTTGGCATAGCAACACCCGACTGCACTCTATGTCAGAGTGGCGGTCGTGGACTGGTCCTTGGTGGACTAGCCTTTGGTACGGTGAAGGAAGTACCAATGGTTCTCAGCGGACCTAAACGCTTGGGCTCGATGAGCTTGCACACCGCGGTGTCGCTCGCAGCTCTCGCCATGAACAACATGGATGTGCCGAACGTAAGGCACAGCCCGGACTTTGGTGTGGTAAGGCTGAGAAGGGCCTACCAGTCCAGTTCTATGGCGAAGCATTGGTGAGTCATGTTCACACCTCTGTCACGCCTTAGGCGTCTGATTCAGACCGCCAGGACGCAGAAGCGTCACGGAGATGTCAACGCGCTGACAGCGCTGCGTACAGCAAGACCATGATCCGCTGCGGCAATGCTACGGGCATGGGTCTTTTGCCCGGCGTGTTGACCTGCTACACCAACAGCATCCAACGCCGAAGGTCGTCGCGCCGTACGGGCTTCGACAGTGGTTATGCCTTTAAGCGCTCACCAGGTGGGTAGCTTAGGACCACACGGTCGCCCATACCTTTAATGAAAAGGAAGGCGCTGAATGCGCTTCCTGTGTAGCTAACACGGATCCACACACGGTCGCCCAGACCTTAACTGAAGAGGAAGACGCTGAATGCGCTTCCTGTGTGGCTAACACAGTACCACACGCAGTCACCCAGAATATAACTAAGGAGGAAGGCATGGCCATGCTTCCTGTGTGTACCACACGCAGTCGCCCAGACTATAACTGAAGAGTAAGGCCTTGACATGCTTTCTGTGTGGGTGACATAGTGCCACACGAGGTATTGAGTGCCTCTGATGTCGTCAACGAGACATCACGACGTGGGTAACGAAGTGCCACGTCACGTTAACCGCCGCAAGTCGGGTCTGAACCTTGTTCAGGCCGACGTCGCTTCAAGCGACTGGGAGTCCAGGGCCCGGACTCCTCTGACTCGGTCGGTGGACACCAACTCTGGCCGGTGTGTGTGCGAGTCTACCACGCCAGCTGATCCCAACACCGAAGGTCGTCGCGCCGTATGCGCGTTGGCAGTGGTGGTGCTGAAGGGTATTCACCAGATGGGTAACATAGATCCACATTGCGGGTAACAGGCTCCGCAAGCAGCGAAGCTGCTTAAGGAGACCGACATTCGGTGCTCCGAGCGTGGGTAACAGAGTTCCACGCAAGGTCACTCAGACCATAGCTGATAAGGAAGTCGCTGTATGCGCTTCCGGTGTGAGTAACAGAGTTCCACACCCAAGGCGGGTAACATAGTTTCGCACACAGAGCCATTGGCTCGAGGCGCTAGGCTGTCTTGACCTCGCCAGACGTGAGCAAATCGCTCGACGTCAAGTCGCGCAGACTCAAACTGCTGACGCGAGGGCTGGATGCCTGCGGTCAGTACGGCCGACGCGGTCGTCCATACCGACGCAGTGCACGGGGCGGAGAGCCGTCGCGCATAGTGGCGAAGAAAGCCGGTGCCTCGGAATCGCTGAGCGCATCAGCAGTGTTGGGGTTGCAAGCAACCACACATGAGGCGGAGCGCGGACCTAGTGCAATCAACGCACTGGTCCCTTGGTCATGAACGACCTGTCGAGTAGGGTGGAGGGAGCTTCTCACCCGCCGACAAAGCGGTTGCGGTACGTGATGTACACAACGTGCCGGGTATAATGGGCCGTGGAGCCATAACCCAAGTGTGGTGCACGAGTGCACACACAACTCACCAGGTGGTGGTTGAGGCAACGCACGCAGTCGTAAGTGGTGCCGCGCCGAGCATGACACCGTGGTGATGGCTGCTTGGTTTGGTACCCGTGAGTACTCGGTGTCAATGCCAGACATCAACGCCACAGCGGCATAGTGGTGAGATATGCCCCACCACGGTCGAGTACTATCAAGGTACATGGTGTCTGTGACAGACAGCGATATAGGTGCAAAGGATATGCACCATTCCACGACCCGATGCGCTCTGGGCGTATACGCTGTGAGTCAACGCACATACCGTGCATCGGCACTGGCTGCTGTCGAGCAACCTGCCAGGAGCTCCACGTAATGAACTCGTCGTGCGTGACACACATGAAGTGCACGGAGCACTTATGGTAGCTGTGGTACGTGTACTGTACCCCCTGCGGACAGCCTGGTGTAGTTTTTGAATTTGGGTAACGCAACCAAAAATGTCTCAAATTACTGGAATCATGTGAATTTGCAGAGGATCAAACAGTAATCTATGCGACTCTCGTGTGCACTGATCGCAGCATGTACGCTCGCTTTTGCGACGGCAGGCGCTCCATGTGACGAGAGGAAGCTGCAACGAGACGCCGTGATGCTGCTAGCGGCCCATGTGGACGAGGAACTCGGCGGCGTCGGAGCGGGCAAACGCGACGTCGTTGGCTTCCAGTATCTGGTAATGAATACAAGTATCTATTCTCAACAGCACAAGTAAAATCTAAACGCAAAATTGCGTTAAATGACCCAGAAACCTGCCGAAGCTCTCTTGGCAGCACAAGCCTTGGCTCACGAGGATTTTAACCAGGCAGCTGAGCAGGTCCTGCGTATCCTCAAGTACCAGAAGCCCAACGGGTTACTGCCGCACTTGATCTATGGTCCGTCCGTTCCATCTCATCAGCGATGGATCCCCAGCAATCGCACCTTCCACCCAGGTCCGGCATTTTGGCAGCAACTGCAGACGCAGGCGGAGGAGCATACGACATCGCTGCTCAATACCTCGACGATCTCAGCTCCCCCGGTAGCTGCTGACGTGGCTTGGGAAATTTTCCGATTGGCTCCGTACGAATCGGCGCTGGGGGTGAGGATTACAGCAGTGCAGTTTCTGTGTCACGTCTACGATCCGCTGAAGAAACTGCAGGAGCATTTATTCTCGACACGCCGCGGTCCTTCTCCCAAGAGTTTGCTCACTGCGCGTGTAAGGGTTGACTGTGAGGTTACCACTGATGCAAGTGCCTGAACCTAATTGTCGTTTGTGATTTATGCTGATGCAACAGCACCCTTGGGAGACGTTTTCGTCACTCTCACCGCACTGGAAAGCCTTTCTCGCCGACCTGAAGAATGCACCAGACTATGACAGAGTCGTTAGCTCTATTCCCGAGGAAGCTCGAACTCGTTTTGCAGCAGGTGCAAGTACCCTAATTTCAGCAGAAGAGGCCGTGAAGAGTGTGTATGAGCCAATGGTTTACCTCGCAGCACAAATTCGTGGTCGCAGTGGCATTTACAGCCGCAACGGAGCCATGTTAGAGTCGATCGTAAATACTGCAGGCAGTGTTGAGGCAGACCGATTTGGAGTCGAGGACGTGGAATTCAATGCCCTGATGCTGCGGTCATCACTGAGCCTAATAAACATCGGCCGTGTGCTTGTGGAACACTCGTCCGTTTGCACGGAGTTTACTCTAACTCAAAAAGAACTCCAGAAGGATATGAAGGAGCTGCATTCTATGGCCAGAGGGCTGAAGGGTGCGCTTGTTGGCGATAATAGCACTCGAGGGCTGTGGAACAAATCCTTTGATTACTTC
Organism: Phytophthora infestans T30-4; assembly: GCF_000142945.1. Taxonomy (NCBI): domain Eukaryota; phylum Oomycota; class Peronosporomycetes; order Peronosporales; family Peronosporaceae; genus Phytophthora; species Phytophthora infestans. Next base: position 4,096,229 of record NW_003303752.1, read on the forward strand.
GCGGACTCGAGTAGGCTATCGTCAACTTCGGTTCACTCCTTGCGCGGGTTTCTACCTGGATACGCTACAGAGCTGGATGAGGACAAAAAGATGCTTTCGATGAAGCATTTCCTGTCCGAGCCCGGCTCATTCTCTTTCTTTTGCACCCAGTTCCCAGCTTCCTTTTTCCCGTGCTCGGGGGATGACTCGGCTAAAGTTGCTGAAGACCGCCCCTCTGTCACGACGTGGATTCTCTACAACTACTATCTCCAACGAGGTTTTGCCAGGGTTTGTTATTTATATTGTGCAGCATTGCTTTATTCGTTGCCACGATATAAACCCTCATACTAACAGAAATGTGGCTTATCAGAACAAATTTCCAGGACTAGCTGATTATATACGTAACAAGACAAGGGATATGATATGTGAGGCAACTGCACCTGCTCAGCGATGGTCTCCTTTTTCACTGTCGGTGGACATGCCTGTACCTTCGGCTCTCACGCTAGCCTACGACTCTCGAAGTGCTAAACCGGTCCAAGTGTTTGATGATAGCTACTTGGGATCGACGCTGGCTGCCGCCGCTCTTCTAAACATCCTGTTGCCAGCAAGTATGCTTGCTCTACTAGGCCGTGAGCGATTTTGATAGCTAACTCGGTCTCTGTGCTTGATCTTTCATTAGTGACACCGCCACCAAGCCCAGACACGCCACCCATTGATCATCGTCTTCTCTCTATTATTATGTGCGTCGAGTTGGTAGTTGCGTTCGGAGTTGCCATGAGCTGTTTCCTGTTTTCGGTTTATTTTGTGGCGAACCGACCTCGAGACACACGGTTGTCTTCGACATCAGCGGCTCGACGAAGATCATCTGTCGGAAAGAAATCCCGAGACAAGTCAGATCGCCGCAAAGAAGACCTGGACGAACGCGGCCGATCAAGCGCCAGCGGCTCATCGTGGGCAGACAGATATTCCGAATCGTCTTACAGTGATTACTCCCCGCGTTCTGGGCACACACCATACGAGCTAGAGGAGTCGTTGATTTCTGAAGAGGACGAGCATTACGGATCCTTTGATGAAGCAGAACAGCCCGAGACTCCTTCAAATTCGGCGTGGAAAGCCGCGAGAAAGGTGCTAGCTGACATCAGCCCCTGGTAATTTGTCGACAGACAAGCAGTTATTGGCAGTGTGAAATCACTTCGGTAATGAATATGTTCGTAACAGAAAGTGATCCAGCATGTCATTTTTCCATGTTGCCTCGAGTTGTGGGGTTGCTTTGGCAACAACGATTGTTCAGGATATCTATATTGATTGCCCGACGACGACATTGCATTTCACTTTGCGATACAGCATTGGATAGGGACTACAGTAGTACTCGAAGGTTCACCTTAAACGAAGTGTTAATAGTACGCCTGACACCGTGTGAACTTGAATTAAAATCATCCGGATGTTACGCGAGTGTGAATGTTGGTGTGCGCCACATTCATGGGAGGAGCATTTTCATTTTTTCAATCGATTTTCGTCGGTAACGTGATGGTCGATTATAAGGGGCAGGCGCATGCGGAGATTTTGCTGGTGGTGTGCTTCGTGGTCATCTGTACGCCTGCATGGGTATACGGTTATGTCCAACAGGACTTCTCGTACCCACTCCAAGCCTGGGCTGCTGCTACGGTTCTTAGTGCACTGGTATGGATGTTTAAGCTTTGGACACGTGGCATTTGAACTGACTCATATCTTGTTGTTATTGTCGTCGTCGTTTCTGCAGTTGATTCTGCCCAACTGGCCAATCTACAATCGCAACCCGATCAAGTGGCTGCCCAGCGCCATGTACGTGAAGAAGAAAAGCATTTAAACAGTACGATACTCGATACTGTAGTCGCATGCAAGTACATCTGGCACCAAGCAGATACGCTACAATCAACAATAACGACGAAGGAAGAAGCTAAAACAAAATTCATTACTGACAATGTTGGTGTCTGAGCGACAGTCACTCGTCCGGGTCTGTAGAGGCTCATTTATTCGTTGTCGTCGCCGTCTCCTCTTTCCTCCTTAACAATAATAACTTTTTACATACGTGTACAGTAGTGGGTAAGCTTACCCAACGACTACTCCACCTTCAGAGACCATCATATAGAACGGCATGAGGGGTTCTTCCTGATGATCACGTCAACGAGTCAGTCGAGACGAACACTGAGCACTATAAGTTTACATGTAGGTTATACCGAACAGGCACGGAGAGGCGACGTTGATAATACAACTGCTGATTCTGAGGTAGCAGCGGCAACGGCAGCTACATACTACGTATGAAACTGGAAACGAAGCAAGTAGCCTTCCTATAAGGATTTACTGAACCAGAACGGCACGTGAAAAATGCTTCAGACTTGAGCTGCCCAAGTTGAGCACACTGAAATGCTGTGCTTACTGTTACTGAAATTCTCAAGAGCACGGGTGTCAGGCGCAGGTGCGCAACATCGCTGTTGCCAAGGCAGGTGGAAAAACGTCGATACATGTATTATAATACTTTGCGTCTATCGCTAAATCTTTCAAGAGCGACAGCTCACAGCAATCTTCGTAACGAAGTTCGTTGGTCAAGCTCGATCAACTAATTTAAACCGTCTCTTGTGCGAGGTGACGGCGCTGCCTCCTCATATTTTGGCGAAGACAACGTCGGTCAAGACACTTCAGCACTCAAGATTCACAAGCGTTTTGCGCGGTCGTTTTGCCGACTACGTAGTGGACGTGATGGAAAGAGTCGCAAAGACTGACAGGAAGAGCAGAGAGGCGAATCTGAAGCCAAGTTCAAGGCCTCTTTTTTTGCAACGCGACCCATACTGAAACGTAGTCAAACTGCAATCCCACAAACGATTTCTGAGAACGAAAGCTTGCAGTCGTGAATTTCCTGTCGAAGCACTGCTTTAAACGCTTCACTCTTCAAGCAGCACCGTCGACCAGATCGCGACTGTAAGAGAAGAGGAAAGCTGCCTTTTAACCTGATAAGACAGACCAGAGTCTAGACGCACACCGACAGCCATGGGCGCGGCCAACAGCGTGCGCAAGCTCACGATCGACAGCATTGCGCTGCTGGAACAGCTCGAGCCCAACAAAGCCGAGCTGGCAGCCAAGCGTGCGGTGCGGCGCCGCGTGCAACAGTTGCTCCAACAAAAGTGGCCTACTTGTCGTGTGTTGCCATTCGGGTCGTCCGAGAGGTGCGTCGGGCGTTGAAGCAACAGAAGAAGATATGAAAACTCACATGAAGGAGTGATGGTAATTATTTTTTTAACATTTGCAGTGGTCTGGGCTTTGGAGGGTGCGACGTCGACCTCGGTATCTACTTCGAGGACGTAGATGTGGACGCCCAGGGTCAGTTCTCGCCTCAGGAGCGCGTGAATTTGCTCGCCACAGCGTGCGAGCGCCTCTCCGGAGCATTCCAAGTGCTGGAATTCGTCCGCAGTGCGCGCGTGCCTGTGATCAAGCTCTGGGACACGAAGCGACAGGTAACGGAGATAACCAGCTTAAAAATTGCTTTTTTGTGAATTTCTGAAAGATATATTGTTTATTATGCTGTAGGTGGCTTGTGACGTGTGTGTTGGAGGCATCAATGCGCTGCTCAACACAGCGCTGCTTAAATACTACGGCCAGGTGGATCCTCGAGTGCGTCCGTTGGTGTTTGCTGTCAAATATTGGGCCAAACAACGCGGTATTAACGACTCTGCTAATGGAACACTGAGCTCCTACGGTACGCAGCAGCGATCTTTTCGGCCCAACTGCTTCACTTACCGGGGATTAACGTGTGAAATACGGTAGGATATACATTGTTGCTGATCTTCTACTTGCAGTCACATTACGCGGAGATGCAGCTACCAGAGGTGCTCTCACTTTTCCAGGATCTTCAGTCCCAGACGAAGGTCTCCGTGCTGCTTGAACGTATGCAGGCATTCCCAACGATAGAGCTGCCGTCCACATTTGGCACGTCGGAAATGAACTCGGTCGGTGCATTACTTGCAGGATTTTTCGACTTTTACGCCCGTCGCTTTAATATGGAAGACGACGTCGTGAGTATCCGCACAGGAAGGGCGTTATCGAAGACAACTAAGTGGAGTCACCCCGTGTCCTGGCGACTGAGTATTGAGGATCCGTTTGAGCTGGCGCACGATGTTGGGCGTGTGATTTTCCACCGAAAATGTCAGGAGCTAATTCGCTCGGAGTTTAAACGTGCAAGCGAGTTACTTAGTGAAGATCATCGTCTCGAGGAGATCTGTGTACCTGACGATACATCGTGGAACATCATGTCGACGTGCTACATTTGCCGTGGTAGGGACCACGCCACTCGCGACTGTGGCCAACTAGTGCATCAGCGATCGACGTCTGGTGGCTGTAGCAATGCCACGCTACATTTCTCGGACTGCTGGTATTGTGGCGAGTATGGTCACTACAAAGCGGAGTGTCCGATGCTCTTCTTCCGAGATATCCCTCGTCCGGTCGAAATGGCTAAAGCTGACGATATCTTGGCAGCAGAAGCGACGTCTGAGTCAGATCCAGGCCCGCTCGTGGGATTTGCATCGGCTTCATCGCCCATCGCGATCCCATTTTCTCCGACTATGAAGATGATATCGCCACGCGTCTGCCAGCTACGTCCCTGGGAACAAGGACTCAGTCCGCACAGCTCGCCGATGCTACGCTTGTCCAGGAAGAAGAAGCGTGCGCGTCATGGCTCCTTGTCGACATCATCTTCCTCTTCGCCAGTACCATCATTGAACTCACCGTCTGGAGGCCAGTCGCAGTCGTGGAAGCGGCAACAACAGCATCGCTATCAACAGCAGCGACATGAGCAGCGTCGTCGCAATTTTGCGCTACTGGAACCGACGCGGAAGTGCGGTGGCAACGCTCGTAGTGGGAGACCGTACGTCGGTAAGGTACTGTGTCCGTCCTAGCGAGACGATCGCTTTCCAAGTTTTGTCTATTAGCTCGTAGTGTGGGCATAGTTTAGCTATTGATACCAAGGACACCAAATCTGCCTAAGCAAGATGGTCTTAACGTCTTGTCGAAATATGTAAATTGAATGAACTTTTATGCAAGCAATTATTTCAGTCAGAGCTAGATGGGAGGACCATCATTCTCAGGTCACTTCAACCTAGCATGTGGCGCGAACACAAGATTTCTCACTAAATTACTCGAGTCACATGCTCATGTATACGGTATACCTTTTTGATAACTTTTAAATCAACGTTGCCAATAAACTGGAAACCACCAAAAATAGGAATTACAGAATTTACAATAAAAAAGTTGCGTTGCCAATCGACTGGACGCAGTTTAAACGCCACACCTGCATTGCCATCATGTCTGTCCGGAGGAACGTGCGTCTACGCCGCGAGTACCTGTACCGCAAGGGACTTGAGGGAAAGGAGCGTGCGCTGTATGAGCACAAGCAACAGCTGAAGGAGGCCATCCGCAGTGGCAAGGCCATCCCGACTGAGCTGCGCAGCGTCGAGTCCAAGCTGCGTCAAGAGATGGAGTATGATGACGAGGCCCACGAGAAGCCGCTCAACCACATCGATGATGAATACAAAAATGCAGGGATGTTCGACCCCAAAATCGCCATCACCACGTCACGTGACCCAAGCTCGAGACTCAAGCAGTTCGCACAGGAAATCCGCCTCATCTTCCCCAACGCCATTCGCCTTAACCGCGGTGCCCACACTGTTGGAGACGTAAGCAGACTTTTTGAAACCTTGGACTCTTTTATAGAGAGGTTAACTCACCGGTTTTATTTCTTACTGCTACTGCAGTTGGTGGAGAGTGCGAGATCCAACGACTTTACAGATCTGCTGTTGGTCACGGAGACGCGTGGTGAACCAGGTACGACAATGGAGACGAGAAGTTGATGCTACTGCTGTGTACTTACAGTGCTTTATTGCGTAAATAGATGGTCTGGTGGTGTGTCACTTGCCGTACGGACCCACGGCCTATTTCTCACTGAGTAACACAGTGCTGCGTCACGATATTGAAGACCGTGCCACTATCTCCGAGGCGTATCCACACCTCATTATCAACCAGTTCGAGACGCCGCTAGGAAAGCGTGTTGCCAACATTTTAAAGCACTTGTTCCCAGTGCCCAAGCCAGACGCCAAGCGCGTTATTACGTTGTCCAACGACAACGACTTCGTGTCGTTCCGTCACCACGGCTTCAAGGTGACAGGACGGGAGGTGGAGTTGCAGGAGTGTGGCCCTCGCTTCGAGTTGCAGTTGTACCAGGTGAAGCTTGGCACGCTCGACCAGAAGGAGGCTGAGAACGAGTGGGTCTTGCGGCCGTACATGAACTCTGCTAAGAAGCGTCGTGTGCTGTAGATTCATTACAGTACCATGCTCCGTTGGCTGAAATAGATGCTTTTTTGTTTTTACTCCGCGTCATTGTGTTTAATTGATCCTGATGGCTCTTCACAAGACGTTGCTGGGTTGAGAATCTTTTTCAAGTCGCTCTCTTCGGCAATATCCACGGCTGAAAGACGTAGCCCATGAAAGTATCCCTTATCACAAAGCACGGTTATTTTTCACCTCTTCCAGTTGCCACGCTCCTTTGGCTGAAGTAGATACTACGTTTTTGTTTTTACTCAACGTCTTGACTGTCAAGTCGACAAGACATGTTTTTTCTACTTCGCTTACAGCGACACGTTGATTTCAGCCTGCAAGAAAGAATCTCCAGGGATACGAGCAAGGATCTTACTGAGCGGATCCACAGGCGGCGCATACATTTCGAAGGTGGCAGGCGCCGTCGTGATCTTGCTCAAGTCCAGATGGAAAAAGGTCCAACAGCCCACTTCGACCTCCTGCGTCACAAGACTCCGATGCCTCAGCTCCATCACGGCAACACAACCTACGACACAAGTACAGTACTTGTCATTAGTATACGCCATCAAAACAGGTAGCAAAGATCATTTAGTTCGTACCGTCCTTGAGATGCTCGAGGGGTGTCTGCAGGTACCACGTGTTGCCGAACCACCAGTAGTTGCCTCCGGTCTGGATAAGCGACTTCGGTGTGCGTTGAGCCGTGTCAACGACCGCACCCTTATAATCCATGATGTAGAGGTTGAAGTGCGGCGTCTCCATAATAGGACCAGTGGCCACTGCAATAGCACCCAGGAACACCGACACATACGTGCTGTCGTGTAGCCTGTCCGGTGGTGGCAGTAGTGACGGAGTGACGGGAGTCAGCTTCTTGACAGGAACAATTCCGTCAGCTTGGGGCTCTTCTGACTCCACCGGAGTCTCCTCCATCTTCAGGGCGTGCGTAACTGGGTTAAGAATCTCCTTCAGGTCGTCCTCCTCGGCAATATCCACGGCCGAAAGACCTTTCAAGTTCTTGATACTCGAGTCTGCGCCACGCTTCATGAGAGTTTCAACCAAGTCGAAGCGCTCCAGCTCCACGGCATAGTGTAGAGCAGTGTCTCCATTCACATCGATCGCATTCGGGTCCGCGCCATTCTCAATAAGCCAGACACACACCTTGGCAGCCTCAAATCCTTCATCTTCGTCGTTCTGTACTGCCAAATGTAACGGGGTAAAGCCCAGCTTGTTCTTCATGTTGACGTAGTCGCGACGCAGTCCACTGTCGATGCAGATCATGTTGTGGTTGGGAGGACTCGTTGTGGTTGCACGCACGCCCTGTACCTTGCGAATAGCAAGCATCCATTCGTGCACCTCTTGTTCTGTGTCGGCTACAAACGAGAGCATGCCGTCAGGATTTTTGGAGCTCTTAAGTCGTGGTGAGCGGATCTCAAAGCAGCAGTCCACGTCGGAGTTGCGCTTGATCGTAGCATCACACAGCTCGACGATCTTGAGCGGAATCTTGTCCTTCTCAGTCTTGTAGTAGGACAAACAAACCTCGTCTACTATCACATAACGCTTCGTGGCCCAGCGAGTACCACTAGCCTTGCGTAGAAATCCCTCCTTGTACACTTCGATCTGCAGTGTCGTGGGGAGCACTGGTGGAAGTCCGCCGATAGACGATGACAAACGTCGGTTGTTCCCTATCTTGGAAGACACGAGAGTGCGTCGACCATTACGCTTTGGTGCGTTGTGATCGCCAGGTTTGAAGGCTGGTTGCATCGAAAACGAAGACGTCGAGGCGGTGGACATACCACGCATACGAGGGTCAAAGCCTCCTACAGGACTGCGAATAGACACGCTCTTTGATGGCGAACGGGACGATGGCGTCGTCATGGACGCCGTGCTAACACTGGAAACAGATCGAAGCTTCATGTCGGGCGAGTCATCGCTGCCACTACTGGCACTGCTAGCGCTTCTTGTACGCGCAGCTCCAAAGTCAAAATGCGCGCTAGGATTCGAGTTGCGGTTCGCAACCTTCGCGAGTAGCCGTACCATATCCAAATGAGCTAGTCGACTAGCGTAGTGCAGTGGTGTACTGCCTGCAGTATCCTTTCCATACACGAGATCCTCAAGTTGAGGGTTTTCCTCTAGAACAAATCGCGCCAAATTGAGGTCACCATTCTTCGACGCGACGTGGATTAACGACATCATCTCGTGGTCACGGTCACGCACACGTAGCATTCCTGGCATCTCCTGTGCAATGTGAAGCACCTCGGTCAAGTCGTAGGCATTAGCTGCATCAAACAAAGCCTGGGTGCGATTCCTTATGCGTACACGAGACAGGAAGATCCGTACCACAGCGAGAACTCGAGCCATCGACCGACGTCGCACATCTGCGAGCTTGGAGGATCTCTTCTGACGGAAGACACTTTGTACCGTGACGATCCGCTGAACCGTTTGGCGATATTTCTTTTGCTGCACGTAGCCGCGATAAAGTGCTTGAGTTTTCACCACTCCATGACGGAAGCGAATGAATTGCCGACGACCTAGATACGTGCGTACAGCGCTCTGCACCACACGCGCCGCTGATCGCATTTTCAAGTAGCGAGTACGTTCAAGTGTCATACGCGAGAAAGCTTGAATAGTGATGATCTTGTCCCTCGTCTCGCGGTATTTCTTGGCTTGTGCATGGCAGCGCCAGAGCGATTGCAGCAGTGTAATCTGTCGGTCCCGCTTGGTGTATTCTCTGCGAAGCCTGTGCATCCGCCACAAAGACTGGACAAGGATGATCTTCTTACGTTCATTGAGATAACGTTGACGATAGATCACCATGCGACCAAAGGCTTCAATGCGTGTAGCCATCTTCTTCTCGCGCAAAAACTTACGACGCACCAGCGAGCGACGAATCATAGCTTGAGAGTTGATTGTAGCCTCTCGACCCTTGAGATACTCGGTACGAACGCGGTTCGCTCGCACACGGGCTTGGATCATAATGATACGTCGACGAGAGGTCTGGAAGTGACGTCGCGCCAAGAAGCCACGAGCAATTCGCGCGATTTGGATCTGCGCTTTGTTGCGTGCAACAGCGCGCATACGAGCCTTCTTGCCGTATTTAAGACGGGCATTGAAGCCGCGACCTGCAGCGTGCAACACGATAGCTGCCTTCCACATCTCGCGATATTTGTTACGCGCAGCATAGCCCTTGTATCGAGAAGCGATCACATTCGCTGCATTGCGCATCTCCAAAAACTCAGCCCGTTGTCTGTGCATCTTGCGTGCATTTGCAACTTTAGCCGCAGCGTGTTTCTGCTTGAGGAAGCGCTTACGAGCCAAGTATCGTCGCACTTGAGCTTGGATCTTTGTTGCAGCAGGAGGGGCTGTTCGGAGATATAGCGCATACTTGCGAGCAGCATTACCGCGAGCGTGACTCTGCACGAGGATAGTGGCCTTGCGCAGGCGTTGATACTTCCTTCGCTGGATAAACTGCCTTGCTACAGCGTTGAGGAGTGTAATGCGGTGACGCATACGCTGGTAGTGACGCTTGGCCAGGTACATGCGCGTCATTGCTTGGATCCGGATGGCCTTCTCGCGCATATCCATGTACTTTCGACGTTGCTGTCGACCGCGTACATGCTTCTGGATAACGATAGCAGCGTCGTGCATGATCTTACGTGCTTCGTTGTCCAGAATACGCAGCTGGCTGTCTCGAAGGAACACCTTCTTGTGTCCGAGCTGCCAGTTTTCACGAGGAATGAAGCGGAGAATAACCTCGCAGTAATCTTTGTCCGTCATAGTTCCTCGCTTCTCCTTAGCGACATTGCGAGTCAGGATCTGATACTTCTCGCGGAATTCTTCAAAGAGCCGTCGAACTGGGAAACCGGAACGTCGGATACGCACAGTCTCCATGACACCGAGGTAGATGAGCTGGTTTAGAATCAGTTCGGCGTTCCAGCCCTGTGGGAAGCGCAGGTTGTTCGGCTTGACACAACGCACGAAGGAAGGCATCGTGGCCTTGAGTTCCACCATCAAGTTGGCCATCTGATCACGAAATTTTCGGCCCACAGTCATCGTTCCAGTCATCTTGTTGCCCATTTTCCGAACAGGTTTCCGTGGGTTGGCGCCGCCCGATGCCGCACCAGCTTGAGCTAATGGATACAACTTTCGCAGGTATTCGCATTTGGAACTGTCCATCAGAGAGATCAAATCGTTGTGTAGAGAGTCATCGTTCTTTTCCAAGAAGCCATTGACATTGTACGTCACCTCTCCAGCGTAATGGTGAACCACAAACTCGTCCGTAGCGAATCGCGGCTTCGAGTAGTAGATAGTAGTGCCCTCCGGAACTTTTCCCTTTGGCAAATGCGTTTGATGCAGCTTCTGGATAAAGTTTTCGTCGCTAGCACGTCGTCCAAGCATTCCTTGTTCATCCAAGAGAGGGAGAATACCCAGCGGCTTCTTATCAATCAGATCGAGACATGGTCCATTGTCCTTGAACTCCAGACGAGAGAAATCGATGCCTTCTTCAACGTACACTTCTTGTTCATACACGAACACGTGCTGGTTGAATTGTTGCTGCAACATTTCGTTCGTGTAGTTGATACACAGCTGCTCAAACGAGTTCACTTGCAGACTTTCAAAGCCAAAGATATCCAAAATACCGATAAACTTGGAGCCAGCGCCAACTCCAGCGCTACTGCCAACGTTAGACGTTGACTTGTTGATTTGAGACACCAGCCAGTCGAAAATCTTGCTGAAAATGTCCTTCGCCAGACCATTACGCGACTTGACAGACTCCACAGCAGTCAGCGCAATTTCAGCCACTGAGCCACGTGCGCCAGCCGACATCGTTCGCTTCGTAAGCGCGAACTCCAGTTCAGCCGGTGTCACCATCATCAAGTCTGCCAGGTTCGTCACGTCCTCTGGGTGGGCGATCTGGGACTCGTTCTTGGCGTTCTCCGTGAACTCGACGTTACCTAAATGCAGTACGCAGGCCACGAGACGGAAGATGGTCCGCTGTAACTCTGGAGGGATACCCACAGTACCCATGGCTTCAGCAAGCTCCTTGAAGTCCTTTTTGTCGTTAATTTCTGGCACTTGAATGCAATTTCCTTGATTGAGGAAGTAGAACTCGCTTGCAGGCTTCAGCTTCAACGCCGTCTTCTCTTCAGCAGATAATCCAGCACACAATTGGTAGAAAATGTGGTAATTACGCTCGGATTCGGCGCTACCGACGATGCGGCTCTTCTCCAGCAAGAAATGGCTCGTTGTAGCACCAGAGATGGTGCCGTCTGTATGGTAATAGATCTTGATGAACTTGCCAAAGCGACTGCTGTTGTCGTTGCGGATGGTCTTAGCGTTACCGAACGCTTCAAGTAGAGGATTACTCTGGAGTACACATTGTTCCACCGAAGACCCGCCGTTCTCCGCTTTTGGAGCCTTTGGAGCCTTCTTGCCGATCTCCGAGATGTTGGCCAGATACTAACAGCATCAATTAATTAGTTACATATACCAAATAGCTGCTCAGTGTAGTGGTAGTGAACGTACCCGCATAATGTACTTGGAGGCTTCTGTTTTGCCGGCTCCACTCTCTCCAGACACAAGAATGGATTGGCATTTCCCGTCCTTCATCATGGCGTGGTACGCTCCGTGAGCTGTGGAGTAGACATGAGGCACGGGGTTATCTAGTTTGCCAATAGAGTCGAGTTCTGGGAAGTTATAGAGCATGGGGATGTTCTTGTACGGGTTGATAGAGATGAGGATATCACCAGTGTACGTGTAGATCTTGTCCTCGAGATAGCGACGTCGTAGAAGATCCAGAAGTGGAGCCTCGTGTAGATTGTCCATTTCCGCCACATTGTTCAGGTTCACTGAGTGTGATGGATCGTAAGGATGTACCTGCTCGAAGGTGAATTGTTGCTCCGAGTCGGCGTCGGGCAGCAGAACGTGCAGCTTCTCACCGTCGTCCTCCACTACGGTGCCCAGCTGCCACACATTGCGAGGGTCTGGACACCAGACCTTTTCTCCCTCACGGCGCGCCGGCCGCTTCTCCGCCATCGCTGCCAGCGGGTCCAGAAGCTAAGGATGGAAGTGGGGGGCGGAACCTTTATGCTCCTGATTTGGTGAGATACGATTTGACCGGAAATAAGTGGTGCTTCAAAGAGAGCGAAAATCCAGCTTCGTCCCAAATTAACAGATTACGCGTGGGTAAATTGAGCAGAGACGCAACGCATTTTATGAGTTGACGTCGATGCAGAGATCGCCGTAAGGCAATAGCGTTGCAATAACTGTCTAATGTGTGCGACGAATGTCCACATCGATCTAGTGAAGATCATTTTTTTTTGTCAAAGAAGTATTTTTTTGAGTGAGTGCAATGATAAGCGGAAGTAAGCTCTTAATAGCACTGTCACCACACCACGTCAGTCGATACGTCATCACTTAGCTCCAAATTGTTTTACTTTGGTCAGAAGCAATGTCTACCAATAATTACTGTAGAGCGGTTAATACTGAAGCATTGGTGTGTCTGGAACAAAGCTCTTAATTCTTCGTCACTTCACTGTCAAGTGGGTTCACTTTTCGAAATGATATGCTTCTCTTTTTCATCCAATCAGACGACGTTTGGGGTACGTGGTGCATCACCGCCAGTCGCGCATCAAAGTGTCGACAATCATGCAGGACGCGGCGCATTGGCAGACGAGCGAGTTGGCTTGTGCCATCAAATACCGACTGCTAGCGGGCGAGGCAGCGGACGGATACATTGATGGATTGGTGGCGCGCGTAGGTGTGCCCAGCGAGTACGTGGCGCCGCTCGTGGACCGCGCATTCGCGTTTCACCCCGCAATGTACACGGTCGTATCAGAAGAAGACGACACGGAGCTCCCAGATCTAATCGTACGAAGACCCGTTAGCTGACAAAAAGACGTGTGTTGGCAGTTTGTAGGCTCTAATGCTTGTTTTGCTGTTGTGGTTGCAGTGGGACGAGTATGAAAATCTGGACTGGAAGAATATCCTTGCTGGAAAAGTGGTAGCCAACGCATATTGCGTGCGCAAGGGGCTCTCGCGTAAGGCGCAGCTGTCGATCTACTTGTCCAAGTACATTATGAAGCATCCAGACTGCTTGCTGAGCAAGGCTCTGCCGCGTACCATTGTGGTGGACACATGGGAAGCCTACGACGAAAGCATGGCTCAATTCGGCATCCCCTTCCGTCAGCGCTTGGACTCGTGTTTGTGGGAAGTGAAGCAGACGCTTGACAACGAGAGCAACACGTGGATCATGAAGCCCAGTGCTACCAACAAGGGCGCCGAGGTCAACGTTGTCAAAGACTTTAAGAAGCTCCGCAGTATTGTCAACGAGTGGACAGACATCCGCGAGTGGGTTGTCCAGGAGTACATTCAGCGGCCGTTGCTGCTACGAGGTCGCAAATTCCACATCCGTGTGTATGTCCTCGCAGTGGGTGGTCTCAAAGTGTACGTGTACCAGCATTGCCTCGTACTGTGCGCTCTGGAGCAGTACCGCGAGGCCGACACGGACAATAATTACTCGCACATCACAAACACGTTCCAGCAACAAAGTCACCCTGACTTCGTTGAGAGTGAGTGCGTGTTGTTACTGGACGATATCGAAGATATACTGGCGGAACAAGGCATCGCAGATGCTGCCGGTAGAAAGGCAAAGATCCTTACGGACATTGGCCAAATCACAGCGGAGACGTTCGACGCTTACAAGGGCGAGTTCTCGGTTTTCCAGCCACTACCAAACTGCTTCGAGATTTACGGGGTGGACTTCATGGTCGACGAGGACTTCAACGTGTGGCTCTTGGAGTTCAACCCTGGTCCGGATTTCAAGCAAACGGGAGATCGTCTACACTTTGTTATTCGCGATCTGATGGCAGACACACTGAGTGTTGTTACGAACGAGTTCTTCTCCGAGGACAAGGATTCGTCGGTCAAAGACGCTGAGCTTGGGGCGTTTGCCAAGGTGTATGACCAGCAATGGGGCGCTCTTTCCAAGGGCTCATCCATGAAATTTGTTGAGTAGACACGTGATCAGCATACCATTCAATAGAGATCGCTTGTACTTCAACAGACCCCATTCTATTGTTCTCAAAAGTATTTGTTGGTCGTGGCAGACGACAGAAATCCCATACCTTTCGCAGCGGAAGAAAGCAGATTCGTGCCTGAAGTCGCTGCAGAGAAGAGATTGGAGCTTGTCGATGATGACAGCAAGTTCTGCAGCTTCGTGGCTGACGACTGGGACGAATCGTCTGTGCGCTCATGGAAGAGAGAGGAGCTGTTTGCTCTGCTTCGTCCTTCTCCCATATCGTTCTCACTAGAACGAGACGTCGATGACACGGTACGCTGGAACTTGCGACGACTCGAAGGAACAGGAAGCAGCGAGAATCTGGCAACTGGATCTGCAATCCGTGCTAATGGCCTCGTATCTTGAGCGCCAATCACAATTTCTTTTCCATCTGAAGGACACAATAAATTTATACATTAGGAATCTGACGTCAAGCACAAGCGCGAGCGCTGACTTACTGATTTTGTTGATGTCGTTGGATTCTGAGAGGGATGAAAAGAGCAGCCGGCTCTTTCGGAACTGAAGCACCACGTTCTCAATCAGTTGAGGTCCGTAGATCTCCCAGTCCACTGGATCGATGAACTCCCGCATGCGCTCGAACAAGCTTTTCAGCTTGAGTAAGCCCGGAGAGCAATCTTCTGGGTTCAACTCATCGCCCCAGCCAAAGCGAATGAAGTCGGAGAAGCCCAACGTCGCACGAACAAAGTACATGTCAAAGAGGAACTGCTGGATGCAGCACTCGCCAAAGTTCAACACTGAATCATGTTGAGTTGCCTTGGCAGCAACCAGAAGAGAAACTGCGGTATCATACACGGCCACACTCACGATGGTAAGCTGCTCCACGAGAACTTCACGAATAGTGCGCTGCATCAACTGGATCTGCTCATTTGTTATCCCGATGGAGCTCTGAGCCAACCGGTTCGCATCGTCCAGGCTGTAGCAGCAAGAGAAGAGAAAGCTTGACACTGTCGGCGTTTCGCACCATGGCAGCCAGACCTTTTCCTCTCCAAGAACCATCTCAGATTCCGAGGAAGAACCGTCGGTGTCTCCATCAAGTGCTTCATCAGAAATTTCTTGCTCAATCCAACCTTCGTGGGTAGCGATCCATTTCTAGCGAAGTCATAAGAGCTATTAATCTGTGCCAAATGTTAAAGTAGGATACCAGTAGAGCTGTACCTCGTTGGTCGAATCATACTGCTCGATAAGCATCAGCTCGCGCAACGGTTCAATCTTCTGCTCCAGAAGAATGGTAGCCCATGCCTCGCAGTACTTATTGGACAACCCATGCAGGACGTTCACGAACAGCTGCGGATATGACGCTTTTTGTTTAATCTCAGACACAAGGTAGAGAGAATAGAACCCCACAGCGTTGACCCGTCCGAGTTCTTCATCAATAAAACAGGTCAGCTTTTTCTCTTCGTCCCCAATAATTTCCTACACATATCCAGCAGAAATGTGAGTTCAGCCTCAAAAAATTTAAACGACGAAGCTTGACCAGCTCACCTCCAGTGCGGCTGTAAGTTGCGCCTTCATCACACAGCCACTGCTAGAATACTTCTCAAAAACTGGACCAACTACCAAGAGTGAGGGGTCTTTCGCAGGTATTGACACAGCAGTCGAGCTCCCAGGAAATAACTTGTTCATATGACGATGAAACCCAGCAACAATTCCCGCCAAAATGTTGGAGATGCTTAAGAAAACGCTTGGTAGTTGAACTGCACCATTAACAGTAGCAGACTTTTGGTTCATCGGGAGAGGATACTCCTGCTCGAAAAATATCACCAGCTTAAAAAGCGTGCGAAGAAACTCTTCGATCAGGACACTCTGTAGATCACTGGCATCCAGATCGGCCGCCTTCTTCTGGATCGTTTCGAAGTAGTCGTAGAACTTCACATTTCTGAGCCTGAAATCGCTTCGAGAAATGCTAGCAGCCGTGTCTTCCAAACTGACTCGAATCTGAGATTTAATCGCTTCGAGAGCTTCGACGAACGAGTTCTGTACCAAGTCACGCGTCCTCTTCCGAAACGCTTCGGCGTAAAGTACCGAAAAAACGGAATCAATGGGCCCATTTGGCCGCTTCTCAGGTGCTTCGCTAAGAACCTGACCCCACAACTTCACATGCTGACAGCCAGCACTGTTCTCGCTTACAGCAAACAGTTTGGATTGCACTTGCGATAGTTGCGAGATCGAGTCAATACTGGAAATAATCGGTGAAGCTACGTCACGTATCTGTACACAGACGACAGATCTTTTAGTACTGCAGCAAAGGGTGACCTACAATTTGTTTGTCGTACCTGTCGACGTCTCCGCTCGAGCCATTCGCTCAACATTTTTAGCATCTTTCCCGACGAGATAAACTGCTCCAACCCGTCCTTGAAGCTTGGTGGTAGCTGAGGAATCGATATCAACAAACCGTGTTCCCCAAAGATTTCCTCCGTTTGCGTCATCGTCAGGCTGATCGATTTCAAAATAATCATGAGCGCGCGCTCCTTCTTCGACGAAGATTTGTACGTCGCCTGGTTTTTCTCATCGCGTTTGTGAAGTGGAGTCATCCACTTGGTGCGAGACTCCAGAAACATCTCAAACAGCTTTTGCGCTCCAATAGCAGGGTCGTTCAGCACAGCAAGTGTACATAAATTGTCAGCATAAAATCGACTCTCCTTGCCTCGACAAGTCAAGTAGCTCTTCGCACACGACACCATCCTCTACAAAGGCGCCAACAATTTCGTTAATGTCCATATGATTGTAATTTATTCCAGTTTCACGTACCGGCCGAAAACACTCAATGCACGTCCATTGGGTCTGCAGGAATGGAAACTCGCTCTCTGTAGTCTTAGCGACGTATTCACAATGAATACTGGTCGCTCGTTGATATAGTTCCAGAGCTTGCAATGATTCTCCTTCATCCAGCAATTGCCACATCAGTTCGGGAACCCCCACCAGGAACGTCACTTTATCGGAGTCTGTAGCTTCAATCGGCAGGTCCTTTTGCTGCGTCTTGGGAGGATCCTCTTCTGTGTCATTACTAGGATGGTCCTGCACGGCCAACGCACTCGCTAGAGATATCTCCATGTGCTTCCACATGTCGGGCATCTCCTTGAGCGAAACTTCAAGACGCAGCGCAGCCGAGTGCATGTTCACGATCTTGTCCGCCGACTCGATAAGATCTCGGTATCGCACACCAATCATCTTCTGCATCTCCTTGGTCTTGTTCTCCTTCTCCTTCCTGAGTAGCAGAATTCGTTAATACAGAGAGTTTAACGTACACTAGGAGATACAAACTCCCCCTGCATGATTTAACACTACGCACGACGCACCTTGTCCTTTCCAGCAGAACTTTGGCGTCCGCCACGGACAGGCGACGCAGGAATCCCGCCGCATCGTCCGGCGTCGAGCCTTGCTCGGCCCTGCGTGCGGCTACCTTCGTCATCGCTTTGAAGCTGTGCGAATCGTACTTAAATGAATTTTGCACTTTCCAAATGGCGCGCCGCAGCCGCGCCAATAGCGTCGACGTCGGGCCACGGAGCGAGTCTGATGAGCGCTCGCCGCTGACACCCAACAGAGCAGCGCTACTGAGGACGCAGAAGAAAGCCAGTCCGGTGAGTAGTGCAAGTTTCGTTGTACTGTATCTAGAGCGCTGTGGGTTGAGAAATGCGTAAAAGTCTAAACCTTCACTTTATTTGGATGTAATCTGGTAGTTGCGACTGGATAGCAACAGTGGCGACGACACAGGCAGTGCAGACGATCGGGAAGGGCAGAAAGTGGTGCTGGCCGCGTCCATTTGGCGAGGAGATAAACCTTCCGATGCTGCGAATGCGGATGGTAATGGAATGCCTGAACGAAGCAGGTTCATTTTCCCAGAGTCTGACGTTGGTGCTATTGCGGTCTATACTCTGAACAGTGAAATTAAGTAATATGCGGCGATATTTGAGAGCGGCTCGGGCACTGTACGAGATGCAGTTCCAGATGAAGCGACCTGCGGCTATCTTGAAGATGAAGCCCAACTCGGTGAGAAGACGCAAATCCCCTACGTTGTCATTAACTCTACAGTGGCGCTAAATGTTGTTTTGGGGTCTGTGTGGTCGCCGGTAGTACGGACTGAAAAGCCGGTCCACATTCGACACGCTGACAGCGCTGGTGTCTCCACTCCGGGGTCATCAGGTTCTAGGTACGGTGTTTATCTGCCGTCGCATGTCTTACTCGTGCAAAGTAATTAATTCGAGGAACTGATGGTGTAGACGACTGGACGGGACTTGAAGTTGGTCTGTTTGAGGAGGCGTATGAACGCTTCGGAAAGGATTTCTATGCAATTGCTGAACAGGTTAGATCAATTGAGAAAAATCCATGAATGATTCTTCATCGCTAACGAGTTTTTGCATTCCTCAGCTTCCCAGGAAGACAGTGAAGGACATAATTGCGTTCTATTATTTCTGGAAGAAGCACGGATCATGTGCAAAGACTCGAGATGATGGCAATTTGTCGGATGATTTCTTGCCGGAACCTGAGCCGAGCGTATCAAGTGAGACGCTCAAACTCATGGATTGCCTTCGAAGTACGTGGAACTATTGAATCACTTCTTGATTTATTAGTTCACTGCTAATAAAAAGCATACAGAGCGACAGATCTACATTCAAGATTACCTTGACGCCGCACGAGCAATGTATGCCCCCCGACCGGCTTACGCGTCTCACCACAAGAGGCAGAAGATTTCTGAATTTGGCTTGCAGCGGGTGTCTGTCTTCCAGCAAGGTCTCAAAGGGTTATCACCGTTGCGTGTTCCATCTGTTCTAGGTACATGCCCGGTTCCTGGTATTTCTGTTCCTACAAAGCCAGACGTACGTGCTAACAGCAATTCCTTATGCGACGATAGATACGTGGACTCCTTTTGAGATCAGAGTGTTCGAGGTTGCGATTGAGTGCTACGGCAAGGATTTCACGCGAATTGCTGAAGTGGTATGTCTCAAATGGATTTTATTCATTGCGCCGATTTCTGATAGTTGGTGTTTGTTTCAGATTGGCAGCAAGTCGTGCGCAGACGTGATCGCATTCTACTACGTCTGGAAAAACGATTCGCACTATCAAGTCGTGAAGAACCGATGGGAGAGGAAGAACGAGGGGCGCACACCGAAGAAATCGCTCGCGGACTCAAAAGCTAAATGCGCATGATCTGTTCTCTATTGCAGATTTGGCGAACGTTTTGTGTATTTCAATCAGACGCCTTGAGGCAGACCTACCACGTCCCTGTTGGTGAGCAACGGCTACCTAGCTTAATCGATTGAGATAACTTCCTGCTCGACAGCCAGGCCTTCATGAGGATAGTTTTGCAGCTTCTTGCAAGCAGTGCACACCCAGGAGGCCGGAGGTAGCTCCTTCATGTTGATGCAGTACTTGTGGAACATGCGCTGGCACATATCGCAGAGCACCAACTCGTCCTCATTTTCCGGGTGCGTGCAGACCTCGCAGTTCTCCGAGTCCATCATGTACGTACGTGAGTTGTACAGCACAGGCTGCGTGGTACCGGGCTCCTGTTTCTGGATTTGCTTATGCTCCATTAGTTTCATGTTGCGATACACCTGAAAGCCGTGCAGTGCGTGTCCAATGTTCTTCAAGTCCAGCTTCTGGTTCATAAAGAACGGAAATTCCACCTGAAGAGCCTTAAAGCCTTGTAGCTGGCGTTGTTGCAGCAGCTTCGCGAGTGCGACGTATTCCGATGGGCGCGCACGGTTCTTGCCGAATACCTGAATCAGACTCTTCCTCGCGTCTAGGCTGAGCCATACAAACTCGTCCGTGATTAAGTCCTCGGCCAGCATGTGCAGCTCCATCAGGTCGCACACCACCTGCCAGCACGTAAATGATCCAAGTGCGTTGTCTTGGAACTTTCGAAGGGTCTCGAAAATGCTCTCGGAAGTGGTGCATTCCTTTACCGCCACTGTGGTCTCATCAATGTTCAGCAGAAACTTCTCCAGGGTCTTCAGATAAGAGGCCACTGTAAGGTCACGGTCGCCGGCCAGTAGATCACTGTCAGCGGTGCGCTTTGTCATCGCTAGCAGTCTGTGTCACACACAAAAGTCAGACCGCTATATTCTTGACGTTAGGAGGACAGCATAATAGACATACCGCTTACTAAAGTGGGGGAAGTCGTCGGAGCTCGGAATCCCCTTGAGCTTGTAAAAGGTTTCCAGTTGGTTGCAATACCTAAATGCTACTGCCATCCACAGTACTTCGCGCAGACCGAGGCGTCCTTGGTGAGATTGTTGCCATCGAAGCACATGCTTTCGGAGGTACGCAGTACTGCGATCCAGTTCGCGATAAATGTTGCAAGTAGCTGAACCATACACAACGTAGCACAATAAAAGAGAGGTCAATTAATATAAATAATAACTGCAGCATTCTCCATGGACTTACCGAATTTGATCAGGCACGCGTCGACACGCGGCACGTCGTTGCTGATTGAGTAACTGTGCCACATTCCATGGCGTTGATACACAAAGTCGTAGAAAGTGAGTGCACCCAGCCACCAGCTCTTGTACCCCTTGCCGTCCGAGCTGTTGAGTAGCTGATCGCCCAGAAAGTTAAGCGTGCGTCGCTGGCGCTTGGCAGGTTCCGCGTTATCGCTCTTGGAGCGCTTGGACGCTGAAGCGCTGTCACCATCGCCGTTCCCACGTTGTTTCTTCCGACGGAGGAATACCCCCTCGCACTCTTTGCTGCACACGGGAGTCACAGTTCCGCGCGTGCTGACGGAATACTCGGGATCGGGAGCCTGGCACACGAAGCAGTGGTTCGGGTCCGCGTTCCGCGAGTCGCCTGACGGCCGCATCCCCTTCATTTCGAGGTACTTGGCCTCACAGCCCACGGAGCACACAGGAACGGGCGCCGCTTTCTTAACCGTATTGGTGGACATGAACTCGGGGTTGGGCATGTGGCAAATAAAACACTCGGACAGGTTCGCGCTAGACGATGGAGCTACAGCGTCGTCTACAGATCCCGCGGCATCGCCATCCTCACTGTCGGTGGCGTGCGCGCTGCTGACAGAGTTACTAGTATTGTTGAACCACCGGCTCAGCTCGAACTCGTCGCCAAAGTTGACCATGATCCCGCCCGATGTATCCGCTACTTATGCGCGCCAATAACCAATTGAGGCTTTCAGCTTTTTTACTGGAATCGTACTTAAACTATTTTTGTTAAGTACGACAATCTTTTTGAGATCTTTCGATTGATTCCCGCCGGGTGCCATGGTGCACGTTGGCACGGTCCGTGGTGTCGATGTAGAAGTGTAAAAGCAGCGATACATTAGTACAACGAACGAAGAGTGCAGCAACAGATAAAAACCATGGTTTTGTTCGCTAAACTCGTGCGCCGATATGCATACACCATCGACGCATAAATTCCTATTATCTCGAGTCACAGCCGAGGGCATTGACCAGGTTGACGTAGCAAAATAGCTTAAGCGCCGAGCTTGGTCTTGAGGATCTGCTCGAGATTGACAATGTCGGCGCTGAAGCCGCGGATGCCCTCGGCGAGCTTCTCCGTGGCCATGGCGTCCTCGTTCATGCTCAAGCGGAAGTCCTTCTCGTCGTACGACAGCTTCTCGCCCGTGTAAGCCTTGCCAGCCGTCTCAGCGTCCAGCTTCTTGGCCAGAGTGGCAGTCGACTTGGTAAGCTCCTCCAAAAGTGCGGGGGAGATGGTCAGACGATCGCAGCCGGCCAACTCGGTAATTTCACCAGTGTTACGGAAGCTGGCACCCATGACGATAGTCTTGTAGTCGTACTTCTTGTAGTACTGGTAAATCTTGGTCACGGACACAACACCAGGGTCTTCGTGGGACTCGTAGCTCGACTTGCCGGTCTTGGCCTTGTGCCAGTCAAGGATACGGCCCACGAAAGGCGAGATAAGAGTGGCGCCAGCCTCAGCGCAGCCTACAGCCTGGGCAAAGCCGAAGAGCAGGGTCATGTTACACGAGATACCCTCCTTCTGCAAGTGGTTGCAGGCTTGGATACCCTCCCACGTGGAGGCAATTTTAATAAGGATACGGTCCTTCTTAATGCCGGCCTTCTCGTACAGATCAATAATACGGTGAGCACGCGCGATCGTCGACTCCGTGTCGAAGCTTAGGCGAGCATCAACCTCGGTCGACACGTAGCCAGGCACGACCTTAAGGATCTCCAGACCGAAGTTCACAGACAGCTTGTCAATGACGTAGCCCAGACGTTCCTTCTCAGACAGGTCGGCCGAAAGACCCTTGCCGTACGACACAGCGTCGTCCACAAGAGCCGAGTACTGCTCCATCTGGGCGGCCTTGAACAGCAGCGACGGGTTGGTGGTGGCATCCTGAGGCTTGTACTTGTTGATCTGCTCAAAGTCGCCCGTGTCGGCCACCACAGTGGTGAACTGCTTAAGCTGGTCCAGCTGCGAGGCTTCGCGGAGTTTCTTGTTGGGGGAGGCAGCCATCTTGATGGAGTATAGGATAGGTAAAGAGAGAGAATTGGTCTTCAGCGAGCAGATTCGAAAGTGAGCGTGGATACCGAATGCTCGGAGGGTAGACACCGTTGGTGCGACAATTTGACTTTAATAAAGTATGGGTTGTGTACTGGCGAGTGATTGTGAGCCCAAAGTTACCTAGCAGCTCTGGACGCGGTCAAGTTGATGATGAAGTTGACCGACTACATATCCACAGTATGGGACACCTTGCTGGTCCCCGTCAGCATAGGCTCTATGGACTTTGATCGCGTATAGCAGCTCTTCCTCTCAGGAACCACTTATTCATTCAAGAAACCTCATAACTTCAACTTCAATTGACAATTTAGACGGTGCCGTCCTCGAGCGAGAGCACCACCATTTTTTTATCGATATCTGCTACCTTTATTCTGCACGCTTCGCTCTACACGATCGCAGCGAACGTTGAGGTGGCCTTCTCGTACATGCCGAAGAAAACGAAGCCGCCGATGCTGATCCACATGGTACGAGGGCCAACACCTGAGAACAGACGCCTTAAGCCTTCGTCAGTGTACACACGCGACAGCGTGTTCAGTGTGCCCTTATATGGAACGCCCTTGGCATCCTTGCCAAGCATAAGCCGCGTCTTCACCACGTCGAGTGGAGTCGTGGTGGAAGCCGCCACACCACCGGCAATCGATCCGCAGATTGCACCTTGTAGTGAGGACACAGGGGCGTTCTGCTGCTTCGACCATTGATACTGAGGAGCATATAACGCAATGTGGTAATTAGTCTCGCGTACCTCCTTATGGCATATAAGTAGCGTACCTTCAAGCCCTCCCAAAGTGGGAACTGGATAAACGAAAAGGGGATCTCTCGCGCGATCATGCTCCAGTAGCCTCGGTAGAACCCAGCTATGTCATCCGCCATGCGAATAGCGTTGAGCGCTTCCGGTAGTGACTTGTACACACCGGTCTGCATACGCTGTTTCACAATTTCAGTGGGAGTGCGCACCAAACACGCCGCCTGGAATACAATCACAAACAACCACCTTGTTAGCACCCGACACTGTAGACAACATCGATCACACGTTCCAAATCCGCACCATTTCACCCGATGCTGCGGCCGCCATGTGAACAAGTGGCGAGTGCTTCTGGTTCGGAGCGGCCATGCCAAGCAGTGACTTGGAAGTCTCATAAGTGCCGAAGAAGAGTGCGCCTGGTGATAAAGGTACATGCAGAGCAACTGTCAAACATTATTCGGTTGCATAAATGCCCCGAACAATATTACCTCCAGGAGCTGATCCTGCAGCGGCAGCAGACAAGCCCGAGTAGACGCCTCGGAATCCACCAGCCTTGAAAAACCCGTGGGCCGATTGCAGACGCGTCTTAATGGTGTCGAGCGGGAACAGCGCAATGTCAACTGAAGTCCCTGCAACGGCTCCGCCCTGCACATGCCAATCAAAGCGTGAGCACCACCTCCACAGACAAAGATTTCAATCACTAAAAACTAGCGCACCAATAGAGCGGGGAAGAAGCCGCGCTCCGGAGGTACGTTGTCTGAGTTGTCGGCCATCCTTGCTTCCGAGCTGGGAATCACGCGCTCGCCTGTGGTCGACAGTTGAAAGCCGATTATGCAATCGGACCCGATTCTGGTAAACCAAAGTAGTAAACTGGTCAGCCTTCAAAAATGCACTTTAGACTAAGTACAAAGTAGGGTATGATGTAATTTTGGTAACCATACTGAAACAAGAGACTATACCCTATTTTGTCGCTTCTGAAGACTGGCAGGGCGAGTCACTCACTCAAAGAGAGCGCGGCTTCAGGGCTGCAGCGGATCAGGAGGCAGCCATGGGGATCGTCGATCGCATCAAGGAGATCGGTGCGTGATCACTGCCGTCTTTTGTGTCGATCATATAGACTACGTAGTATTCTATTGTCACCTCTAGCTTCGACGTGCAGCGTGATGAAGAGAATTGGGCAACTTCTAACGCCAAACTTGTTGCGTGCCTGCTTCCTTGAACAGAGGATGAGATGAAACGGACGCAGATTAACAAGGCCACGGAGGGCCATCTTGGTCGTCTGAAGGCCAAGCTTGCGAAGCTGCGGACGGAGGTGTGCTTGTATTCTTTATAGATTCTCGTCTTGTGATCATCATTACTCATGTTTTACTTTCATCTCTTTGAGTAGCTTCTTGATGAAGGAAAGTCGAGTGGCGGTGGAGGCGAAGGTAAACTATCTCTCTTCTACTAGAAGCACTTAAGGACAGTAATTAATCGTGCAACTATATAACTGCAGGCTTCGATGTGGCCAAAAGTGGCGATGGACGCGTTGCCTTGATCGGATTTCCTAGTGTGGGAAAGTCGACGATGTTGAGGTGCGTCTCCGTGCACATCTTTGCTGTGCTAATATGCCCTGAACGAACGAACAATTAACTCCTGCAGTCAACTGACGGAGACGCAATCAGAGACGAACGCTGTAGAGTTTACGACACTCACCTGTATTCCAGGCAATCTACTGTACAATGACGTCCGCATCCAGGTGAGCTTAGAAAGTGAAGGACGATAATGGTGTAGATTCCAAGCTGAACTTGTTGCTGCTGTTATTTATGTAGCTGCTGGATCTTCCGGGTATTATCGAAGGTGCCGCTCACGGTCGAGGACGTGGACGAGAAGTCATTGCTGTGGCCAAGTCGGCTGATATGATTCTGATGGTGCTGGATGCTGGTCGAGAGGCTGGCAACCGTCATCGTGAGATTCTGGAGAACGAATTGGAGACTGTTGGTCTGCGTCTCAACCGTCTGCCGCCTGATATTTACTTCCGGAAGAAGAATGGCGGTGGCATCACGTTCAACAGCACCCTTCGTCTAACCAAGGTACGAGGCACTTTTGTTGCTCCGAATAGCTATTTCGTGCTAACTGCGAACGTGCTATTAATTGCAATGCTGCAGCTTGGCGACGATCCGTATCAGACGGTGTACAAGATCTTACACGAGTACAAGATTCACAATTGTGAGGTTTTGTTCCGTGAAGACTGCACGACGGACGACTTTATCGATGTGATCGAAGGCAACCGAAAGTATGTGAAGTGCTTGTACGTGTATAACAAGATCGACGTGGTGTCAATTGAAGATGTGGACCGACTGGCGCGTATGCCCAACTCGACTGTAATTGCCTGCGCCCACGGTGATCGCCCTGCGGTACGTTTTGTTCTGTTAAGTTTTGGATCTATTTCTCTCTTTTCTGACTGCTGTATCGTTGCTTAGCTGAACTTTGACACGCTTCTGGCCAAGATGTGGGACTACATGGGGTTGACACGCGTTTACACCAAACGTCGTGGAGAGGTAAGACTAAGCTGTAGTTTCCCTTCAAGTGTACCAGCGCTAATACGTTGGTATTGCAGACCCCTCAATTCGAGGAACTGGTCGTCCTAGGCTCGGAGCGAAAAGGTGTCAGCGTTCAGTCAGCGTGTATGTCGGTACGTTCCTGTCTCGCTGTAGCATTAAGAGTAAATTTCCTGGCTTGAGTCCCTCCTCACAATTTTAAACTCGGTTGTAGATCTCGAAGGACATGCTGGACAACTTCAACTACGCATTGGTGTGGGGAACTAGCACGAAGTACAATCCGCAACGTGTTGGCAAGGAGCACATGCTAAACGATGAGGATGTGCTGCAGGTCATCGTAAAGACAGCTAACCAGCAAAAGCGTGACAAGAACTACAACCAGAAGGTGCAGGCGTACTTCGACAAGTACAAGAAGAAGAAGAAAGCGCTCAAGACATGAGCTTGTGACTTGGATGCAACAGTGCATTTGCCACCACAAAGAGACGCAATGGAACAATTAGATGTCTCTCGTTTCAGCAACGAACTATTCGCTGTTTTCCTTTGATTCTTCTGAAGTCTCTCCTGTACCAATCGGCGTAGGCGCCGCAAACACGTCGCTCTCTTCATGTTGAGTAGTATAGCCGTACAAGTTCTTGAGACGCTTCGTGATGCACTCCAAAGTTCTGACAAAACCACGATCAGCATTGAAGATATCATTCCAACTCATAGTTCTCAATGCACACTCACTCTTGCCTCATGGGTGGGAAGACAGCGCCGTCACTTTCCGATCTGCCCATAGTTCTGCGCACGTGCTCGAGAACGAATCTCCAGTTCGCAACAGGCTTTTTCTTGATCGGTAACGAAGACCAGCAACGCTCGTCATGGTCATGATCAGCAATGCCTTGAAGCGCTTTGCCGTTAGCAGTGAGTAAGGACTCCACGAAGTGATCGCCAAATTGACCGCCGACACGTGCGATATTAAATAGTCGTGACGCAGAAGGAATATTTTCCCGATTCTCACTGTGGGCAGTTCGTTTTCGCTTTCGCGACGAGCGTTGCAGGGCTTCAGCAGCTAGTGCGATTATGGGACGCGGGACTTGCGCAAACGGACTCTCTTTGGGCACATTGTGCTCACTTGGGTCTGGGTCTGGCTGTCGAATATCCGTGAATACTTCGTAATCCTCAAGAATCTCTGACGGATCCTGTGAAAAGCTACAGCAAGAACGTTAACATATCGACACAACAGAACAGAAACGACACAATCAAACTCACTCGGTATTACGGAGATTCCGAAAATGTTGAGGCCATCGGAATTTCCTTCAAAGAAAAGAAACACAATCCCAATCAGATCGCCGAACATAACGTCGCAAGTATCACGAACAAAAGCAGACTTAGTGAGAAGAGTTAAGCTTACCGTGCATACTCATCCAAGTGGCTCGTAGCGAACTCAAGCGGCGGACCAGAAAGCTTCACTCCCCGACGAATTGCCGTTTCTTCAACGAGAGGAATACGGGAAGTAATATTTCGCAGCACAAACTTCGCTTGCGCCACATCACTGCCACAGACCTCCTCGTCATTTGCATCCTCTGTGGGAATATCCTCGTCTTCCCATTCGTCTTTGCGCCACTCCTCGTCACTGTCTTCGACAATTTCGTCCCATTTACTCGTCGACGTTGAGCCTTCCTTGGCGTCTTCATCCTGCGGCTTCCAGTCCTCATCGTCTGTGTCTGAGCCAGGAGCTTCTTCTTTCATCGTGTCCATTTCTTCTTCAGTATCTTCACCATCGGCTTCCATCTTCACTGTATCAATCGAGTCCAGTGTCTGAGCCTCCTCCGTCTCGCTTTCATCATCACTGCTGCCGGACATACTCATCCGCTTTAAGCGTTTCAGCCCTTTAGTGCCGATCTTCTTCGTCGTTGCAAGCTCATCCTTTTCCTTGGGCATCTCGTTTTTTTTTGTCCCAATGTGTTTCTTCATCTTGGATGGACTCTGCTTTATGGGTGGCGTTTCGTCATTATCCTCGCTCTCCTCGCTGCTGCCGAGATCGGATGCACTCGAATCCTCGTCACTGCTGCTAGACTTGCTGATTTCAACGTCTTTCGCCTTCAAATCGCGTGGTTTCTCTTCTATATCGCTGTCTTCTTCACTGCTGCTGGAGCTGCTGTAACTCTTTCGCTTTTCAAGCTTAACTTCCGCTTCCGAATCGCTACTACTCGACTCGTTGAAGCCTGACTCACTGTCGTTGACATCCGCGCGCTTTACTTCAGGTTCACTGTCACTATTCGTGTCCTCATCAACCGGCAAAGGCACCTTGAGCTTGAACGGACCCCTTCGCTTGGCCATCCTCGATGCCAATCGACTTCTGTGTGCACCACACTAAATGTCCGTTGCCTATGCTTGTCAAACTGCGCATTTGCCATGGCTCATTTAGGCGTCAAGCGCGGCGAGCTGGCGCTGCTCGACGCCGAGGGACGTCCGGCTTCTCCAGCGCTGATACAAGGCGGCAATAATCATGTGCAAGTGCTGCGCGGAGGATTGCGCGCGGAGCTGCAGCCGCTGGGATTGATTTTGCTTCAACGCGCCGGCGTCCAGCGCGGCGACGCCTTCGTGCTCGTGTTGGATAACGACCGCACGAGTGTGGCCTGCATGCTGGCAGCCATGCATCTAAAGTGCATTTGTGCTCTCGTGGGCAAGAGCCGTGTAGCGCTACTGGATCATGTCAAGACTCAGACGGGTATCACCAAAGTGCTCACGGTGGATGACTCGTCCGAGTCCGTGAGCGTCCAGGACGACGCTAACTCACAGTCGACGACGACGAAAGCCGCTGCAATGACCTGGCTTCAAGAGGGCGAGATTGCTAACAGCGGATGTGTCTGCTTGCTCACGTCTGGCAGCGTCGGTGAGCCCAAGGTCGTGCCGTGCACATGGGATCACATGCTGCTGCAGGGCGAGTCCACACACCAGCAGCTATTCCCCAAACGTCCAGCACGCATCATCTGTGGAACATCAATCTCGCATGCATTCTCCATCAACACCATCTTCGCACTGTACACGTCTCCGTACGACGCGCAATCGGAACTCTGTTTCGCTTCCAGTGCCGTGGGACTTTACTCGCTGCTCTCGCAGCGCAGTGAACTGTTCACAGCATTCTACGCGACTCCTGGGACATACACCGCACTTGCCGCAATGCCACCGACTGCGCTGTATGCCGACGTTCCGTATTGCGCGGGTACACGTTTGTCTCTGAATTTGTTTCGCAAAATGCGTGACGACTATGGACTGCAACTGATGCAGAACTACGGCTCGACGGAGATGGGAGATATGGCAGCTTGGTATCTGCATGGGAAACGGTTTGACGAAGAGCTGAAAGAGATGGAAAGCAATGAAAAACAGCTATATGTTGGCTCAGTTTGGCCTGGCGTGGAGACTCGAACGAAGGATAACGGTGAGGTCACGATAACGACACCATGGCAGTCTATCGGATATGTAAAAGAGCACGTGCTACAGCGCTTGAACGGTGCTCACCATACGTCTGACCTTGGGGTCATCACACAAGACAAATACGGAGTAAGTTGCGCGTGGCTCCAGGGTCGTCTTCGCCCGACAGTCGAGGTTGAATGGCAAGGTCACCGCACAAAATACGCACCTTACGAGATCGAAGCGATGCTTGTTGCACATCCTCACGTGACAGATGCCCTCGTTCTGATGCAAGACGAGGCGAATCGCAGGCGAGGCATTGTTCGAGTTCGTATTGTCCTGGAAGACGGCGTTGCTGTAGATGCGTCGGATTTGATTCAATGGTGCATTGAGCACGACTTGTCGGCTCTACGTGACTCGCTCGTTATCGAGTTGGTGAAGTTTTTGCCTTGCAGTCCAGCCGGAAAACTCATGTACGCATGATCAACTGTAATGCTAAGCACTGTAACATGTCCACAACGTCAGCCAAAAACCAAATTAGAACAAAGTTATGGTTAATTTCTTCTTCCTCGGAAGAATGAGGGCATACTAGTTCCA
This sequence comes from Phytophthora infestans T30-4, assembly GCF_000142945.1. Lineage (NCBI taxonomy): Eukaryota > Oomycota > Peronosporomycetes > Peronosporales > Peronosporaceae > Phytophthora > Phytophthora infestans. The sequence continues at coordinate 4,126,368 of NW_003303752.1, forward strand.
GTTCTTATCGGAGATCGCATACATGTACATATGATCCGCGGAAATTGGGTCACCTAAATTACAGGTAAGACCACGGCTGCATGCAAGGTGTCTCAGTTAGCCTAAGAGTATCCTTCCGGAAAGAGTTCACTGAAAGAAGTGGTGACTTGACGAAGGATGTTTTCACGTTCAGTGCAGCACGTCGAACCCACAGCAATTAAAATCAGTTCTTCACAATAAAAAAGCGGATTATTTCAACTTTCGCAAAAAATATAATATCATATTGGACCAATTTTCACAATATAATGTACAAAAGTAAGCTCATACAAATTCCAGGTCAAAACTCGAATTGGTGGACAACAGTCGCTCACCACCATATCTTGTCAAATCTATATGCCATACTTACTTGTTGATGTTAAAACGACTGGTTACAGTAGTAGGTGAGGTCGAGATACCTCTTGTACCTCGCTCGCTCACTTTTCAAAGTAACCTCCCGCCTCAAACATGCTGACAAACAACAAGGACAACTGCGCGTACTTCTACGAGGCCCTCGATCAAGGCCGTTATCGCTGCAAGCAGTGTGGTAACGAGAGAAAGCAACTTGCCAATACTGGCTACTTGAACCTGATCGCTCACCTCGCTCACAAGCACCCCGGTTTCAAGACTCAGCATGCAGCCTCCCTTTCTACAACATCTAAAAGTCTCCAGGACTTTGGGTTTTTCTCCGAAGAGACGACACATCGTTTCCAGTGGATGCAGTGGGTCATCGAGCGCAATATGCCGCTCTCAGAAGTTGACAACGAGCTGACACGATCGATGTCGAAATGGACATCCATTTCTTCGCGCGTTCTTCTCAACGCAATGCACGACGTGGCCGAGAAAGTTGGCAAGACGATCGAGTCGATGCTGGGCAGCTATTTTGGAATAATGTTCGATGGATGGTCGAGTGGCTCCATGCACTACATCGCCGTTTATGGTGCTTTTGATACAGATGGGGATCTGCGTCTGCAGCTGCTCGCAGTGTCTCCCCTTGATGACGGATCGCAGGATGCAGATGTGCACATCAAGCTCTTTGACGGTGTGTTGAATGTCTACAACAAGACGCTCGACATGGTGGCGTTTATTGTTGGCGATAACTGCAGCACCAACCAGTCGATCGCCACCAAGCTTGGTGTTCCGCTTGTTGGTTGTGCCAGTCACCGGTTTAACTTGGCGGTTAACAAGTATCTCGCTGATTACGAACCGTTACTAGCGCAAGCTAACACGCTGATGTCAAAGTTATGTCAAGTTAATAACTTCGCCGAACTTTCAAAAGTGACCAGCCTCCATCCCATCAAACGGAATATGACGAGATGGAGTTCCAGTTTTGAGATGCTTCAGCGCTACATTCGAATTCGCCCTCAGATCAAGACAGTGGACGCCGTGGAGGAGCTGATCCTGACCGGTGCGTCACATCGGAAGCTGGTCGCTCTTCTTGAGCACATGAAGAAGTTTCAAAGCGTGACGAAGAAGCTCCAGACTGAAGGTATTGACTTGGCGGACGTGCGCCTTCTCTTTGACTCTGTGGTCGCTGAGTACCCATGCATGCGTGGCCACCTGAAGGCAGACGCTAACATCGTACATTCTCCTGTGTTCGATTCGGCTGTCGTCAAGGTCATAAACGGCGTCAATCTTTCCAACGCAGAGTCGCAAGCAGTCAAGCGGTTTGAAGTGCCGGTTTGTGGCAACAAGAGGAAAATTCGTGCCGAAGACTACGCGACTCAGATCCTTCGTGCTGGGCCAGGCAAGCGGTCCAAGCAGGACAAAGGTGCTATCTACAATTCTCTCTTAAAGCACCTTCCACCGACATCAAACACGTGCGAGAGACTTTTCTCGCAATGCAAGCTGGTATTAACTCCACAGCGTACGTCCATGCTACCCGCCAATTTCGAACTACTAATGTTTCTTCGGGCAAACAGGAGCCTGTGGGACGTGACTACATTGGCATCCGTTCGAAGTGAGTCAGAGTCATGATAATACATTGCAGTATTTGCGGTCGTTTTTATTATTGCTTCTTGAGGTATTGAATCATTATTACTGCTGTGGTCGGCAGGAAATTCCGTATAATATTGAATTGGAGAAGCCCTGCTCGCAAGGTGTCCCGGCTTGGCCTCAGATGTATTCGCAGACTGGGAGGACATCATGAATGGTGTCACCACTTCTTTCAATGAACCCTTACAAGAAGGACATTCTTCGCTGCTCATGACAGTATGCCGAACCGCCTGCAACGATCGAAGCCGAAGAGTTTAGCAGATTCTCAACGAGTGGATCAATTCAAGACCAAAAAAACGAAATGTTTGTGTTATGGATATCGAAAATAATCGAATCCATCTTTGGTTGAGTGGCTTGTAGTAATTTTCGTGCAGCCGTACGACCAAGGTTAACGTACTCCAGATATTTGCTTTCAAAAAGCCCTAGTGAAAACTCTTCAATTGCGCTCCCAGCCAAAGTCAGAAAATTAGGTTGTGAGCGCGAAAGAGCGGCTGGAACACAAGATAACTTGTTGTTTTCAAGATAAATGTTGGAAACCCAACGCCACTTAGTATCCAGTTCATCCGATATGGTATTCAAATCTGTGTTGTAAAAGATGATCAGGCCTAGGTTGAGCGGAAAATTAATGGACTGACAGCCAAGAGGAAGTTGACCGCCTGTCATTTTGACTTGAACGATCGCTACCATTACCAATTCGGGATGATGAGTATTCGTAATTGCTGCGTCGGAGCCCCACTCCGCAATTGTGGAGTTATACACAAGCATATTTGCTGTATGTTCTCCCATTGTGGCGGCCCGCTGTCAGTATCTTCCTCCCTTGTCGCCATGAGCAGAGCCGAATCCTCTCTTTCGCCCGGGTACCTTTGGGATTCCTTATGAATTTTGGAATTTTGGATACTTCTAAACTGTTTAAAACGTTTTTGTGTATTTTAAACTTTTTTACTCTTCAAATCTGAAACCATCTCTAGTCAGGCACTTCGAGAGCAGAACAATGTAGAAATTGGAGCTTCACAGCTGTGCTAGGCTCAGATTCATTCCATTTGACCCGTACTTAGTCAGAAATTCCAAGTTGAAACTGACCATGAAACACGATGGAAGCACCCCAGCCATGGGACGCACTCTTGGTATACACTCAATTCAAGACGGCTGAGTAGATGCGTAGATATGGAGAATGAGCACCACAACTCCATGAAGCAAAGAGAAAATGCACTCCACGAATTAAAGCATAAGAAATATCAGGATACGATCCTAAATGATTCCTGATTTTTTTAAGGAGTATGAAGTTCGGCTGAAGCTATCGGTACTTTAGATGTAGCTTGCCCGCCACAATGTGCCACTACATGTAGATTCCGATTTCTTGACGTAACGTTACAATATAAAAGCTCTTTCATGTTCGTGGTAGAAATAATCAAGCCGATTGTAAAGATGACGCGCATTGCCAAATCTGACCACGATACAACCACAACCACTTGCGCTTCATTCAGCATTTGTGCAGTCCACTCGTCATTATCGAGCAGGTCGAGCCCGAAGCCGGTTAAAACGGTGTCGTATTCGGCCACATAATTCATGACGACCATGAGAAATACTCCCATGGTTGATATCAGGCTTAGTACGCAGTCACATACGATTGCTGCAAACCTACGTCGAGGCTCATCTTTCCAAAACCATCGCAAATTGATGAGCACAGAGGACCAGCAGTTGGTCGTGATAAGACAAACGTAAAAGCGATTGAGCATTGTGCGCGGCAAAAATCTTGCTCATCCGAATAGCTTGCACAGTGTCTCGAGTAGCTCGCGACAAGTGGGAATAGCATGAAAATGCCAGCGCCAAGTGTACCAATATCTTCTCGTATAATGCTGTACCAATAGGCCAGACTTTAACACCTTGCTTACGAACGTCGTATAAGACGACATATTATTTTTGCTACGTCGTATATTACGACATTGCACGAAGGTCATTAGCAAATGGCTCGGAAAAGTTTTTTCAATACTTTAATCAAGTTACCACAAAAATATAATCTGCGAGAGGTCATTTTGCTACAAGTCAAAACCAGGCCAGGGGAAGGGGATCAGCCACGTCGTGAACAGCCACTCATTCGACATTTTGCTGGATGGTGCGCATACGGAATAGTCGACGCGAGAAGCCCGCCGCGCCGGCTGCCGCTACACACGATATTGACTTTGGCCACTTATGGCGGCAGCTTCGGGCGGCGGGGTGGAAGTCCAAGCGTCCGAGTGGCCTCCAGACTGAGTGGAGCTACTCGAGTCCTGACAACACGCACGTCTTCGTGGGGGAGAAATCAGTCGTGGACTACGCGTTCGACAGTGGCTTGCTGGAAGAGGCGGATGCTGATGCTCAAGTCCGAGATGAAGAAGGTGGGGAACTAGACCAAGCAGGAGCTGGTAGTAGTGGTGAAGAGCAACAACACGAGGGGGAAGACGTCGTTCGGCCTTCCCAGATCGACACGAGTGTCCTTCTTTCGCAGCATACCATTGATCGAATGTTCGGCACCCCAAGTGATGATGACATCGAGCTGTCGAAGACTGCAGTGAGCAGAGCATTCAATCTATCCTCAGAAAATCTACAAGACGGCGGTGCCCGCGAGGCCGCTGCTGGACTGCATTTACTTTCGGAGGCTTCTGGATTAGAGAGCGAGGGTGATGTAGACGAAGAAGAAGCCGCTGCGTCTCAACCTCGACGACGGACACTTACGCCGTTATCAGGCAAAGAGGACGTGAATGTTTTGCTGGATGGGGAGAAGCCGAGTGACTACGAGAACTACAGCTCGGGTGATAGCGACGACGACGGCATGAGTGATATTAACAGCGATTCCGGAGCCGGGATGTCCGAGGAAGATGACGACGTCCTGTCCGACAGTGACGCAGTTGAAATGGACAAGGCTTTCATTGCGGCACTACAGGTGGGCAATAACGCACTTAGCAGAACTGCTGCAACGGAGAGAGAGCAGACACTACGAGGAATGCAGTGGACGCCAGTGTCTTCGGAGTACGAGACAGATGCTGCTGCGTACCCTGGACTGGGCACCGAAGAAGCAAGGCCTGTGCCCGACCTGCTGCAATTATGGAGATCGCCAATCCTCACCTTCTTTTATTTCATGCCGAAATCTCTGTGGGTTTCTATCGCGGCTGAAACGAACCGATATGGTCTACAGCAAGCTGGCAAGCGCGCCCGTAACATTCAGGCACGGCAGACTGACCTTCGGCGTGAAACGATCAAGCAGATTACACGTCGTTTGAAGGCTAAGGCAGCATACTCTACACACGAGATTCTTCACGTTGTTGGACTCCTCGTTGCACGGATGCTCTGCCCTCAAAAGAAACGATTTGGTGCGCACTGGAGTATGGTGGAAGACGGTGCTGTTCCCGCCGGTCTTTTCGGGCGGTTCATGACGCGTGACAGGTGCCAGAGTATCATGCGAGACTTGCACTTCGTAGACAACACGATTGACCACGGTAACGATAAACTCTGGAAACTTCGCCCCGTTGTTGACAAGGTCCAAGAGCGCTTTTTGCTGGGGTGGTCTCTTTCTGCTATTTTTTCGTTTGATGAGGGTATACTGCCGTCCACGTCGAAGCGGAACACGACCCGGATGTTCATGGCCGACAAGCCTCACCGCTACGGGTCCAAACTATTTATGGTCTGTGACGCGCAGACGGCATACTGCCACAGGTACGTTTAAAATTTGTATGTCGTAACTATCTACTTTGTGTTTGCCTGACAACAGTGAATGTCGTAACTATCTAGGTTCGAAGTTTATGTGGGTAAGCGTGCATCTGCTGGTGGACCTGACACCTCAGTTGACTTTAAGACTGGAGCTGCAGCCGTGGTCCGGAATTTGAAGATTGTTCTCGCCCAGTCTCGTCACAAGTGGCATACCGTCGTAATCGATCGCTACTACTCGTCCGTGCTCCTTGCGATTGAGCTTCTGAGTATGAAGGTGTATGTTATTGGCACGATCATGACTAACCGGCTTGGATTCAACCCGAATCTCAGGGCTACGAGCAAGACACGCCCCCAGTGAGCATACCCCACGGTACATTCTCGTTCTCTCGCTCTATCGCCATCCCGACCATGATTTCCTGTGTTTGGTGGGACCGGAAGCCCGTCTATTATCTCTGTACGGGCTCCATTATGGCGGCGTCGACAATTGAGCGAAAAATAAAACGTATCGGTGCGGTTCGAGTGCCGTGCCCCTCTGCTGTAAATGACTACCAGAACTGGATGAGCGGAGTTGATGTCCACGATCAACTCCGTCTCCAGTCGTATTCACTGCAAATGTCGACGAGGTTCACGAAATATTATAAGAGCCTATTCTTAGGTTTGCTGGACATGGTCATGGTAAATGCGTATCTTACGCACAAAGAGGGGGCCAAGATCAAGGGGATGGCTGCTATGAAGCGCTCAGAGTGGTTTTGCGTCCTTCAAAATCAACTTCTCCAACTCAAAGCCGAAGATTTTGCTGGAGTGGAGGCAACACCGCCTCCTGCGAGCCAAAAGCGCCAGCGCACCCCAGTACGCCTCACGCACGCGCTGCAGCAGTCTGAAGATTGGGTTACCGTTACTGGGGTCCAGAAACGCCGGCAGAGATCGTGCAAGGTCTGCGCGCTCTTGCGTACTGAAAAGAAGAAGTCCTTCGCAACAACGTTCTTTTGCGAACGCTGCTCCGTTGATAATGCGAAATGCTGGTTGTGCAACCGTATTCGACGGGAATACAAGGGCGTTGCGAAGACATGCTATGATATCTGGCATGATGACTTCGACGCCGGGCAAGCTATCCCACCAAACTTAGGGAAGCGCATTGTGCTCCGTCGGCCCGGCCAGAAAGCTGGCCAAAGAAAGAAGACGCGACGGGAACTTCGACTTGGGCACGATGCTGGCAGCGACGACGGCAACGGTGGTGACAACGAGAATGGTAGTGATGACGAGTGAGCTTGGTTGCGTGTCAGTTGATTAGTGATTTGTTTCAAATACACAGCTTCTTGAACCATCGTACCTTCGTCCTTGCGTTTCTTGATTTAAGTGGACTGCCTGTGAAGCAATTTAGCCATCTGTTGACTGCACTTGCAGTCAGTTACGACATTGAGCAGGCAATACTGTCGCTGAATCCCGTCAGAGTTACGACATTGAAAGAAAAACCTGTTGAAAATTAATGCACCTAACCTCACGTCAAAAAGGGCACCCATACAAATACGTAGTAACATTGATATACCGTATCTTACGACATGCGCTTACGCGTTCTGGGCAAGTACCGTCCGGACGCAAGGTGTTAAGAGAAGCAGTTCATCTTGCCGCAGATTCTGTGGATATTCTGATGCTTGTACTGGTAAAAGAACTCTTGTCAGCTCGCATTTCGATTCTCGTGCATGTGACTATGGCAAGTCTACAGTAGTGGGTGAAAGTGAGAAGGCCAGCGTGCGTTGCCTTAGTGTCCCACGATCATTATAAGGGCGCTGACTCGGTGCATTATGGACATGACAATATGCACATATGCTATGGCTCTGAAATGATTGCGCTGCATCCCGACACCATACATCTCCAAGGTGTAGCTCAGGTTAGTGTCATTGAAATCCCAGTAACACTTGGCGTACCGCGCATTGTATGCTGCGGTGACGATGAACACGGATAAAACGACGAGCCACCACAGCGCGAAAACCCACACAGCGACAAATTCACATATCCTTGTTTTAGTCTAAAGATGAATAGTACATGTAGTATTAGCTTTTGATACATCGACGGGTTGGCACATTGCCACTGCTGCACTTTTCAATTGAATGGTTACTTAGACTCCAGGCAGCCGGAGGTAGTGTCAAAACGAAACGCTACGACTACTATATTACATCTGCACGACGTGCAGGGCCTTCTCGTCGCATAGTGCGATGCAATTTGGTTCCGTAGGTGACCACCGGATCTGGTTGATAGGTTCGTCCGACTTCAGTAAAGTGTAGCAAGTGCCGTCAACGTTATCATCCGAACTCGTCATTTGAGCGCAGATGTCGTACACGATTGCTGTGTTGTCTTCTCCAGCACTACACAGATCGTATCGTGAGTGAGGAGACCATGACATTGAGTTGACGCCTGCCTGGTGCTGGTTCAGCTCCGCCATAGGGTAGATAGGGCGACGGAGGTCGATGACAGAAATCTTGGAGCTGTCGTCAGCGAACGTCGCAATGAAGCGATCATCGCGTTTATTCCACGCTAGTCTGAGAAGAGGTGCATTCGGATCTTCGTACACGATGGTGCTTGAAGCCAACGATCTGCACCATTCAAAATTATTTAGTCACGTTCGGAGGCACGTCAAGTGACAGCAATTGCTCACCTCAAGTCAAATAGCCGCAGCGATCCGTCACCACCCACCGAAGCGAACTTCTGGGGGTCGCTACTTGAGAACGCAATGTCGTACACTTCAGTGTCGTGCGTACCGATATTGTGCTTTGGTGATGTCGGTTGCTGCAGCATTAACAAGTATTACTAATTTATATACACACTTTTCTGGTTTTAATAACCCCTAGATCGTACATTGATGTCCCAGATGGTGCACGTGTTGCTTGTGCTGGACGTTCCGATGATATTTGGCTCCACTTCATTCCAATCAAAACTTGTGAGCGGTGCGCAGGCATCATTGTTATTCTTTTTCTGCAACAAGAGCGTCCTCATTAGATAGAGTAGTCATCAGCAACTATTATGAAATCAACCACCCACCGCTGTGAATCTCGAGTGCAGCTCTATGGACGAATCTGAGATCGTCCAGAGTCGCAAAAAGTCGGCGGTTGTTGCCAGCAATTCCACATGCGAACCAAGCGAAGCCGGCGACCACATGATCTTGGTGGGTGGGTACGGGTGGTCGATCTCCAGCGCGGAGACCACCTCCTTCTGGTTGGCCGTCGGGTGGAAGATCTACGTATTTTAACAATGGTAAGTTAAACAAATCGACAGCATTCCTAAAAGGCAGCGCCATTATACCTCGATTCTATTGGCGTACTCGCCCAGGATGAAGGTAGAGGCGGCAATTCGCAGGGAGTTCAAGTCTGGCCTCCAGCAAAGTCCATACAGACGGTCCCGCGTCGGGTACGTGATGAAGGGACGGTCGCAGAACACCGAGCGCTGAGGCGTCGCCATTTTTAACGATTGCGGGCTGACTGTCTTGCCTGTTTTAACCGAAAATAAAACAGCAACTTATTTTCGGACCGAAATTAACTGTCCATTTACCAATCACAACAAACTGAAGTGGTTACGCCATTGTAACCTTTTAAGATTCATCGATGGCGCCGTCAACTCGAAAGAAGCACGCATCTCGGTATGCTAAGGATGCGGATATCATGCGTCTGCCGCACTTGACCCACACAGCGCTGCGACTTAGAGATAGGCAACATCATGTGGAACCTGGACCTTGGACGGGACCTATAGCTGTAGAGGAACGTTATGAAGGCGAACAAAAACTATCAAGTAAAAGACCATTTGACGACGCGCCAGAGAAGAAGCTAAATCCTATACGAGCCAAGAAACAAGTTGTCCGTCTCCGTCCAGGGCTAAAACGCTGCAAGCTCCCTGAAGATGATCCAGGAGGATACGTACCGAAGCTGCCAGAGTTAGACGAGCGTGTGTTAATTCTGTATCATTCTTCACTTAAACGTGCCTGGAAGCAGCAACGGAAACAGCCGGAGATTAATAAAACGATGTCTTCGCTGAGTCGCTATGGACATGAAGCCATTTACGCAGCTACTCTGATCCAGAAGATTGTGCGAGGTGTCGCGGCTCGCGAAGAGTGGCGAGCATTTTATTGTCTGCGGAATCAGAGTGCGGCCGCGCGGATTCAGTTTGCATTTCGACGAGTACTAGTGTGCCGGAGGGTTCTTGCGCGCCTTACAAAGAAGAGAAGTGACCGAGCAACTCAAATACAAGCTTGGTTTCGAGGGTATCGATGTCGAGATCTGCTGCTACTTCAGTACATTCGAGTCATGAACCAGAGAATCGCCAATTTCCAGAAGTATATACGTGGTCGACGTCTATGGCGTATCGTGATGGCTATGCTGCATAGGCGACGATGTGATGTGGCTACCGAGATCCAACGCTGTCACCGAGGATGGAAGGGAAGGCAACGAGCGGTTGCGATCCGATTTGAACAAAATCGATATGTGCGGGCACTAATCCGAGAGAGCAAAATCCATGCTCAATGCGCAAGATGTAGTGGCTGTCAGCTTGACAGTTGTACAGAGGATTCACTGTTTGCATGCTTCATGGCACGTTATGTGGGTCTTCACGACTTCAAAGGAGCAAAAACGCTTTGTGAAGACGGGTTGCGGCTCTTTCCGTCGTCAGCCAAGTTTGTATTTTTCTATGCTGTTCTTTTACAAGCCATTTGTGAAGAAATTGAGACTTTCATGGTATTCTTAAAACGAGCTAAGGAGATCGGTATCACCAACGAGCAACTATCGGAGGTAAGGTGGTGATACAGTATCGTTGCAGTTGACCGTACTTATGACCGTGCTGTATTGGCAGTGCGAGACCCATTTCTTCCTGCCTGCACATTTGCTGCGTCCCGATGATGCTCAGACGTTCCTAGATTTGGCGATTTTGTGTCAATGCTGCGGCCAACTCCCTCGCGCAGAAGCAAATTACGCGAAAGCGCTGGACCAATTGCCTCAGGAGTATGCCATTCCTGGCTATCTGCACCGCGTGAATATGGTGGACCGCCTACTACTTAACTATCATCGATTCTGCTCGATTTTCAATTTCCGTCAAGTAAATGTGCTACTGAAGGAAGTCTTCACTGCGAAAAAAGGCAAGAAGGTCCGTCTAATGGTTTCGAAGCTCAATCACTACACCGCAATAACTCCGATGGACAGCCCAACAACCTGTCGGATAAATGCTCTATACTTGACGGACGATGAAGTTCGCAGCGTTATTAAGCTATCAGAGAGCGAAGAAGATGACGGATAGGAGCTTAACGCGGGAACTATTGACAAGTACGTTAGAACGAGGAGGGGAAGCAATATGGATGCCTCAATGAGGCAGCAGACGTATCACTCAACGTCGAAAGACAATCCAGATAAAGCGCCACGGATCCTTTCAAAGACAGTTGCGATCACCCAGATTTACTACCAAGACATTGCTGGATTAAATGTCAAGCCAAGCGTTCTTGGACAGTTCTCAGAAGGGCGATCGAAGCTACGACTAACCAGAACGAGTGCTGAGTTTCTCCTTAACACCTTAGTTTTTGTTGATCCAGTTACAGAGGCACCGTACCATGAAGACGAAAGCAAAGTGTTTCAGACGGTGATGCTGATACCCTATATACTAAAACTACGACAGCAACATCGGAGCGGTATGATTTCTTCAAGAGCAGCTCTTGATGTTCAGAGGGTGTATCGTGGATTTCGACTCCGAGCTGAGATTCGACGGGAACGATTTCTACATGACATTAGGCAGAAACAAGCAGATGAAATGTACCATCGACTTCACAAAAGCTACGTCCTTCGAGAACTGAGACGAACTAGCGCTATAGCAATCCAGAAAATATACAAGGGATGCGCGCTTCGAAAGCTACTTCAGCTCTGGAAAACCAAGGCAGGTCAAATTCAGCGGGTTTTCCGGGGCTATCGAGGCCGACTAAGAGCTGCAGCATTCCGAGATGGGACGTGTACATTTTACATGGCCCAACGAGTCTATCAACGAGGAGTAAACATCAGTGGGCATCGAGTTATGCTCGTTATTGATAAGGTTCGACTTTTTTTAGTGTAGATATCCCTCTCACCATTGCTAAATCGTTATGTGTTGTTTTTCGCGGTTAGTGTGGCTTCTCATTTCGGCTAGATGGCTACGATTTGGCGTCGTGCGTCGCTTACAACGGATTTTTGTCCCACTCGAGCTCAATGAATCTACTGTGTTATCTGAACTGGACCTACGCTGAGACGCTATGTGGACGCGAGTTTACTCGAAAGGGTGACAAGATTACCATCCGCAGCGTGTCGTCAGTCAATCGCTTAACAGCTGAGTGTTTCGTTATCTGCGTCGGAGGCACGTTAGCAGAGTTCACCGTGCCACTTGCAGACTGTATCCAAGCTATCAATTTGCGAAATTTCAGTGCTGGAGCCAAGGAAACACCCTTGTTAGCCATGCCTATGACTGTCGACGATACTGCGCGGTTTGTTCAGGCCATCGCGGGACGTGTGATCTTGGTCCCAGCGCTTCGAATGGCTACGCAAGACCTAAAAGCGAAGGCATCAGCTGGCTTCACTATTTCAGTTCAACCCCCGCCAGAAATGCACTTCATGTTCCAACGGAAGCCAAGCGTACGGAGTAAAAACTCTCATACCAACACCTCAAGTTCGTCCGTGCTTCAGTTTGTATACCCTGTCATTGATGGTCTTCGGGGTGTCAGCATTGGCACAAAGCAGTTCCGCAAAAAATGTACACGACACGCAGTTCAGTTCACTCGGTGCCGCTGTATGCTGCCCATTATCTCTACGTCAGCACACGTTGAAGCGATCAGTCGAGCTCTCGCACTATCGTCGACAACTTCAGGATCGCAGCACCATGTACAATGAAGTGTTTATTTATCATCGTTGGTGCCGGACGATATTGGAGTTACTGGCATAAAGTACCGATGTATGGCATCTCGAAAGCGTTTTCCATACAGCCCCGGCTCGATAATCGTGGGAGACGACTGGCCAGCGATCATACCCACAGACTTGCCGACACTCTCCACCCGCTTTATTAGATCAAATTGGCGCAAGTAGTCAATAATGCCGACGGTCATTTCGGATGGATCCTCGTCGTCCTCTCCCTTGACAGTATCTCGACGATAGCTTAGCCCCATGACCATCGAATAGTCGACGATGTTGATCGAATAGAGAAACGCAGTATCGTTCTCCACAGCCTTCAGAATAAATTTGTGGTCCTCTGCTAGCACACCCACGGGGTGGCCTTTGGTGAATTCCAAGAAGTTGCCGTCCAGCAGTACACGGCCACTGGTATCATTCTCTGAAGAGGGACGTGGCTTGGCGAATCGATTCCGAGAGCTTCCCTTGAGGTCGTAGGTCCGAGTGAGCTGCTTTTGGTAGAACGCGTTTTCCATGACACAGATGTATTGCACTGTCTTCTGTCCGGAGTCCTTTCGAGTGATGGTCGTCTGGTAAAGCCCCACAGTTTTTGATAAAAGACTGGCACAACCATCGAAGTAGATACTCGCCATGTACTTAAAGTACTCTGGAAGGCATCCCAAGAAACTCTAAATTGTGGTTAGTTTTCTTCGTCAAGGGAGGGTCAAACGCATACGACACATACCTGCATTTCTTTCGATGAAATGTGTTTGATCACAAAGCGGTCGTCGAGTGTTCGGTAAAAAGAGGCTCCTGATTTACCACCGTTGGCATCCCAATTTGCCACGTGAGATATTGAAAATGCAAAATTTTGCAGACTCCCGTAGAATAATTCGCGTAGGACTTCAAACTGCATCACCATCAACATCGTTAAATTTCTTGACCACGGTGATTACAGCATCAATTGGCTTACCTGAAGTGGGTAGTACGCTATCGTCGATAGCTCCCAGCACGTGTTTGACATTGTTGACGATGTCTTTCCAGAAAGCAGCGACAAGTGCAGCGGCATTTCTATTGCGGCGAACTTAAACGGCACATTCAGTGTTGTTTCGAGAGCAGCACGCGACCAATTCGTGCTTGCACCATCAAAATGTTGTTTCTGCGCATCAACCGACTCGACGCCTTCACTGTGGACACGAAGCTTCCATCCGTCCAACTCTTCCTCGTAGGAATCAGTTGACAAAGCATACGCAACCCATGTGATCGGTTGTGCCTCGTTTACCAGCACAACTCGAGACTTAGATCGGTGAGGGAGACTAGGGTGCCCCGTAGTCAGCTCTTCTGGAAGATCAATAGTGAAGTCGCTTCCAGGCTCAGGTCGACCGAGAACGCGGTAGAGATCCAACAACGCATCCTTCCAACCTGGTCGTGAGCTCTAGAACACAGCATTGCGTTACATTCGTAAGAAAGGGCAGACACTGTAACACTCCTCATAATACGCACCTCTTTTCCGTCTCCACTACTGCTGGCGCCGCTTGAGAACGGCATCGGTGGTCGCTTCAAGGATTCAATGTGTCCGATCGTCGATGACGGTGATACTGCACTTCGCGTCATCACTTCTGACTCAATCGCAGAATTTAGGGCACCACTACTTCGGCGTCGAACAAGCGGCTCGGCACCTTCACCCCAATCAGGTTCTTTAATAATGACACTGGGCGTCAAAGTAGCCTCCTCTACAACCCGCGGCGATACAATCGGCGACATCACAGCTGAAGGATGAAAGGTAACACCTCCAAGCGTGAACGAGCCACTATTCGGTGCTGGTGGAGCCGTTTCCGTCGATACATGCTTCTTAACTAGCTTGCGAAGTCGCAGTATGCAAGTGATCCACTTGCACGCCATCAAATACAGCGCGCGGTGCGTGGCGTCGCAAGCGCCCAAACTGTTCGCAGTTTCCTGCTCCAGTTGCGTCAATTTATGGGAAATCATTGCATCACCACTTCGCACCATCTTGGAAATACACATGACTTCAAGAATGATGCGAGCGTGATGATGATCTGTATCAGTGCGCTCAAAAGCCTCCACAGCCTGAATAATCCCCTGCACCTTTTCCGTGAAAGACTGTATCAGCGCTTTCAGCAGCCCTTTCAACCCCTCCAGACGAGCAGAGACTTCTTTTTCCACAATTTCTCGCTCGGTTTTCTCCAAAGGTTGCTTTAGATGAACGATACCAGTGCCGTGCTTCAAATTGGAGCGATCAAGACGAAGTGACACCTGCTTCTGGAACTCGAAACGTGCAACCGAGTTGCCGATGTTGAAGAAAAGCACGTGCGACTCCATAGAGGTGTGTGCACACATCGCGGACGGTGATTTAGGCAACACCGATCCTTCTGCCTCAGTGAAGAGAACTTCAAGGAATCTCGCAAACGAGTACTTGTAAATGTACTTCTCCAACGGGATAAAAGGGGAAATGACACCTTTACATTCGTGACACCACCGCCAAAATATCACTGTAGGGTATCCGTTCTCCGCGGCTAATGCAGTGTCGTCTTCACTTCCAGACGGTTGGGAAAAGGAATTTGGTGTCATCATCGCCAGCAGGTTGATATCCCGCTCCGATCCCATCGTGAAGGACAGTTCACTGAAAGATCCAAACGATTTATCTGTTACTCCAGGGTCGCTCGCTTGACTCAGAGACATCGATAGAGATTGTTTGTTCTTGTCTGGCAACTCTTCAAACGAAATTGTGATCGTTCCTGTCCGGCAGCTGAATGAGTGCACATGTTCTGCCATTAAGCGATTGCATTTGACATTCTAGGAATAACAGAACAATAGCAACGCCTTGTCAGTACATGGTGAAAGCGATTCACAGCGAGCAAACCACATACCTGGCACTTTAGCGAGAGAGCTGCCAATTCTTGGTTGAGAAAATTGCCGAATGACACGTCTTCGTCTGAACAGGCTGTAATGCGAAGATGTTTAGCTTCAACGCACTGATGGTAGCGAGGGTTCGAAGATCCAGGGTCCCGGACTCGTAAAGTGGACGTTGTACACCAGGTAGTGTGTTGTTCCTCGCTAAGTTTCGCTCTGATATTCTTGTTCAAGTCAAGATCGGACAGCACATGAGCTTCCAACAGCAACTGATACGTCATCGATAGCACTGTACGCGTCAGCTGCTTGAATACCCTCAACGTTTGCTTTGATGGGCCAGTGATAAGTACTGTGCAGCCATTTAATGGGTCGCATCCGTCAAGGTACAAGTAGGTATCAGTTCGCAAGCGACTTGGCACTGCAGGTGCTTTCATAAACACCCCAGCAAGCGCCTGCAACGACTTCTTCGCTGGCGACAAGCCTTCGTCCGGAACTACAGGAATCGATTTGACCATGAATGAACGACATCGACCAATTACTTTAGCAGGATCGGCTTTATCCACATGATCCACCGATGTCAGAACGTCAGCTCCAGTGTGACGTGCGATTCGACGCAGCATTTCACTCTTGACGTTGAGCACGATCGAAATTCGGCGCTCACACAATAGCTCTTGTGCATGTCGTGACACAGTCTTCTCCACAAAAATTACATCTGGCTCCAGCGCCGAAATCTTGTCAACCAATATGGCCATGTAGCTCTTCTCCTGCTCCAGTAATGTGTCCAGTGAGCTCATTCGCCCAGTGCCATTTGAGCGATCGTAGCTTATTCCGCAAGCAAACAGCAAGATGCGCGGGTTCGCCACCTCCCGCGCCATTTGCTTGTGACTCAAGTGTTTGTGACACACAGTCCCAGCGAGCCATTTGAAATTGTAACTCGGTTCCTTCTTGGAGCTGGTAGCCATTGCGATGCTCTTCACTTTGACGAGATTCGAGTAGTTGAAGCCACTTGGAGAGCGGAAATTCATACTAAACAGTAAATGTCCCGTCACGACAAACGCCATGTCTTCCAGCGTCAAAGCCAGCTGATCTCGATCAATCGCCTCAGCTTCTGGCAAGCCCTTTGACAGAGCAGACACGGACTGTTTAATACCATCGCGAATTTGTTCGTGGGCGCTTTGCTGCACGTTAAAACAAAGATAATATGCGTCAGTGTTAGCCCTCTATTGTGTGCGCAGGGTCTCATCTTACCATATACATGTCCAGCGCAATCTCTCGTTGCGTGTGGAGGTTATTACTGTTTTGCGTCGCAAGTTCCCACTGTGTCTCTTCGAGGACCGTTGAAACCTCCTTTTTAGGAGACGCCTTTTTCCTCCCCTGCTTAAAAGCGAGCACTTCTGCCTCCATGAGGCCCCCACTTTCAATCGCATCCAAAAGTTCAGCACTAGAACGTCTCCTTCTGGTCCGTACTTGAGGGCGAAACCTTCGCTGCACTTCTGTACTGTCTGATTCCTCAAATAAATCTATCGACTCATTTGTGGCGCTTGTTGGGTCAGCAGACTGCTCAATGTCACTTGAATTCGAATCGACTGGTGATAACAGTGTCGGTACTTCATTTGGGTCGACGGGAGGACCAAAAACAAGCGGTGATGGCTTCACTCCGCTAAGTTCTTCACTCAGTCGATGTGACGTTCGGTCAAATCGACTCGAAAATGATTCTCTCGACGTCTCGTTCGCATCTAAACTCTCGATCGAGTGCCGTCTCTGATCCTTGTCATGTAATTTCTTCTTCCCAGCAGCATCTGCGAATTGAAAGCAGAACGTACACACTCGAATGACGCCAGGGAAGCTATGGGGCGTTCCGTCGACGAATTGGCTGCTGCACTCGTAGCAGAAAATTTGCCCACAGAGTCGGCAATGATGACGACGTCGGAAGAGTGAAAACGCTGCAGAACAGTCGTAGCATACCTAAGAGGACAAGCATCACGTCCGTTAAAATACCAGCACCGCTTTGATATACTTCATGCAGACACACGACTCACCTTGCAGAGGTGATCTGGCATCCAGTATTGGTTGCCAGCCGACATGGGCGGCGGTCGTATCTTCACTGGAGACGCTGGTTTACCCGACACCAGAGCAGAGTAAGCTCATTGTTGTCACTAATCGAATAAATACTGTAGTTGCGCTACATACCGACATGCTTTGGATTCTCAGAGCGTACAGCGTCACTGTCTGGCTCCTGCTAAAGCCATTGGAAGGCAACAAGAAGTTAGTAAAAAGCTCGTACGATACCAGCAAAGCCTTGTCACTTTAAGATGTAAACAGATCGTGTACCTGAAATGTGGGGGCCATGAACCCTGGCACCGGGAATGTCGTCAAGCTGAACAATAATAACAGGAACCCCAATCGCATTCAGATACAGACAGACCCACTGCCAAGTCTACTGCTGCAAGTTCGCACCGTGATGGGTCTCGATCCAGACGCTGGTGCGGCATCGACTGCACACGCCGCTCCGCGTCCGCCATCTTTGCAAGAAAAGCAGGACACCTCCTGATTTTGCACTCGCTCAGCTTCACGTACTGTAATGATTTCTCTTCCACAGCCGCAATCGAACGTTTGGGTACAGTACCAAAAAATTGGGAAGCTTAGCATTTTTTGCTAAAAAAACTCAAAGATAAAAGACACACCCACGATTTCGGCGTTTCCATGTAAAACAATGAAATTACCCTATCCGCGACATGGTAAAATGTCGAAATGCTTTAGATAATGTCATTATTGATCATGTCATTATCTAAAGCATTTGTTTTTTGAAAAAAAAATCAGACATTTGATAATGACATTATTCAAAGCACTAGCCAAGCGCCGCTACGCGGCGGTAATTTAGGTTTAGTTCTACTTGCTTTGGCCTTCCGGCCTCCGCTACGCTTCGGCGGGATAACTGTTGAAAAAAAGCTGAACCCATGTGTACCTAAATCCATTAATTTGGGTCAGCATGATGCTTACCTGATTTAAGAAATAATTATTCTAATGATCTTGAATCAAGATTCTTGATGCAATCTCTTTTTATTGCTGGCTATCACTGTATCTTCATCTTCCACTTAAAACCACCAGCACTTCAAATAATATTTATACAAACGCTTCACAATATGTTTCGCTTAGCGTCGTGCTCGATATATCGGGCCATTTCTGAGCCGCTATGAAACTTAGCTCACATCAGCACAAACGATAGTAATGGCCTGTCCAACTTGCTCTACGTACTTGCTTGTACTGCCTATTTCAGCTTGTACGTAACTAAAGATTGCTCACCTTTCAAATCAAACTCAATGAAAGCTAAAAATATTCAAATTGTACTTTTTATAATGTATGTAGCGTTCATTTTGTGCTGATTCAGAGCTAGCACTCGAGTTATGATTGAAGCATTTGGATATTGTGTCGCAAGACGCCTTGATGCTACGGTAGTGTTTTCTATTTGATAATGTAGCGATGATTCCAGGGTTATTGGACGTTATTTAGGCTCCAAGTTTATTAACGTTTCTTTATGGGGTCTACTTAACCAACTATAATTCAAACCTCTCGTGTTTTGTTGTTGTCTTGCCAATTCACTTAAAATCGTATCCTACGCCCCTGTCGACGACACGTCCGCCAGTTAGGTAGTCTCGGATTTTGCTGTCTAAACAACTATTAGACAACAATGGTTTACAGCAGTATCACACATGAGTTCGTTTTATTCAATCTAAAACTATCTATCTATATGGATCAAGTGACTTAGCACAGCGTTGCTCTTATGGCCAGCTTCTGTTGTATATGTACTACGATTTGGCAGCTCAGTAGTTACCTCACTCTCAGATAATTTAATAATATATCTACAACAAAATAGTTGAAGCTATTAAAGTCATTGTACCTTGCATAAACTATTAAGTACAGAGTATACGTATATAATAGTATGGCCTCCAAAACACGCATTCCTACGCGTACGCTAAGCACCTTGCAACCTAGAGAGCGTCTTTAGGGGCTTTTCATTTGTGAATAAGTAGCTCTGTCTGTTTCGCACTTAAATATTCAAAGCCACATGCATTATTAAAAAATTAAATACTTCGTAATATTAAAACGATGCCGCCTTCGGATAATGGATAGTTTTGTGCAAATCTCCATATGTACTCTGTGAACCACATGTATTTATTGATGTTAGTTATATCATTCCGTTTTAACCAATCGAAGCCGCCTTCGCTCCGCTCGGCAGCCAATGGGAAGTCTCAAAATTCTGAGCGTTTCGTGTGACGGACGGACGGACACCGTGCTAGCCTTGATACTTTAGGACTAGCCGTTCGCCGCCGCTACGCGGCGGAGGTGGCAGGCTGTTGTCCAAGGGGAAATGGGCTCACGCCCTCGCTGCGCTCAGGCGTAAACATGTTTTATGTAAACGTGATGTATTAAATGCATATGAAATTGAACATTCCTACTCCGAACCAAAGATCTGCCTGTAGACAATGTTCTGGGCGTAGACCCCATCCTCCTCCTCCAGCTTTGGGTACTCGACCAGCGCCTTGAATCTTGATCTTGAAGTAACTCGCGACATCGCAACGTACAGCTGCCCGTGGGAGAAGCAAGGCGTAGCAAGATACAGCCCCAAGTACTGCACCGTTTGTCCTTGCGCCTTGTTAATCGTCATCGCAAAGGCCGGTTGGACAGGAAAATGCTTGCGTCTCAAATGAAACGGAAAGCTCCGAATGTCTCCGTCACTGATGAAAGCAATGCGGGGAATCAACACATGTTGCCCTTGTCTCTCACCTGTCATGATTGTGGCGTGGATGATATGTGGCTTGAGGGCCACAATTCGAAGCCGTGTTCCGTTGCACAGCCCTAGATCTGGATTCAGGTTCCGCATCATCATGATAGGCATTCCTACCTTGAGGGTCAACTTGTGAGGAGGCATTCCACTGATATTCATCGAGTGGAGTACCTCCTGCTCGAAGAAATTTCCGTCACCGTCATCTTGTACAGAATCGGAAGACATGTATTCCCGCGCCTGTCAAGTTAATCGATCGGTCACCGCTTCATTGATGCGATGCACGATTGCGTTCATAATCGTGAGGATCGTACGGTTAGCAAAATACTCATTGGTAGCAACCTCGGGATTGTTAATCTTGCCATACATCTCGTCGATGATCCGATCCATGCCTCTTGGAACAACGCCAGGACGAATTTCCTGGTCCTCATCCTCAGGCACAGGTGGATTCTCAATCAGCATATCGCGCGGGATCTTCATGTAATCTCTTCCTAGGGAAGGAGTTGCATCATGCCTTCCCTCCCCGACTTGCAGCAGGAACTCGGAGAATGCAGCCATTTCCTCAGCCGTGTCTGCAGTATCAGCTGTGCGCACTTGCATGTTTTCCGTAAGACGGAACGTCTGGATTTGGGGCCACAGCCTAGACGACTTGAGGCAAGCGTCAATTGTCTCGACGGGTGTTCCATTCTTGACGACCGGGAGAATCTGGCGGAAATCTCCCGAAAGTACAAACACTTTCCCCCCAAAAGGCTCGGTATCGTTGTCAAGTATGTCCCGCAGTGTTCTGTCTACTGCCTCGAATGCGTGGCGATGGGCCATCGGTGCTTCGTCCCAAATAATTAAACTTGCATGCTTGATCAACTCCTGAATATGGGAGTTCTTCCTGATACCGCACGTCGATCTCTCGTTCAATTTCAAAGGGATCTTGAATGTAGAATGAGCTGTCCTACCACCCATGAGCAAGAGCGAGGCAATACCGCTAGATGCCACAGCGATGGCGATTTTCCCCGAGAGTCTGACTTTGGCCAGTATTTCGAAGCAGTGTAGATTTTCCAGTACCACCCGGGCCATCGACAAAAAATAACTTCTTGCCTTTCTCTGAACATTCAACCGCTTCAATAATCTGGTCGTAAACCACCCGCTGACTTTCGTTTAGCTGATCTTCTGTGCTTACAATCGCCTCCAAAGCTGACGCATCGTATCCAGTGAGCTCACGTCGTAGTAATCCGTTCTGGCGAAGCGCCTCACGAATCAATGTTGGGAACGACCCCAACTGAGGAAGCTCGTCGAAGTCAGCTACCGCATACCCACTCGCTTGAAGTAGTTCTTGAATGCTCATCAGCGTTTCAAATTCGACCAACGCCGACTTAAAGGGGTCCATCAAAGCCTGATGTTTGCGTGCGAAGTCTTGGGAAAGTTCCGCGAAGAACCGATCCCATAGAGTACCAACATTTGCTGGAGCTGAATACACCAGAATGGTGACGAAGAGCTGACGTAGTTGATACGGCGTTTGGAACTCAGCGGATTGCCTCCAGCACGAAACCCACTCGTTATCATTCTCCAAGTAGGCAGCCTCCCGCGCCGCAATTTAAGATGTGGGGCAGACAATCCCGTTAACCCATTCTCAAGTCTTCAAACGACGTTGGGCCTCTACGCTGACAGAGCAGTAGCCGAAGATAGAAGCGCTCCATATCGCGAGGGGACACGTGAATCATGCGACCAACGGCAGCTTGATACTGTTTCCTGCGGACCCACCTTTTCGGTTGACCTTTCTCCGCCGCTTTCGAGCCGAACGCTTTAGGGATGTCCTGATACGGCATCGTTCTGGCAAGATGATTCTCGGGCACTTCGTTCGCACACAACTCAAAGAATCTGATCAGCATCGTGTGACTACCACGTTCCAAAACCGCCTCCGGGTTTTCCGTCTCGCGAAAGCAAATCGTCTGGCCTGACTCGAGATGAACCGTTAGCTGAGTAGCCGCATGGGTTTTTCCCTGAATCGTGAAATCGAGCAGGCGCATGCAAGCTTCCACCGGAGAAATGTACCGGGCGCTCAAGAAACGTAGAATCTCATTTGGTTCTCGACGCGCACTCTGCTGCCCTCCTCGGACTTCTTCCACAGTGAGTATAGCCATGTCGGGTCATATGTACACATACTTGTACAGGTATTTAACCGCAGTAATATCCGTGCACACTTCCACATTGATGTGGCAGTTGTACTTCTGGGATAAGTACGGGTTGTACGGTACAACCCACTGGTTGATCGTCGCATTCTCGTAATCTCTGCCTTTGAACTTTAGAACACCGTCTTGCCGTCGACGTCGTCTGTACACTGGATATCCGCTGGCATTGGCTTGTGTAACTTCTGCTAAGGGCTTTGGATATCCATTGGTGCACTTGCCGTCCTTCATACACGCGTAGGAAGGGTTTGCAGGCCCGCATGGACCATGGAGCATGCATGACATGACCGTCTCATACAGCTGAGGGTTTGTATCCTTATCTGGGATCTCAGCGCATACCATCTTGTCTACGATCTCGCGGGTTCTAGGTTTGTCTTCGTCAGCCAAAATAATCAATACGTGGGCGTGGGGGAGCCCTCGTTTTTGAAACTCGACAACGTAAATCCGCGCGCGCACTCTCCCAAGGACGCCTTGGCTTAAATCGTCAAGCGTCGCTTGCAGTTTCTGCTGCCACGCGCGAGCCACGATATCTGGTCGCTCTTGAGCTGTCTGAGGCTCGGAAGGTATCGCTTCAAGAATCTCGTCCCATTTGGGGTTGCACTTTCCGTCAGGAAGACGTCGGGTCGTCCATACTCCCGAACAATTGCCATTGAATCTTGATACGACTTGTACTTGGACCGCGGGCTACCCAGGTGCGAAGCCGGTAGTATGATTCGCTTGCCAACATGATTGAGTAAGTGGGCTGGTCGTCCTCTGCCGCCTCCGTCCCGGTCCGGGTGCACCAATCTGTTCTGGTCTCGGTCGTATTCCGACAGCAGTACTTCTCCTTCCGCCAGAGCCAAAGTATCTTCGTTGAGCAAAGCGTCTTGAACACCCCTGTATTGATCGGCGCGTAGTGGTTTCTGATTATCAGCCACCCAGCAAAGTTGTTCTTGCTCACATTTTGCACGCTGATCTACACACCACTGTTGAAATAGACGCCCACCTTGGTGGAGAGCGGACTGATCATCCACTTTCTGGTGGAGGCGGAACGCGACGTGTTCACGAAGCGACATCGCCTTCTTGTTTCGATACTCAGCATCATTCGCGAACTCGTCTGTGTAGGTCCATCCCTTCTCTCCATATGGAAGAAGAAGCGGGTATTGGAGTGGATTGTAATCGGCGTGAGTCTCGTTCAAACGTATCAGTCTTTGATCGCGTGTAAAGAGTAGTAGATCCCGAGGCTGAGCCAGGTTGCCATCCTCAATGAGAGTCGCAGCCACTTCAGACACAGTAGGGCGGTTATGCGTCCTTGGTCGCGAGGAGTTATCATGCAGACGGAACACCAAGTCTACCGGAGCCTCTGTGTTGTGCTGACGCACTTGCTGCCCAAAGTGGAGGAACCGTTGCGCTAATGGGTTGTGCTCTGCCATCATTTTCTCGATGTCTAGTAGCGCAACACGATCCAGATCCGCGAATATACCAAGACGTCGCTCCGCGCGGCGCTGCATGTCTGGATCCACAATGTAGATCTGCGCAAAATTGAGGGCAACCCACGCGCCAGTTCGACGGTCTATGTGGGGGAGGAGAGACCCTAGGTAGTGCCCCATAGCCCCTTGAATGCGATATGTGTACACCCCGTGTGTACCGGCAACGCTCTCGTCTTGACGTACGTTTTGAAACGATCGGTTTGAGCACGAAGCACTAATCGATGTAAACTCAAAGGCTTGGTTGTAGGCACGAATCTGACGGCGAAACTCGGGATCTCCATACAGCTGAATCAGCTTTGGTGGCGTCGGGGTGCAGTGGGGGTGTAATGGGCCCAGCTCCAATTACATAAGTAGGTAGATATTTCATTAGTTATTACATAAGTAGGTAAAGTGGCACACGGGTAGCGTGTGCCAAAGTGTCATCATCTGATTGGTTGATAGTGAGGAGCCAGACTCACTTATTGACCAATCAGATATAGACATGTGTTTGAGTGGCTCACACGAGGCCAGGGGTAGCCGCCCTGGTCCTAAATAAATCAGAGTTGAATTTGACACAAACCTAAGACTTGGTTTTATTATTGCGAGCTTCCTCCGCACTATAGTGTAAGCTAGTAACGGTATCTCTTACCCCGTTACACCTGGAAGCACTTAGTAGTCCTTCCAACGACCAAGTCTACGATGAGCCAAGTCCAGATCTCCGGGGCGACCCTGGAGCATGCTGCATTCCCCCATCTCACTCGCGTGGAGTGGGAAGCGCTTCACCGCCTCGTGGCGGTGTCCGGAGACGCTGTCGTCGCATCGCTGCTGAGCTCAGCGACGCCCGACCAGCAACGTCTTGTAGCACAAGAGTTCATGGAACGCGAGCTCGTCGATGCGAATCGGCGGGTGTCAACTCCCTCGCGTCCATCCCAAAATGACGTCGTCAAGATGGAGACGTCTATGTATTCTGGCGCCGGTGAAAACCGGCTTCCGCTAAACCGGTGGTTCCGCGAGATCGACATCGCTATCGCCTCGCGACGCATCGAGGCGCCATCGGCCAAGATGAACTTCCTCCTCTCCCGGTTAACCGGGAAGGCCAAAGAATGGGCCCTCGGGAAGCAGGTTGTCGGCCCCGAGGCTTTCCCGACTCTGGAAACTCTCCAGAGCGACTTGCGCCTCGCGTTCGAGCTCCCGCAAGATGAGTCTTGCGTTCGCGCAGAGTTCTTCGCTCTGCGGCAAGGGCAGATGTCCATGCGTGATTACGTCCAGAAGACGCGACATCTGGCGTCATGCATCGTGACCAAGCCAATCGACATGGCCTCGCATGTCCACGTATTTGTGTTCGGCATGCGCGAGGGCATGACCCGCTACTGCCTCACCAGAGCTGAGCCCTCCTCTCTCGAGGAGGCGTTTGCACTCGCGATTCGCGAGGATTACATGGTAGCTGCATCGTACGCCGCAGCCATACCTGCGGAAGCCCGGGAGTCTACCGCCGAGCCCATGGAGATCGACGCCATCAACGCGTCGAGCAATCGACGTCGCGGGTCCTACCGCGGCAGCTCTGGGCGAATCAATCGCTCCCTCATTTGCTTCCGTTGTGGGAAGAAGGGTCATCGCGCGGCGGAGTGCCGCGCGCCAGCTCCCGTCGTCTCTCACGTCGACGCGGAACACTCCTCGGTCGCTCATTCAAAAAACGACCAGGACCAGTAGGTGCGGGGCGCCCTACTGGCTTTGACGAAGGACCGGGCCCTCCGGTGGCAGCCCAACCTACGAGCCCTCCCGTGCTCCAAGCACACACCAATGCTACCACTACGCCGGGCGACTCGAGACTGATCATCGTCAGCCTCCACGTCACCGGTGCCCGGCGACCACTGCGCGCGCTCCTTGACTCAGGAGCGACCAACAACTTCTTTCGCGCGTCGTGTTTGTCGGTACTACCCAAGAACGTCCGCGTCCGGAATGGTCCGGGCGAGATCCAAGTCAAACTCGCAGACGGTAAGGCTCGCCGCGTTGCGCGGCGTGACGTGTCTTTGTCGTACACGTTCGACGGCTTCCGTAGCAAGGACGACTTCTTGGTGATCGAGATGAACTACGCGTTTGACTGCATCCTGGGCATCCCTTGGCTTGCGCGATATCAGCCAGAGATTGACTGGCTGGCCCAATCAGTCAAGCGTCGACGTGGATTCGACGTGAGCGAGGTCTTCACACACCTCTTGGTGGCGCCAAGAGACTGGCCCCACGTCACAGTCGTCGACAAAACAGCAACGACACAAGCAGTGCACAGAGCGAGCGATGGCCCTCTCTGCATGGCTTGTGCTACGTTGTTGAACGAAGAGCCCTCGCGGTTTCGCGAGGTAGATGATGAGGTGGTTGAGCAGCGGCTCCCACAGTACAAGACGGTGGTCGAGCAGGGACTTCCACAACACGAGATGATGGTCGAGCAGGGGCTCCCACAACACGAGACAGTGGTCGAGCAGGGGCTCCCACACAACGAGACGGCGGTAGAGCAGAGGTTCCCGCCGAACGATTCGGCGGTCGAGCAGATTGGGCTCCCGTCAAACGATGCCGCGGTTGAGCAGGGGCTCCCGCGTGTTCCCGGCCCGGTCGAGTACAATCTCCCGCGCCTAGAGGAGTGTGATACATCGTCGAGTAGCAGTGCGTCAGACTCGAGCGTAAGCTCGAGGAAGTCGAAGAAGAAGTCGAAGCGACGACGCCTGAAACCTCGTCGAGACTACACGACCAGCGATAGCCCGCCGATGGAATCGGTCAGCGCGCTGGAGTACGTGGAAGGAGGCCCGAATCGGTCGCGCAGCATCGCAATCGCGAGCCCGCCGCGCGAAGCGGCGGCGATCACACGCCTTCCAGGCTTGTCCTGGAAGAACTTTCTGCGGGACCTCAAGGCTGGAGACGTCGAGCAAGTATGCTTGGTCACCGAGGCAGTCTCGGTGGATGAGGCAGCAAATGCGGTCGCAACGGACAGTGAACGTTCACGTCCGCTAGGTGCTGAACCTAAGTCTGCTCGAGAGGAACGATTCCAAACGCAGTCCTGGGAGGCCTTGCGTGAGTCAGCGAATCCCGTATACGACACCGCCTGCGAGTACGCCGACGTCTTCCCGGATGAGATCCCCGCCGAGCTACCGGCGGATCGTGGGGTTCAGCATGAGATCGACCTCGCGCCAGGTACGAAGTACTGCGTCACCAGACAATGGCCACTTCCTCGTGATCAAGTGAAAGCGATCGATGACTTCTTCGAGGGCCGCCGAAAGGCGGGTCACGTGCGTGAGAGTACCTCTCCCCATTCCAGTCCAACGTTCTGTGTGAAGAAAGCTACAGGGGGATGGCGTATCGTTCACGCAGTCAACAAGTTGAATGATGCCACCATCCCCGCGCAGACTCCGATCCCTCGGAAGGACATGATACTGGACTCCATGGCTGGCAGCGTCATCTACAGCGCCATCGACCTGACCGATGGATTCTATCAGATCCTGATGAGAACATCTGATGTGCCTCTCACCGCCGTAAGTACACCGAGCGGGATGCTCTGGGAGTGGCTCGTGATGCCACAGGGCCTCAAGAACGCGCCTGCCACCTTCAATCGCATGGTCTCCCATGTGCTTCGCCCGCTTCGAGACTTCGCGCCGAGTTACTTCGACGACATCTTCGTGCACAGCCGCGCTGAGGGCAACATCAGTGCCGTGGACGTACATCTAAAACACCTGAGACAAGTCTTCCAGGTGTTGCGAGAGAACAAGCTCTACGCAAACCTGAAGAAATGTGTCTTCTGCGCACCGGAGATTCCGGTGTTGGGATGCTACGTGGGCAAGAACGGTGTGCGCGCGGATCCCGAGAAGGTATCGTCTATCTGTGCTTGGCCAACGCCGACAAGCCCCACTGAGTTGCGTCAGTGGCTTGGCATGGCCAATTACTTGCACAAGTACACGAAGAATTACGCTGGGTTGATCCAGCCGCTGTCCTCGCTGCTGAAGAAGGACGTGATCTGGGAGTGGAAATCGGACCACCAAGCTGCATTCGACTCGGTGAAGAAGAGCTTGGCGTCTGCGCCGATACTGAAGCTTGCTGATGACTCAAAGCCATTCCACGTCGTCTGCGACGCGAGCGATTTTGCCATCGGCTGTGCGCTGATGCAGTTCGATGATGACGAACACGAACGCGTTATCAGCTATCAGTCGCGCCAACTGAAGCCAGCCGAGAAGAATTACCCAGTCCACGACAAGGAGCTCCTGGCAATGCGGTACGCTCTGATCAAATTCAGAGTGTACCTGCTCGGTGAACAGTCATTTGCGGTTTACACTGATCACGCATCGCTGCGGACAGCGATGAAGAGCCCTCACTTGTCGCAACGGACGGCCCGTTGGCTGTCATTATTCTCCGAGTACAACTTCGTTGTTCACTACAAGCCGGGCAAGAATAACATTCTCGCCGACGCGCTGTCTCGGCGTCCGGACTACGATCCCCGTGAAGCGCTAGGACATCAGATCGCTGATGCGGACGACGACGAATGTGCGGTCTGCGTGTCGTCAGGCATCAACTTGACGTTGACCACGCCCACGCTCCCGCTGGGCGACGAGATTGCTACAGCGTACGATGATGACCCTATATACGGCGCCATCATGAAGCACCTGCGTGCTCCTAGTAGTGACACGCTGAGTGCCCTGTCAAAGACCACGCGGAATCAGATCGATCGATATCGACTGGACGGTAATCTACTCAAGTACAGCATCGACAGGTTCGATGGTCCTCGAGTCGTCGTCCCAAACGACGCTGATCCACGTGCGCGCATAATCCACGAGTATCATGACGCCCCGACTGGAGGACATCTCGGTCGCGAGAAGACGTACGCGGCTCTGTCGAGAGACTTCTATTGGCCGCACATGTACAAGTGGGTACGCAAGTGGGTCCGCACATGTGAAACTTGCCAGCGAGTCAAACCGTCTTCGACGTCTCAGGCCCCATTGCGCCCTCTTCCGGTCGCCACGGAAGCCTGGCGCTCCATTTCGATGGACTTCATCTTCGGGCTTCCGCCCGATACAGTCGGGCGCACAGGTGTACTTGTGTTCGTTGATCGTTTCAGCAAGATGGTCCATCTTGTTCCGGTGGCGGCCTCAATCTCCGCGGAAGAGTCCGCGGCCCACTTCGTCGACGTGATTTTTCGTCACCACGGCCTGCCGGAGTCTATCGTGTCCGACCGCGACCTGCGGTTTACATCCGCGTTCTGGTCACGCCTCTTCGAGCTCTTGGGAACCAAATTGCTGATGTCAACTGCGGCACATTCGGAGACGGATGGACAAACAGAACGCGTCAACCGCGTCCTTGAAGACGTTCTCCGAAGCTACGCAACTTCGTACACGAGCTGGAGCTCGTTCCTACCGCTAGCCGAGTTCGCACTCAACAACGCCGAGCACTCCTCGACGGGTATGACGCCGTTCTTCGTGAACAACGCTCGCCACCCACGTGTTCCGGCACTTCTCGCCGTGGGTCACCCCACGGATGCTGGCGGCTCCACCCTTGGTAGGGGAGAACCTCCTTCGGTCGACATGGATGCTGAAGCTGCGCTCAGCTCTAGGGACAACGTGTCCGTGTCGTGTTCATCACCGGTACGTGAACCGGTGTCTCAGCACGCACCGGTAGCCTCACCGGTGTCAACAAGCCTGCCGGCGCACTCGACTTCAGGGTTATCTTCGGGTGTAGCCAGTGCGAACGCCCTGACTCGTTCTCCGTCCAAGCAGTCCATCGAGCCTCCTCGGCATACTGCATCTCCGATAACGAGATGGACGTCGGAGAACTTGATCGATCCAGGCAGCAAGATTCGTGAGCAAGAAGTTACCACGGCAAACTATACACCGAAACCCTCGGTGCTTCCTGCCGATCGCTCGGCAGTTGCGGAATTCGTCATGCAAAGGCAATCCATCGCAAGGTTCGTCCGCGACGCACTGCAGAACGCAGTGGACAAGCAAAAGGAACAAGCTGATAAGCACGGTCGAAAGAACGTGAATGTATTCAAGATAGGAGATCGCGTTCTCCTATCGACCGAGGGAATCCGCGCTTCCGCCGTGACCAACCTCGGCGCCAACAAACTTGCCCCACGCTTCATCGGTCCTTTTCGTGTAACCAAGGCTGTGGGCGACGCCTACACCTTGGACATCCCGTCATCACTTAGACTCCACCCGACGTTTTACGTCGGGCGACTCAAGCGGTACTTCCCTGCGACGATTCCTGATTCGAGCCAGCAGACGGAGCATGCGTCGGGCGACCAGCCCGACGAGCCTGACGCGCCAGAAAGCCGTCAGCCCCTGGCGCCCGCTCTCGCGGACGATCTCCCTGCTGGGCAGAGCCAAGCACATGCGTCTCCAATCCCCGTAGGCGAGATAACAGCTCCCGATTCGACTGACGAAGCTCCGACGCGATCTGCTCAGCCCGCCAGGCACGATCTTCCGCCCGCTCAGCCCCAACCTGAGCGTCCAACGCGCGGTTCGAAGCTGCCTCCACCTCGCCCTGAACGTACAGGGCGTACGCCGTATCATCGTGAAGGCCCACCACCGATAATTGACTCGGTGGGTGATGCGCGCTGGATTGTGGAGCGTATCGTTGACCACGAAGATCCCCACAGCGCGACCGCTCAACGAAACGTCCGTAGTCGTGTTCCTCGCGCGGTTCCGACCGCGCGCCGCTACTTGGTACGTTGGCTCGGTTATCCCCCAGAACATAATACGTGGGAGCCCCGCGCCAACCTTCTCCGCGACGTTCCGAACGTGGTCCACGAGTATGAGACCATGCTGCTTGAGAAGAAGAATTTTGCGGGTCACCCCGCGGAGACCGCGAACGAGATCGAGAACGGCCACGAGAACGACCCGCACGAGGAGGCGACAACGCCGCCGCGCTCCGACGCGTGCAACGCCGGCGTGAGCCGCCGCGATTAGCCGCCTGATCCATACTGGACAGGGTGTGCTCGTACTTTCCGATCCATCCCGACTCCTCGCCGCTGAGTGGCCGCTCAGCGAGATGTTCCCTCCATTCGCGTTGAGTCGGACGGGTTGAAGTACCACAGGACTCGCACCCCTCTCTCACGTGCACGAAGCAGAGTCGATCCAAATCCCACGCGTTGTTGCAGACATTCACGCGCAGCTCTCCAATCGAATGATCCGCGAGGATCTCCTCGCGATACGCCAACCAGTCGACAAAGCTTTCTCCAGCACGCGACATCCGGTTCCATCGCCGGATGAAGGCACACCAAGAGCGACGAAGTCCCTCACGATCAGCGCCTTCAATGTATTTCTTCCGCGTCGCGCGGAAGCGACGAAAGTGGTTCTTCATAGTGTCTAGCGTATCCGGATTCTCCGCTCCTGACAAGTCGTACAGGTCCCAGGGAACCAGGGCGTCGTCCATCACGCGCGACCGCGTGCTTCCGGCACTGATCCTCGTGACTGTCGGCTCCGCCGGTGTCTCGGCTGTCTGGGTTACCGCCGCCGTTAGTGCGTCGATGTTTGCTGCTGTCACCAGCGTCGCGCTGGTGCTAACGCCCGTTGACTGCGTCGTGTTGTCCTCGGCCATCTTCGCTCCGTTGGGTTTTCGAGTTTTCTTCAAATGTGTTCCGTGCGCTTATGTTGCGTAAGCGCAACTTAGAGAGGAGGGTGATGTAATGGCCCAACTCCAATTACATAAGTAGGTAGATATTTCTTTAGTTATTACATAAGTAGGTAAAGTGGCACACGGGTAGCGTGTGCCAAAGTGTCATCATCTGATTGGTTGATAGTGAGGATGTAGACTCACTTATTGACCAATCAGATATAGACATGTGTTTGAGTGGTTCACACGAGGCCAGGGGTAGCCGCCCTGGTCCTAAATAAATCAGAGTTGAATTTGACACAAACCTAAGACTTGGTTTTATTATTGCGAGCTTCCTCCGCACTATAGTGTAAGCTAGTAACGGTATCTCTTACCCCGTTACAGGGGGTAGCTTTACCCTGCCTGCCAGACAGAATGATATCGCAGACTCGCCTGACCACTTCCAAGCGTTTCAGATCTGACAAATTGTTGTTGCCGGAAGCTTGTGCCGACCGTTCACCACGTCGTCACCCGTTATCATGGACGCGTCGAAGTCTTCGTGGGAAATAAGAGCATGGCCGTGAATGGTGCATTGGCGTCTAGTGCGTACCCGCTCTAGTTCTTGCTGGCGTTCTTCCGCTGTCATCCGAGATCGCCGATTCGCTTCATGTTGACGATGTAGCTCCCGTTCGGTTTCCCGCTCATGCTCAGACTGCTCCGCTCTGTGCACGGCGTGCTGCATCCTGTCAGTCATCTGTGGTGTAGTAGAACACACAAATATCGTCAGATGTGGATTCCTTACACAAACCACAACGAATCGCCGAGTTAGGTCGGCGGTTTGTATGGCCTGCGCAGAGGGTGGTCCCCTCGCGGTCCGGCCCTTCCGGGACAGACGAGTGGCTCGCTTCCACCCGGTTCCGACTAACCAAGTCAGATCACTTCCGAGGCTCCGCCGAGTTTGGTTCGGCTGAGCTCGATCACAACCCTGTGCCCTCCACCAAAGGATGGACGACGGCGCGCGAGCGCTTTTACAGGTCACCGAGCGCAGAGGCAGCTCAGCTAGAAGTGTTACGGCACCCGGGCTATCCGACGTACCGGCCCGCTGAGTATGCGGGACTTTCTTTCGCGCGTAGCGAGACTTTGTCCTACCCGGACCGACCTAATCTCTTGGCGCTACCAGTCAATACCCTACAAGCTATGCCTCTCGAGTATTGACGGCAGGCATAATCCAGCCCTATGCAGGGACTTACCGGAAAAGTGTACACGTGTCTTGGACTAGGAAAATTCTGCTCTGTTATCTTCTGGGAGCCCTTTCGGCTCCCCCTATTTAATCCTATGCTTCTCATACAAATATCTAATGAAATGTAGTCGTTTCGGATCTCTACCGACCCTTCAGCTGAGTTCCGGCGACCGTTGAGCTCAGCGGCTGTCCGGATAGCATATCCGGACAGATGGCCGAGTACTTACCGGGATCCTTGGCTCCTAAGCTCTGGGTTATCAGACCGAGCCGATTCTTGACCTAAAGTAGGTCGGCGTATGGTCGAATCTGGAAATCCCTACACCACACATCGCAGCTCGTTCGTTCACATTGAGTAGCTCTCTATGGACAGAGCGAGATAGTGTGTTTACCTCCCGCTCGAGGTCGCGATTTTCCTGGCTCAAATCCGCCCGCCTTTCTTGAAGGCGGGCTCTATCTTACTCGCGGCGTTCCTGGAGTTCTTCTCCGCGCAGTCGAGCCCTACGGACACGTTTGCGCTCAGCGTCTTTCTTTCTCGCACGGTACTGCTGCGAGAGAGACATGTTAGCTCGTCTCGTGCGAGCTCTTTGTGCGTCGCGTGTCCGGTCACGATCTGCCTGAGACAATGTCCTGTTAGCTCGTCTTTCGCGGGCTCGTTGCGCTGCCGACACCGGAACCGCTTCTTGAACTGTAGCTTGTGGTATGACAGGGACCGTAAATAAAGCTACCCCAGCGGCTCCATCTTGATACGCCGCCTCCATTTGAGCCGCAAACCGGCGCTGAAACATCACAGGATCGGACTCTTCCGTCTTTTCCTCCCGCTCTTCAAAACGGCCAGCTTGACCTTCCGTAGCTTCCGTAACCGCCGTATTTTCTTGGTGCACACTGAGGGCTTGAAGTGCTTTGTTCAAGTCACAGTGCTTCCTCCTGCGCTTGTTCATACGTCGCTTCCGTGCTTCCTTCTCCTCTTGCATGGGCGTCGCACTGATCAGTTCATTCTCGCGCAGGGCCTCCTCGAGTTCTTTCCGCGTCCTTTTCCGCTTAGTTCGAGCCATAAGAGTGCGAACACGAAAACGTGACGCGTTAGACATAGTCTAAGTACACCGCACGTAGCAGTAGTTTTCATAAAGTAGGGTGTTGGGACATCTGCGTACTACCCGGGATTGCTTGCTCCCATCAAGGTTATCTCCGATCACTTATCCCACAGTCACGGGCCGTGAGGCCCGGAGCGGTTTTAGTTTGCAAATTGTGCAGTCGAATCTTCAGGGTTGGGCCCCCGGATAGTACTGTAGCTTGAGGTGCGATATCCTTTTGCCAAAAAGGCGGCCGTTAATTGCAAAGGCTGGTTATTGATAGGCTATTACAGCCCCCATCCCATCTGTCGGTTAAAAGAGGCCAGTTACGGTACCCCTCCTGACCAACTGCACGCACACAATGTGCGTGCTCATCAATAACCATTAACGGCCGGCTCAACTGGTTCGCTGTCGGGTTTGCGGTCAATGGACCAGGTGCCAAATGTGCTCTCGCGCAGAGTGGGCGGCGGGATAAAGCCCCAAGAACCCAGAGGGCTGAAACTAAATCCCCATAGCACGGCGCAGGATAAAATCCCGCAAGTTATAAGCTACCCCCTAAGCAGCCCCAGGAACCTCGGACTATCTGTGTAGGTGTGTCTTGCTAGCTACTAACGTAAACTAACATGCATACACGCAGCGTACCTCGAGTAACGTGGCGTTCCGCGGCTTCCGTTTCGAAAATGGGGGCAAAATGAAATTTAAATGGTGCTTTTAAGTACGATGTGTAGACCACATATAATATGTACACCACATATTACAATTTTAGCGAATCGAGGCCGCCTTCGCTGCGCTCGGCAGCCAGTAGAACGCGCGTATTAGCGTGAAGATTATTAACCCTAGCCCGTTACGGACGGACGTACGGACAGACACACGTCAGACTCCACTGGGGGGGTAAGACTAGCCGCTCGCCGCCGCTACGCGGCGGAGGCGGCAGGCTGTAGTCCAAGGGGAAATGGGCTCACGCCTTCGCTGCGCTCAGGCGTAAACATGTTTTATGTAAACGTGATGTATTAAATGCATATGAAATTGAACATTCCTACTCCGAACCAAAGATCTGCCTGTAGACAATGTTTTGGGCGTAGACCCCATCCTCCTCCTCCAGCTTTGGGTACTCGACTAGCGCCTTGAATCTTGATCTTGAAGTAACTCGCGACATCGCAACGTACAGCTGCCCGTG
This sequence comes from Phytophthora infestans T30-4, assembly GCF_000142945.1. Taxonomy (NCBI): domain Eukaryota; phylum Oomycota; class Peronosporomycetes; order Peronosporales; family Peronosporaceae; genus Phytophthora; species Phytophthora infestans. Next base: position 4,161,269 of record NW_003303752.1, read on the forward strand.
GGAGAAGCAAGGCGTAGCAAGATACAGCCCCAAGTACTGCACCGTTTGTCCTTGCGCCTTGTTAATCGTCATCGCAAAGGCCGGTTGGACAGGAAATTGCTTGCGTCTCAAATGAAACGGAAAGCTCCGAATGTCTCCGTCACTGATGAAAGCAATGCGGGGAATCAACACATGCTGCCCTTGTCTCTCACCTGTCATGATTGTGGCGTGGATGACATGTGGCTTGAGGGCCACAATTCGAAGCCGTGTTCCGTTGCACAGCCCTAGATCTGGATTCAGGCTCCGCATCATCATGATAGGCATTCCTACCTTGAGGGTCAACTTGTGGGGAGGCATTACACTGATATTCATCGAGTGGAGTACCTCCTGCTCGAAGAAATTTCCGTCACCGTCATCTTGTACAGAATCGGAAGACATGTATTCCCGCGCCTGTCCAGTTAATCGATCGGTCACCGCTTCATTGATGCGATGCACGATTGCGTTCATAGCAAAATACTCATTGGTAGCAACCTCGGGATTGTTAATCTCGCCATACATCTCGTCGATGATCCGATCCATGCCTCTTGGAACAACGCCAGGACGAATTTCCTGGTCCTCATCCTCAGGCACAGGTGGATTCTCAATCAGCATATCGCGCGGGATCTTCATGTAATCTCTTCCTAGGGAAGGAGTTGCATCATGCCTTCCCTCCCCGACTTGCAGCAGGAACTCGGAGAATGCAGCCATTTCCTCAGCCGTGTCTGCAGTATCAGCTGTGCGCACTTGCATGTTTTCCGTAAGACGGAACGTCTGGATTTGGGGCCACAGCCTAGACGACTTGAGGCAAGCGTCAATTGTCTCGACGGGTGTTCCATTCTTAACGACCGGGAGAATCTGGCGGAAATCTCCCGAAAGTACAAACACTTTCCCACCAAAAGGCTCGGTATCGTTGTCAAGTATGTCCCGCAGTGTTCTGTCTACTGCCTCGAATGCGTGGCGATGGGCCACAGGTGCTTCGTCCCAAATAATTAAACTTGCATGCTTGATCAACTCCTGAATATGAGAGTTCTTCCTGATACCGCACGTCGAGCTCTCGTTCAATTTCAAAGGGATCTTGAATGTAGAATAAGCTGTCCTACCACCCATGAGCAAGAGCGAGGCAATACCGCTAGATGCCACAGCGATGGCGATTTTCCCCGAGAGTCTGACTTTGGCCAGTATTTCGAAGCAGTGTAGATTTTCCAGTACCACCCGGGCCATCGACAAAAATAACTTCTTGCCTTTCTCTGAGCATTCAACCGCTTCAACAATCTGGTCGTAAACCACCCGCTGACTTTCGTTTATCTGATCTTCTGTGCTTACAATCGCCTCCAAAGCTGACGCATCGTATCCAGTGAGCTCACGTCGTAGTAATCCGTTCTGGCGAAGCGCTTCACGAATCAAGTTGGGAATGACCCCAACTGAGAAAGCTCGTCGAAGTCAGCTACCGCATACCCACTCGCTTGAAGTAGTTCTTGAATGCTCATCAGCGTTTCAAATTCGACCAACGCCGACTTAAAGGGGTCCATCAAAGCCTGATGTTTGCGTGCGAAGTCTTGGGAAAGTTCCGCGAAGAACCGATCCCATAGAGCACCAACATTTGCTGGAGCTGAATACACCAGAATGGTGACGAAGAGCTGACGTAGTTGATACGGCGTTTGGAACTCAGCGGATTGCCTCCAGCACGAAACCCACTCGTTATCATTCTCCAAGTAGGCAGCCTCCCGCGCCGCAATTTGGAATGTGGGGCAGACAATCCCGCTAACCCGTTCTCAAGTCTTCAAACGACGTTGGACCTCTACGCTGACAGAGCAGTAGCCGAAGATAGAAGCGCTCCATATCGCGAGGGGACACGTGAATCATGCGACCAACGGCAGCTTGATACTGTTTCCTGCGGACCCACCTTTTCGGTTGACCTTTCTCCGCCGCTTTCGAGCCGAACGCTTTAGGGATGTCCTGATACGGCATCGTTCTGGCAAGATGATTCTCGGGCACTTCGTTCGCACACAACTCAAAGAATCTGGTCAGCATCGTGTGACTACCACGTTCCAAAACCGCTTCCGGGTTTTCCGTCTCGCGAAAGCAAATCGTCTGGCCTGACTCGAGATGAACCGTTAGCTGAGTAGCCGCATGGGTTTTTCCCTGAATCGTGAAATCGAGCAGGCGCATGCAAGCTTCCACCGGAGAAATGTACCGGGCGCTCAAGAAACGTAGAATCTCATTTGGTTCTCGACGCGCACTCTGCTGCCCTCCTCGGACTTCTTCCACAGTGAGTATAGCCATGTCGGGTCATATGTACACATACTTGTACAGGTATTTAACCGCAGTAATATCCGTGCACACTTCCACATTGATGTGGCAGTTGTACTTCTGGGATAAGTACGGGTTGTACGGTACAACCCACTGGTTGATCGTAGCATTGTCGTATTCTCTGCCTTTGAACTTTAGAACACCTTCTTGCCGTCGACGTCGTCTGTAAACTGGATGTCCGTTGGCATTAACTTGTGTAACTTCTGCTAAGGGCTTCGGATATCCTTTGGTGCACTTGCCGTCCTTCATACACGCGCAGGAAGGGTTTGCAGGCCCGCATGGACCATGGACCATGCATGACATGACCGTCTCATACAGCTGAGGGTTTGTATCCTTATCTGGGATCTCAGCGCATACCATCTTGTCTACGATCTCGCGGGTTCGAGGTTTGTCTTCGTCAGCCAAAATAACTAGTACGTGAGCGTGGGGGAGGCCTCGTTTTTGAAACTCGACAACGTAAATCCGCGCGCGCACTCGTCCCAGAACGCCTTGGTTTAAATCGTCAAGCGTTGCTTGCAGTTTCTGCTGCCACACGCGAGCCACGATGTCTGGTCGATCTTGAGCTGTCTGGATATCGAAAGGTATCGCTTCAAGAATCTCGTCCCATTTGGGGTTGCACTTTCCGTCAGGAAGACGTCGGGTCGTCCATACTCCCGAACAATTGCCATTGAATCTTGATACGACTTGTACTTGGACCGCGGGCTACCCAGGTGCGAAGCCGGTAGTATGATACGCTTGCCAACCTAATTAAGAAATTGGGTTGGTCGTCCTCTGCTGCCTCCGTCCCGGTCCAGGTGCACCAATCTGCTCTGGGCCCGGTCATATTCCGACAGCAGCACTTCTCCTTCCGCCAGAGCCAAAGTATCCTCATTGAGCAAAGCGTCTTGAACACCCATGTATTGATCGGCGCGAAGTGTTTTCTGATTGTCGGCCACCCAGCAAAGCTGTTCTTGCTCACATTTTGCACGCTGATCTACACACCACTGTTGAAATAGACGCCCACCTTGGTGGAGAGCGGACTGATCATCCACTTTCTGATGAAGGCGGAACGCGACGTGTTCACGAAGCGACATCGCCTTCTTGTTTCGATACTCAGCATCATTCGCGAACTCGTCTGTGTAGGTCCATCCCTTCTCTCCATATGGAAGAAGAAGCGGGTATTGGAGTGGATTGTAATCGGCGTGAGTCTCGTACAAACGTATCAGTCTTTTGTGGTGAAGTGCTTTCTCAGAAATAAGAGAATGGTCCTGACGCGGGGTCACTATCCCGAATCAGTGACAATTTCAAGTGATTATAGAGGATTTGGGTTGTTTGGCACGGGTGCAAGTTGCCTGTGGTGGATTAGCCATGGCGAGCAGCACCCCGTATGGAATGACGATGGATCTGATATGAGCGATGTACGAGAAGGCAAGATCCACCAAGACTTACCTCGGATCCACCCTTACCTGGACTCACTAAGATGGATATGGGATATACTATACAAGAGTGGATCGAGTGTGGATCCTATGAAGGAAGGATGGTCGGTGCCCTCTGACGGTGGATCTAGTAGCCACGGCTAATGAAGAGTCAAGATCCACCGCGAGGTACCCCGGATCCCATACTCCTGAGTTCGTATCCAAGGAGGGAGGATCCCGCCTTGAGGGACCTGGATCCAGGGTATAGGGATGAGGGATACAGTGGATCTCGAACTTTCGTGGGACAACGGAGATCACAGACGGTTGCGAGATGATGTTGGATGATTGGAGAGCTCGGATCCACGGCGAGTGTACCATTACAGTGAGGTGGATCCAAGCGACCTGGATCCGGATGAGTGTACCCATAATAGGGTGACCATGATGATTACGTCATATATCCGGTGGATCTGAAGATAACACAGCTGGGATGATGGGTCAAGGGAAGAAGGGACATGCAGCCGAGCCTGGTAAGGGATTTAGCAGATGAAAGACATAGAAGGTAGAAACCCAGGCAGGTATAGGCTTAAATATCAATACAGACTCCAATTTGCACAGTGACACGCAAGTGCCTTCCTGCCCTCAAGAACCGGAACTACATTGGCCGTACGAGCTCCGAGAAGGTTGGGAATTGCGAATCTAGTGTTGGTAGTGATAACTGGATAATACATTGGCCAGATCCTACAACCTAGTGAGCTTTTCCTTTACTTGTGCAGATCCGACAGGTTAACCGAATTTACTACTTGGTCGGTTACACCCTAGGGGCTCTCAACTCTCAAGATCCCGTCACAGGAGGCGGCAAGTACGACTTAAAGGACAACACAAAGGCAAGGGAACACACCCGCAAGGCAACCCTACGGCCAGATCCACGATCTAGGCCCCGGATCCATAAGCTCGAATATTCGCTTAGGATACGGAACCATCCACGGACGCAGAGTGAAGATTTTCCACTGCTGCTCCACCCCATCCCCACGTCTCGCCAAGACACTCAAGCTTCACCACTTGAACTCTTCGGAAGTTACCGAGAGAGCAGATCCCGCCCTACCGACGGGTACACAAGGTGAGGAAAGTTCAGCAGAACACGGATCATCGGGGGACCCCCTCCGTTAGTCGGTGTCTGGGCGCAGTTGGTAAGTTGGATCTGGCAATCTCGCAGATTTTGCTGATCCCGCTACACCACAATGGTGCGCGTGCCCGGATCTTTTGGTGACTCGGGATTTCACCGTGAGTCCCAAGAAGATGCTCAAGTGAAGATTGAGCCAGGGGAAGAGGCGTCGTCGGAGGTCGGATCGACGAAGACGCTGCTGAATGAAACAAGATCCGCGGATCGATGGAGTTTTGGGAGGAACTCTGTCGACGGAA
>NW_003303752.1:4171277-4172525 GCF_000142945.1 Phytophthora infestans T30-4
TCCCGCTTGTCATCTCGACCTCGTGCGATCACGAGTCGGTCGCGTTGCTTCTTGCGCTTCTCGCCGAGGATCCGACGATTGATTATCTGTTCCACCTTTCTGATGTCTTCCAACTGCAAGGGGTACATCAGATCCATCACATCGTCATCACCACAATGCAGCAAGAAGTGTTCGACATGGTCAGCTGCGTCGGCGCCACCCTTCTCATACTGGGTCTTGGCCGTCCGAGCATACCCGTTGAGTCGGATCAGGAAGTCGCAGATCGGTTCGTTGACGTTACGTCTCGCCGAGTAGTAACGAGTGCGGGCGGATTGGTCGAACTGTGAGCAATAATAATCCAGGAACGCCTCGCTGAGTAGTTTCCAACGTCGCTGAGTCTTCTTCGGCAGCTGCCTGTACCAACTCTTCGCCGGGCGTCCCAAGCATAGCGAGAAAGGCTCGCACCATGCACTTTGGGGCATCCTGGTGCTCTTCATCTCGTAGATGAAACGCTTGAGCCACTGGTAGCGACGCGTCAGAGCGGTAGCGCTTTCCTTCGAACTCGGCAATTTTGTCGAGCGAGGCGTGGGTTCGGACTTCGAGGTACTGCGTCGAGTCCTCTTCAGTCGCGTCAAAGCTCAAGTTTTGGATGTAATCCTTCACGGTTTCTTCACGGTTACCTCTCACGTTGAAGGCGTCGTCGTCTTCTTCATCCTCCTCGTAAGCCTCAGCCTCATCTGCAGCGTCATACAATTCACGGTAACGACCTACATTTCGCTGCCCACGACTCGGCGCTCGCTGAGTCGGGTTTAGCTTCAGTGGAGTCAGCATGTGAGAGTCTTCGAAAGTACGGAGCTCCTTGCGTAGCGCGATACACTTCACGTCTCTTCGTCTCCGGGGTCTTCGGCAAAGGAATCTTGCTCGGGTCCTCGCCGAGTGGTTTGAACTCGGCTACTCGGCTGTACACCTTCTTCGTTCCACCAGGGGCTTTCTCCAATCCAAACGCCACTCTCAGCTTCTTCTTCCATTGCCAGAGTTCGGCTCCGCCACGGGTCAGACTCCAGTCGGACAGGATGAGGTTGTTCGGTCGGCTGTTGCACCGATAGCCCATCGCCTTCAACAGCAACACAGTTTCTTCCACCAACTGGTTGATGTTGGCTGCACGCACCGGCTGAGTTAACTCGGGACCTAACATCGGCCCCTTCGCCTGCGCCATCGCTACAGGCGCGAACATCATCATCCATTCCGATCTCGTTCTCATCTCCTCGC
>NW_003303752.1:4175433-4176363 GCF_000142945.1 Phytophthora infestans T30-4
TTCAGCCTCCTCCGAATCCTCTGGACTCTCGTCGTCATCGCTCGTCGTCGTCAGCGTCCTCATCGCTTAGAGTGAAGGGATACGGGCCGACAGACGGCGTACGCTTTGACGACGATCGGTTAGGAGGCCCTGAGCCGTCGGACCAGTCAGATTCCTCATCCTCATCGTCCTCCGAACTACCCAGTCCACACCCAGGGGGAATGACGCGTTTGGCTTTCCCCTTCCCGGGTCCAGTACGGGCTGGCGGAGGGTTGGTGGAAGCGGACTGAGGAACGATGGGCGTCGTTACCGAAGGACCAGCGGTGGATCCCGTCTTGGGCGCCGATCCCGATTTTGATACTGCCGTAGATCCCGTTTTGGCCGTCGATCCGGACTTGGACACCGCTGATCCTGTTTTGGATGGGGCAACGGATCCAGCCTTGGACGCCGTAGACCCAGTCTTGGGTCCGGATCCAGATTTTGACGCAACAGCGGTGGATCCCGTCTTGGACGTCGATCCCGATTTGGACACCGTCGATCCCGTTTTGGACGTAGCAACGGGTCCAGTCTTGGACGCCGAGGTAGACTTGGATCTAGCGGTGGATCCAGACTTGGATCCGGCACCTGACTTCGAGGGAGAAACGGAAGTCTTGGGCGCGGGTGTAGATCCTGCCTTGGACACAGAAGTGGATCCCGCTTGCGGAACAGATTTAGAAACCGGATTCGTTTTGGGCTTGGCTTTCGGGGAAGCTCGGGCCTGCTTATGGGGACGGGAGGATCCGGTGCTAGGAGCGGGAGATGTACTACGCGGGCGTTTCGCAGTCGACGAATCCGCCCCGCTTACCGACGGAAGAGGAGCAGAAACGCTAGCAGCCTGAGAGGGCCCCGACAAGGGAGGGAGTGGATCCGAGACGGCAGCTGTCACCAGCGCCAGTCGTCGACGTGCCAAAT
>NW_003303752.1:4176525-4320696 GCF_000142945.1 Phytophthora infestans T30-4
ACAATAACAAGTGAATATGGAGTTACTAGCAAGGACTAAAAGAGGATCCACGTACTCATGCGGCGAAGCGTGGATTCCAGCTCCGTTAGCGCACGCTCGGCATCCGCCCACTCGGTAGTCGCCTTGTCCCGCTGGAGCTCGCTGTCTGCCAGTTTCGTTTGGATCTCATCCCGCAATCGAGTCATACGCACGAATTCTTCGAGCGCGTAATCTCGTCCGGCAGACGCCCTCTCGAGCGACTCCTTGGTGTCTTGCAACTCCTCAGAGAGTTGAGCCAGGGCCACATCCGGCGACGAGGGAGGTGGATTTGGCGCGGGGGACCCTCCACGCGCCGACCCTAAGGCGGATCCGTCATGGGCGGATCCCACATAGTCGTTGGTCACCACCTCCTCCTGGGTCAAACGCAACTCGTCACGGAGGCGGTCCAAGCTCACATCCGCAGCTGCCCTAGCAGTCTGGGAATCCTCCAGATCCCGCTCGAGGTCGTGGATCCGGGATTGGAGTTGGTGGATCTCAGATCCGGCGAGTGCCATCTCCCTAAGGAGATGGTCGTTGTCATCTCGCATAACGTCTCGTTGACGGGAGGCGCGATCCAGCCGTCCGGTCAGGTCGCGGATCTCGACCGCCTGATCAGCCAACAGGAGTCGCAGGTCCTGCGACCGAGAGGCCGCACGGTGCTCCCACCCCTGGATCTCCATCGCTTGGTCATGGGATTTGGGCCCGCAAGGTCTGAAGTTGGGTAGTGTGTAGAGACGCAGCTTGGTCTTGGGCATCTTGAGCCGTCTGGAGCTCCGCCGTCAGGGTTTGCACCTGATCGGAAAGAGCCTGGGGCTAGAGCCCGGCAGATCGGTGGGCGACATGGTAGACGGACTGGGCGGGAGGTTGTGGTGGATGGGGACCTTTGCCCGGACGATTTGGCCGGTACGCTTTGGCGGGAGACATGTGTCGCGAAGGAGAGAAAGCGGTTGTGGATGCTGGTGATGCACGTCGTGGACGCTGTTGTGCAGCGCCGACCACGTACAGGAGGCGATTGTGGTGAAGTGCTTTCTCAGAAATAAGAGAATGGTCCTGACGCGGGGTCACTATCCCGAATCAGTGACAATTTCAAGTGATTATAGAGGATTTGGGTTGTTTGGCACGGGTGCAAGTTGCCTGTGGTGGATTAGCCATGGCGAGCAGCACCCCGTATGGAATGACGATGGATCTGATATGAGCGATGTACGAGAAGGCAAGATCCACCAAGACTTACCTCGGATCCACCCTTACCTGGACTCACTAAGATGGATATGGGATATACTATACAAGAGTGGATCGAGTGTGGATCCTATGAAGGAAGGATGGTCGGTGCCCTCTGACGGTGGATCTAGTAGCCACGGCTAATGAAGAGTCAAGATCCACCGCGAGGTACCCCGGATCCCATACTCCTGAGTTCGTATCCAAGGAGGGAGGATCCCGCCTTGAGGGACCTGGATCCAGGGTATAGGGATGAGGGATACAGTGGATCTCGAACTTTCGTGGGACAACGGAGATCACAGACGGTTGCGAGATGATGTTGGATGATTGGAGAGCTCGGATCCACGGCGAGTGTACCATTACAGTGAGGTGGATCCAAGCGACCTGGATCCGGATGAGTGTACCCATAATAGGGTGACCATGATGATTACGTCATATATCCGGTGGATCTGAAGATAACACAGCTGGGATGATGGGTCAAGGGAAGAAGGGACATGCAGCCGAGCCTGGTAAGGGATTTAGCAGATGAAAGACATAGAAGGTAGAAACCCAGGCAGGTATAGGCTTAAATATCAATACAGACTCCAATTTGCACAGTGACACGCAAGTGCCTTCCTGCCCTCAAGAACCGGAACTACATTGGCCGTACGAGCTCCGAGAAGGTTGGGAATTGCGAATCTAGTGTTGGTAGTGATAACTGGATAATACATTGGCCAGATCCTACAACCTAGTGAGCTTTTCCTTTACTTGTGCAGATCCGACAGGTTAACCGAATTTACTACTTGGTCGGTTACACCCTAGGGGCTCTCAACTCTCAAGATCCCGTCACAGGAGGCGGCAAGTACGACTTAAAGGACAACACAAAGGCAAGGGAACACACCCGCAAGGCAACCCTACGGCCAGATCCACGATCTAGGCCCCGGATCCATAAGCTCGAATATTCGCTTAGGATACGGAACCATCCACGGACGCAGAGTGAAGATTTTCCACTGCTGCTCCACCCCATCCCCACGTCTCGCCAAGACACTCAAGCTTCACCACTTGAACTCTTCGGAAGTTACCGAGAGAGCAGATCCCGCCCTACCGACGGGTACACAAGGTGAGGAAAGTTCAGCAGAACACGGATCATCGGGGGACCCCCTCCGTTAGTCGGTGTCTGGGCGCAGTTGGTAAGTTGGATCTGGCAATCTCGCAGATTTTGCTGATCCCGCTACACCACAAGTCTTTGATCGCGTGTAAAGAGTAGTAGATCCCGAGGCTGAGCCAGGTTGCCATCCTCAATGAGAGTCGCAGCCACTTCAGACACAGTAGGGCGGTTATGCGTCCTTGGTCGCGAGGAGTTATCATGCAGACGGAACACCAAGTCTACTGGAGCCTCCGTGTTGTGTTGACGCACTTGCTGCCCAAAGTGGAGGAACCGTTGCGCTAATGGGTTGTGCTCTGCCATCATTTTCTCGATGTCTAGTAGTGCAACACGATCCAAATCCGCGAATATGCCAAGACGTCGCTCCGCGCGGTGTTGCATGTCTGGATCCACAATGTAGATCTGCGCAAAATTGGGTGCTACCCGCGCGCCTGTCCGACGGTCTATGTAGGGGAGGAGAGACCCTAGGTAGTGCCCCATAGCCCCTTGAATGCGATATGTGTACACCCCGTGTGTACCGGCAACGCTCTCGTCTTGACATACGTTTTGAAACGATAGGTTTGAGCACGAAGCACCAATCGATGTAAACGCAAAGGCTTGGTTGTAGGCACGAATCTGACGGCGGAACTCGGGATCTCATACAGCTGAAGCAGCTTTGGTGGCGCGGGGTGCAGTGGAGGCAGATTTACCCTGCCTGCGAGACAGCATGATATCGCAGACTCCCCAGGCCACTTCCAAGCATTGCAGATCGGACAAATCGTTGTAGCCGGGAGCTTGTGTCGACCATTGACCACGTCGTAGCCCGTAATCTTTGATGCGTCGAAGTCTTCGAGGGCAATAAGAGCATGTCCATGACGGACACATTGTCGTCTTGTGCGCACCCGCTCGAGCTCGTACTGGCGCTCGTCTTGTGTCCGCTCAGCTCGTCGATCAACATGCCGTTGTCGGTCCAGCTCGCGTTCAGCCACCATGCTCTGGTCCGACAGGTTTGCTCGCCCATGCGCATGTTGTTGAGGGTTAAGCTCGCGTGCATGTTCCTGTTGCTGTCCCGACATCTGTGCTTGTCGACTCGCATGTTGCAGGCGGTCTCGACCGCGTACGGCTTCCCGGTCTGGCTCCCTTAGCTCCGCTCTGTGTGCTGTTTGCTGCTGTCGATTCTGCTCCCGCTGCTCGTGAAGCTCTTCTCCGCGTAACTGAGCTCTCCGGGCACGTTTGCGCTCAGCGTCTTTCTTCCTCGCACGATCACGCTGAGATAGTGTCATATTAATGCGCCTGATTCGAGCTCGCTGTGCGTCGCGTGTGCGTTCGCGATCTGCCTGAGACAGTGTCCTATTAGCTCTTTTGTCGCGAGCTCGCTGCGCAGCCGAGACCGGGACATCTTCTAGATCCGCTGGTCCAGATACGACAGGTACTGTAAAAAAAGCCGTATCCTCAGTTTCAGCTTGGTACGCCGCCTCCATTTCAGCCGCAAACCGGCGCTGAAGTACCACAGGATCGGACTCTTCTGTCTTTTCCTCCCGCTCTTCAATACCGTTGGCTTGACATTCCGTACATTCCGTAACCGCCGTAGCTTCTTGATGCACACTGAGGGCCTTCAGCTCTTTGTTCAAGTCGTATCGTTTCTTCCTGCGCTTGGTCTGACGTCGTTTTCGTGCATCCTTTTCCTCTCGCATGGGTGTCGCGTTATTGCGTTCGTTCTCGTGCAGAGCCTCCTCGAGTTCCTCGCGCGTCCTCTTTCGCTTACTCCGAACCATAGTTCTGCGAACACGAAAACGTGACGCGTTAGACAGTGTCTAAGTACACCGCACGTAGCAGTAGTTTTCATAAAGTAGGGTGTTGGGACATCTGCGTACTACCCGGGATTGCTTGCTCCCATCAAGGTTATCTCCGATCACTTATCCCACAGTCACGGGCCGTGAGGCCCGGAGCGGTTTTAGTTTGCAAATTGTGCAGTCGAATCTTCAGGGTTGGGCCCCCGGATAGTACTGTAGCTTGAGGTGCGATATCCTTTTGCCAAAAAGGCGGCCGTTAATTGCAAAGGCTGGTTATTGATAGGCTATTACAGCCCCCATCCCATCTGTCGGTTAAAAGAGGCCAGTTACGGTACCCCTCCTGACCAACTGCACGCACGCAATGTGCGTGCCCATCAATAACCATTAACGGCCGGCTCAACTGGTTCGCTGTCGGGTTTGCGGTCAATGGACCAGGTGCCAAATGTGCTCTCGCGCAGAGTGGGCGGTGGGATAAAGGCTCAAGAACCCAGAGGGCTGAAACTAAATCCCCATAGCACGGCGCAGGATAAAATCCCGCAAGTTATAAGCTACCCCCTAAGCAGCCCCAGGAACCTCGGACTATCTGTGTATGTCTGTCTTGCTAGCTACTAATGTAAACTAACCTGCATACACGCAGCGTACCTTGAGTAACGTGGCGTTCCACGGCTTCCGTTTTAAAAATGAGGGCAAAATGAAATTTGAACGGTGCATTTAAGTACGATGTGCTGACCACATACAGTGTGTACACCACATAATGCAATTTTAGCGAATCGAGGCCGCCTTCGCTGCGCTCGGCAGCCAGTAAAACGCGCGTATTAGCGTTACATTTTAGAACCCTACCCTCGGACGGACTGACAGACGGACAGACACCACACTTTACTAGAGAGGTAAGACTAGCCGTTCGCCGCCGCTACGCGGCGGAGTGGCATGGTTTGTTAAAGATGCGGTGGCCGCGAATTTACGTGCTTCTTGGTGTCGCGTACTTTGTTAGCGTCGCTTACCCCAGTACGTCGTGGCTTCGTGTACTTAACCACTTACCATTCCGTAGTCTCATGTGGACCCGTATAATATCCATGTTTGGTGAGCTTCCGCTACCCCGTACTACAGGTTGGATGTCATGTTCTACAGTGGCCGGTGCTCTTCCGTGATCTTTCTAGCTTCGTGGTTCCCTGCTCACCCGTGGCCCACGCTGCTTAGCGATTGTCCTGGATTTGTGGACTCATTCTCTCACAGAGCTTAGTGGTTGTGTGCTAGCTCCTTTAAGCTTATGCGCTCCCGTAATACGACTCGCTTTCGTGGCTGCTAGATATTCCGTGTTCTCAAGGATTTACATGGATTCCACAGGCTTCGTGTCCATAATCATTCATGGTCGATAGCGTTTTTTTTTTCTGAAACCCTCGCGAATGGGTGACCTTCCGACGTTTTCTGTCACCTGTGTGCCGCGCACCCCTGTGGTGGCTCCATCTACCGCGTTATCGCAATGTGGTTATGCTGTATATGCTATCGTGATCGCATAATATATATGTTTTGCCAATGTTATCGCGTTCTACGATGGTTCCGTGCTCCGCGGTGTGCAATCATGGTCTCCAGAAGCGTTTCTTCGCGATTTTGTGGCTGGTCGGCCGTCCGGGTAAACGTGTTTTAATAAAGTATCGTCCTCAGTGGCCCGTCGATCTCAGGTTCTACAGTGCTATCGTGCTCAGTGGCTCGGTGATTTCCCGTGGCTACTTGTTCTTCCATGTTTTAGTGGATGTCCCATCGTCCATGCTATCGTGCTATCTCTTGGTGTCGCGGTTGGTCTGTCGACCAAGCTTTCGTTATCTACAGTAGTATCGCGCTCCCCAGTGAGCTCCGGTTCTACCCTGGTATCGTGTTTCAATACTCGACAACCTCCCGTTAATGGTCTTCCGCGGCTTCATGTTTGGTCGGTCGAATGTGCTCCGTGTTCAGCCGTGGTGCTGTAGGAGAATTTATGTCCGGGCACTCTTACCGTTACATGCTCTAATGTGGCTTCGAGCGTGCGTGCGCTTCCGTAGCCGCGCTTTTTAACATGCTGGGGTGTCTATATATTTAGTTCCCTTCCGTGGACCGTACGATCCCGTCATATTCTTGTCCTTCTGTCCTTACATGGCTGCGTACTTCTCCGTCTTTCACGCTACTCATAAACTTCGTGGTTTGCATCGGCTAAGTCTTCTATCATCGTCCATGGCCTTCCGTGCTTCGTGTTGCTCTTCTATCCTATCGTGGCATGGTGTTCCTTCGTGTTTCGTGCTCTTGCTTAGTCACGTGCCTCCGCGCTAACTTAAACACAATAGCTGTTCCCATTTTGTTTGATGTACGCCACATATATTGTTGGAAAGTTTGCAGAATATCTGAAGGTCGCGCACTACGCGCGCAAAGATGACACTTTCTCCCGGAGGCAGTGTGGGGTGCAGGGGTGTAAGCCACAATAGTCATATTTTAAAGTTTTCACATTATTATTAATAGTAATACAATTGTGATTTATTATCGAACGCTGATATAATAACTATGTGTACTACTACTACAAATAGCTGCAAGGAAAAATCTGAAATGTCTTGATAATAGTACTACTCAAAAATATTGTAAGTTTGATTTTTAGAAAAGTACTATGAAGCCTAAAATATCATTCTATATCCAATAGCTACTAAAGTTTCGATTGAGGCCTAAATAGAAGTCACCAGGACCTACAAAAATTTTCAACAGCTCCTACGACGATATTGTATGTGTGTGCACGTCGGCGCCTCCTATTAATGCTAATTAACGCGTGCACAGGCAGCGCCCTTTGTGTGGCCTTGCAAGCCGCAGCTGAAAATGAGAGCAAAATGAAATTTAAGCGGTGCGTTTAAGTACGATGTGTAGTCCACATAATGTGTGTACAAAACACAATACCGATTTTAGCCAATAAGGGCCGCCTTCGCTGCGCTCGGCAGCTTTTTAGCGAATCGACGCCGCCTTCGCTACGCTCGGCAGCCAGTAGAACGCCCGCATTTGCGTTACATTTATTAACCCTAGCCGCGGACGGACTGACGGACAGCACAGGATGGATGAATATCATCAAGGTACTGCTGACATTTAATTTATCATTATTTAATCGGCAGAATTTCGCATTTTGGCCAATGCCAGTCAATACGAGCCCCTGGTCCAGCTCACGTCATTCGCATACTAAATGCGTACGTGTGCAAATTTTGCACGCTTACTGACAAAACACTAGAAACCAGTATGAACCTTCAAGACCTTGCACCTGCCAACTCTCAGCGCACTCGCCAAACAGCTATAAAGGCATTCGGCCTGTTCATTGCAGCGGAGGGGGTTACCATGGACCTTGCAGTAGCATCTCTCTTTGGGATTGAAAGTAAGGTGTTGTTGTGAAGCTTTATTGAATTGCTTTGGAGCTCATATGGCCTTTGTAGAGGAACGAGGAGGCAAACCACTGGCTTGGAGCTCGGTCATGAGGTATTATCATCATGTGAAGCTGGTTACTCGATACCTATCCAAAGCACCGCACAAACATCGAGCAGGAGCTCCTCAAGATGGGCCAGACGCTCGATCGCCACTGCCTGAGGCGGGTCGAAGGTGGAATGCTAAAGAAGGCGCCACCGTGTACGAAGGAAGATCTGCTTATTCTGATGGAAGGACGCTACTATCACGCGTCTAGTCTCAAGGACTACCAAGACGCGGCCGTTTTTTGGCTGATGTGGCATGCTTTTGGCCGTCCCTCCGACCTTGGGACGTGGTCAGGGGCAATCTTTCTGTTAGAATCGATGGGGGGGGCGTTCGGTTTATCCGGGTGACAACAGCAGAAAAACAAGGCCTTCGCTTTTCCCCGACAAGGAAAGCTTCATTACGTGTCCTCTCCACGCCATCGCAATGGCACTGGTAATGCTAGATTTCCCGCGCGCCCAACTACTCGACCACCTCTATCTTGCGGCAGGAAGCGAAGAGAGTGTGACAGCATCTGTCAACATTCCACTAGCTGACGCTCTCGCATATTGCGAAGACGTTGATGGTTTGGCCGAGTCTCCTCAAAAGAAACGCAAGGTACATGAGGATAACATGATGAGCCATGCTTACTGATCCCTTCCGTCACAACACGAGCCCAATACGATTTTCTTTCAGCTTATTCAACGTGCCTTCGTTGTAGTACTTTCGCAATTCCATGAAGACGAAAGATCCACTCTTGCACTTAGTACCTTGCTGCTGAAAAACCTTAAGCATGTTTTTTTTCTGTTTCCTGTCAAACCCGAAGCTTCTGATTTCAGTATGTCGCTGTAACCATGTTAAGATGAAAATCACAAGACAAGAACAGGTAAATGTAGTTAACTGTTTGCTTGTCGGCAAAATTCTTTTGGCGACCTCCCCACACTTTCCAGAGTATGGGGGCTTCGCCTACCACTCAAATCAAATTACTGCAAGGCCTTTGGAAAGCGCCTTGCTCCCACACTTCTTGAGCTTGACAAGCCTCTCCAAGCGTGCTACACCCGTGTGTGTTGCATTGGACGGCGAGCTTGAGGGCGCGCTAGCCTGACTGACACCACCTCCACGCTCGAGCACGCTCACTCGGTCGGTCAATGCTCGGTTCACCGCAATCATCTCGCCAATAATGCAGCTCAGAAGGCTACCACTATCAGGTTAGTGAGATTATAATCGATAAGTTTCTCCTCACTAGGTAGCTTTTTTTTGTTCCCTTCGCCTCCTCGATGTCCTCCCGTGAGACGTTGCCTTGCCACTTCGAGCTCCACGCTAGCATTTGAATTTTCGACAGCCCAAGCGAAATTGGGCATTTTTGCATTCTAGTGGCGTACGCGCACATCGGGTGGCGCCCGAGTACTTCCGAGAAATGTTGAATCAACGACGCAGCCAAGACTTCAGCCACTCGCCCATCAAGTTTCTTCTCGGCATCTTGAGTGCTGACGCAAGACTGAAATAACAGATTTCCCAATTCCAGTGCTTGCACTCGTATCGCGAAGTCAGCTCAGGAGAGTGTGGGAACTGGCGGCGCTTTGCTGAAGTTCCACCCGCTGAGTGCTCGAGCTACCTTTCGGTCTTCAGCTATTGTGTTGAACACGTATGCGAATGCCTTGTTTGTCGCCGTCATGTTCTACGACCCTCTGTCGAAAATCTTATGAGCCCTGAGTAGTGGGTCGCTGTTGGCATACTGGGCCCCGCTACACCGAAGAGGGTAAACCGTCAAATTTCCAGTGGGTTTCGCTTTTGACTTGGGCAGTCGACGCGGACTTGACAGCGCGATTCACGACGGATCCAGCCCCGCGCGAAACGAAAGAATTATTTTTGTGAAAGCTGGTTTTTAGTAGAAGCGCATTCGATATCAATAAACTCTTCAAATTGCTCTGCTAGTATTAGTCCCAGACTGGGACTGGGACTCCCAGTATTATATCTTGCTAGTTAAATTAACAAAAACTTAAAAATCCACATTAAAAACTAATCTCTACATGTAGTCGCGCTGCTAAACATTAAACTTGGCCGTTGTGTTACCAAAATAAATGGAGTTACGAATTTTAGTTAAAATGTGTTTTTCGTTTGACTGAATATTAACCGCAGAGCGAATATCAATCCGAAGCTCCTCTGATTTGGACCCCTCTTGTCCGTCTCAATTTGTTGGATCGCATCTGCCTCCTATTGTCTACCAAATGGCCGGATCCGGAGAAAAATGCGCACCAAAAGACTCTCCAACTTCTATTCCACATTGACTTTTCCCGCAAGACGGGCACTACCGTCTTACCGCGCACTAGACGCCTAAGCGTTCAATTAAAACAGAGAGCCCGTGGGCGTTTTATTCATGTATACAGCCTAGGCGCTCAAATGCAGAGATAAACTAAAAGTCAGAAGAGCGACATGAGCAGGCGATCTATAGATGGAGTCCGTCGAGCTTCAAGGTAAAAAGTGGCCCAATTCGTGCTATGCAAATGTCTCGGGCGGCGCACTCTACAGTGTACGTGTACTTCGAGATAACTCTGCATTCGTTGTTAAGAGTGACGACTTCAAATTCGCAATCGTGCATGCGAGATGCAGCAAATAGCTCGAGCTTTCCAGGCGCAAATTCACCACTTCTTAACGACGCAATGTACTCGTCGTCGAACAGTCCGGTCAGGTCATTTAGGTTTTGCATATACTCCGTCAGAGATACAACGTAGTCAGAGTCTGAAGCACCGAGACTACGACGAAGACAGCAAAACAGACTCGTCCGTATGTCTTCTGGGATATACCAGCCTGGTGTTGAGATACAAAGTTCCTCGCGTTCATCCGTCGCGTCGACAATATGCTGATATTGTTGGTGCCAGTCGTACATGTTCATGGATGGGCTCAACAACTCCCGAAGTGGAGGATACAGGTTGGCCAAACTAAACGCCGACTTATCTACAAGCCTGCAAAGCTGAAATGCCTTCTTAATATCCTCCGGCGTTTGAATATCAATCCAATCTAACACCCATTGTGCAACTCTGCCATAGTGTGGGACTTTGGGGTTGCCGGCTTTTGTTTGAAACTGTTTGTCTTGTAGAGCCTCTCCAATGTAGCCATCATACATCGTGCGGTAATAAGCTTGAAAGCTTCGATTGACTGCAACATCAAGTGGCTGTAGAAGGTTCGTGAGATTTGGAGGTACTAACAACACGAACACGCTGTACCGCTCGAGCAATTTCTCGTTGAACATCTTGACGTGGGCTGCATACGAGTCAATGATATACAAAACGGTTTGCCGATAAAATTGAGTCTCCTTCCTGCTGCATATCACGTCTTGCGCATGCCTGAGAAGGATGTCATCATTCCACATTCCAGTGGGGTTCACGTCTACCAAGACACCAGGTGGACGTGATGGCCTCCTTTTCAGTTTGGAGAAGAGTAAGTGAGGCGCTAAAATCTGTCCGTCGCCAGTGATTGAAAATGTTGCAGTGAACCGTTTGTGACTGCTGCCGCCCTTCCGCAAAAGCACTTCTCGTGAGCCACGGGTTGTGATGGTAGACTTTGGCTCTGTTTCAAAATATCTGGGAACCTGGTCCATATTGATCACATTGCACGGAAGGATGTCGTGCTCTTCAATCAGTTGGTGTGCTTTCCTTATGAACTTCATGCACGTCTCTGCAGCGTCATCGGGAAGTGTTCTGGTGGTCGTTTGCCGTCGCGAAACAAGATTGTAGCGCTCCTTGAAACGATTCAACCACCCCGAAGAAGTACGAAACTCATTCGGTGGACTTCCACGCTCTATCAAAGCACGGTTGATGTTGAGGGCTTGTAGCTGGATGTATTTGTCTTTTACTCGCAAACCCTTCTTGTTTCGAAAGGATACCCATGCGTGGAGTTCCTGCTCAAGCTTATGATAGTGTGGTTTGCGACCTGCACCAGGAATTCTGCGTAATGAGCGTGTACAGATTCGACGGTCCTTCGACGCGTGTTGCAGCGTTTCACGCAGCTTGCACCACTTCCTCGCCATTGAAGACGTCACATGATGCTTTTTGGCGAGAGCATGATATCCATGGCCAACTGTATTGGGCTTGTACTCGTGGCCACGTTCAATTTGAACTGGAGGCTGTAGCTGTTCCTCTTCTTCTCTGTCTGCATGCTACTGACGCTGTAGAACCGAAAATGTTACTCGTGGACCTCACTTCGAAGCACGCTTCGTGTTGTAGCCAGCCATTGTGTTTGTTGGATGGCTAAACTTGAGCATTTGAGCAAGAATCACATGGCAAGCAGGCAGCACATGGCTCGTTAATTTTTTGTGCGACCTCTCAAGATGTGTTCGTTCTATTAATCCATGCTTTCAATTTGAGGTTTGAAATTTTAGTTTTTTATAAGATTCCCTTGTTTTGAGCGCCTAGGCGTCTAGTGCGCGGTAAGACGGTAGCAGAACGCTGGCTAAAGCGAGCGCAAAAGCAAAAGTGAGCTGAAAGAGCGTTGCCACGGACTTAATGTCATCGACTTTTACAAAAGTTTTGTCTTCTAGCTTGTCATAAAATGCCAAATCAGATGCAGTCACTTTTTTCTGATTTTTGGTTCTTTTTTTTCATCTACGGTAAAATAAAATAATACTACCATTTTTAAAGATTTGGAGAGGTTTTGATTCTGCAACGTGGTCGTCATTACCAGCATGGTGCTGGGCAGGTACTGCTTCGATGAGGAGGATTTTTCGGGGGAGACGTTCGAGGTGGGGACTTTCCTGGAGGACTGCCGTACACACAGCCCAATGGAGACCATCCATCAAGACCTAAAGCAGTTCCAGACGGCGCTAGAGAACCAGCTTGTTGCTATCATCAACGAGGACTACGCGGAATTCCTTCAACTTTCGTCCAAACTCAAGGGCGTGGATGAGGCCGTGTCCAGCGTACGTGCACCTATCTTGGCGGTGCTTAAGCGAGTGGACGAAGTGCAGAGTGCTATGGTGCGTATCTTTTGATAACGAGAAAAACTGCCGGTCTTCTTAAACTGACGACGTGTATCTTAGATCGCTCTGCAAAATAAGATGCAGAAGCAACTACAAACGGCGAGAGAACTACAGCAACAGGAGAGCAATCTGCAGCTCAGTATTCAGATCTCACAGAAGTTGTTGCTCCTGGAAGAGTTACTAGAGATCGAGTCGCCGGCAGATAGTGACGAGGAGCAGAGCTCGGGTAGAGATGGAACAGTCGACTCGGACGAGGACAGCGACGACGAGTTTGAGAATTTCGATCGAGTCAAAAAGAGCCTCAACACTATGAGTACGGCCGAGAGCTGTGCGAAGCTAGAGCGCGCAGCACAGATTTTTGTCCAGCTGGATCTCGAGTTCATGAACGCTATGCACCTTAACACAATCCAGGTATACTTCAGCTCGGTAGCTAAACTATGTAAGAGATGCTGACAATACGTGGTGTGTAGAGGGAGGAGAAACGTCTTGCAGCTATTGAAGAAACGCTTCTCCATCGACTGGAGACGGAATTCGCGACGGAAATCTTTCCCGATACATTTTACAACCGTGACCACGCCATCAGTGCACTGACACTAAGCTACTTGCTGCGAGCTTATGTACTTCTCCACAAGAGTAACATCCCCGAAGAAATGATCGGACGTCTGCTTGTCCAGCCTTTTGCTGAAGAAATTTTGACGCGGGGTAAACTGGACGGTAGAGTTCGTGGTTCTTGTGAAGGTTTGCCACAGATTTACGAGTCCATTGTGGACTTCATTACCAGCAAGTTTGCGGACACTCTTGCACTATCTGTTTGTCAAGGAGAGAGCAAGTGTTCAGTCGACATTCTCGGGAACGCAATCTGGAAACCTTTGCAAGAGATCTTGGCATCAAAACATGGAGTAATTTTTCAAGCTGCGGACCCTGACCGCTTCCACCAAAGCTACACCATCAGTATGCGCTTTCTATCGGAGATTGAAGAGCGTTTCTGCAAAACGGAGATCATGAAGATCCGATTCCGAGCACACGAGAGCGTAGTGGAGTTCAAGGAGAAGTGGAATATCGACGTGTACTTCCAGCTGCGAGCGTCGCAATTGGCGTCGAGCTTAGAGAAGTCTTTCGGTGTCAAACGTGACGAACCAGCAACACCAGACTCGCTAAACAGGACAGCCAACTCAGTTGACACGTCAGCGTTAGTTTTCGAGAACTCGAAACGCCTGTGGCAGGTATCGCAAGACTGCTGGAGCGAGCGAATCTTCCTGGCACCACTGCTTCCCAATTTCTGCAAGCTTTGCGTCCAGCTTTTCACGTATTATATTGACATTTGGAAAGAACCGCTGTTGAATACTGTGGCGATGATAAATACCGGGAACAAGGTGGATTTTGCCACGGTGCCGCTTTATTTTCTCACTACCGACGAAGATTTACTGTTTGCTGGAAGCGATTTTCACGTCCTGTTCAAGAAGGTAAGTGCTGCCAACGTTGATTTAGCTAGAGTAGTTGGTGGCTAATTGTGCTGCTGCTCGTCATCTCAAACAGATTTCTCAAGATCTCCTCGCTATCGTTAAGACTCACGTTGATGGCTTCACGGACGACAGTGAAGTTTTCGTGACTGAATTGTTCCAAGAGGTTGGTTGATCTGGTGTGAGAATCGCTATAATTTGCCTAGATCAAGGTTTTAATGACTTGTTTTTTGTTGTAGCCGCTTGCATCATTGGCTGAGCTGGAGGCTAGTTGCTGGTCTACAGCAGTGACGATGGTAGCTGCAGGCTGTAAAAAGGTTCTGCCTGCTATCCGGTACGCTCCAACTAGTCAGCTGAGTGGGCCATAAAGCCATCGTTAACCTTGTTATTTGCTGCAGCACTGTGAAGGGTCAGTATCAGATGACAAACAAGCCTCCTCCAACGGCCCCGTCGACCTACGTGTCCAACATCATTCGGTACAGCAGCTTTTATCTCGTAGCATATTGTTCGCTCAACTAATCGCTATGTCACACTTAGACCAATGCAGGAATTCTTGGAGAAGTGGGGCGTTCACTTCGATGCAGCCAAACGACAGCAACTGTTGCAGGCCATTGTGGAAGATGTCTGCGATGTGTACTCCAGCCTGTCGTCGGAGCTACTGAGGTCGGCATTGGAGCTCGAAGAATCGCTTAAGAGCCGAAAGCTGCAGCGACACTCTGGATCCAGCTCCACCCTAACCAACAACGCTGTTTCCGACACGGAGAAGATGCGAATGCAGTTGCTGCTCGACCTCCAAAAGATCCAACGGTACGTAGCTTATATTGTTGCATAGTGTGGCTAGTCAAATGATGCTGATTCTAGCTGGACGGATGAATAGGGAGGCGGCGGCGCTCGGGTTGGACGTGACGCTATGTAGTGGACTGCAGACGGCAATCGCCAAACTGTCGGAATCAGTTCGCTAAAGTTGAAGCTTTCTGGTTGGCTGAAAAGGTAGTGACGAAATGCGATAAAGGTTTTGGTTGGACGATAATCTATGGTGTCAGTTGAGTGCGTCACAATTCAATTTCTGTAACAATGGAGAGCGGCGGACACTGGAGCGTGTCGCTCTGGCGATGGAGCTTATGCATGACCATGGCATCGCTGTCGCTGTGGAAGATTGTGGAGCTTGCAGCGAGCGGCAATGCATCTCGTGGCGGCAAAAAGTCCAAGAAACAGAAGTACCTGGCCGGATTTTCGGGCTTGGTGGGCAACACACCGCTTATAGAGCTTACCAGTCTGTCCAAGGCCACGGGATGCAAGATTCTGGTACTATCAAGTGGATTAAATGATGCTACGATGTGCGGCTGACACTTTTGTTGTCGAAAAGGCGAAAGCGGAGCTCTTGAATCCAGGTGGGAGCTCTAAGGATCGAGTAGCAAAGGGAATCGTGGAAGATGCTGAGCGTCGAGGTCTTCTCAAAGAAGGAGGGACTATTATTGAGGGCACCTCTGGCAGTACGGGTATCAGTCTGTCACTAATGGCTCGAGGTTGGTTGTCTGGTGTCTTGAAGCTAGCCATGTCAACAGCGGCATGTTGCTAACGTTGTCGTCATTGTCGATAGCCCGGGGATACCGCTGCGTTATTGTGATGCCCGACGATCAAGCAAAGGAAAAGAGTCAATTGCTGGAGCAGTTTGGTGCTGAAGTCGTGTTGGTAAAGCCGGCGTCGATCGTGAACGCTAAGCACTATGTGAATGAGGCCAAGCGTCTGGCACGTAACACTGAAGGTGAGCAGTAGTCCCTGCATTTTATGGATGAGCACTACAACGCTGACTTACTTGCTTAAAACGTAATATCTAGGAGGATACTTCACCGATCAATTTGAAAACACGGCCAATTTTGACAGTCACTATGCCACGACTGGCCCTGAGATTTGGCGCCAGACTAATGGAAGTGTGGACGCTTTCGTGATGGCTGCAGGTAGGTTGCTGTTGCTCGGCTTGTACAATATCGCTGTGAGTTACTCATGCATTGTGTTGCGTTTGGGTTGAAGGCACCGGAGGCACCATCGCTGGAACGTCGGCGTACTTGAAGGAGCAGAACCCAAACGTCCAGGTGTTTCTTGCTGACCCACCAGGATCCAGTCTGTACAACAAGGTAGCTCTTCTGCGTTGGCACGAAAGCTTAAACTTTTTTAATGATCGTGCTTGCCGATGCTCCTATTAGGTTCGAAGCAACGTGTGCTACGCTCCCCAGCAGGCTGAGACCAAGGTGCGGCGACATAGGTAAGAGCAGTTAATATCTTTCGATACAGTACTGCCCTATGCTAATAAGTTTTGCTCATGCTCTCTCTTGTCCGCCAACCGTAGATACGATACCATCGCAGAGGGTGTGGGCATCGACCGCTTGACGGAGAACTTCATGCTGGCTAAGGTCGACGACGCCTTCAAGGTGACCGATCAAGAGATCGTCGAAATGTCCCGTTTCCTGCTACGTGAGGAAGGCATCTTCGTGGGTAGTTCAAGTGGACTCAACTGTGCTGCTGCCGTTCGTGCCGCGCGGAAGCTCGGTCCTGGCCACACCATTGTGACGGTCCTGTGCGACTCGGGACAGCGCCACCTCACCAAGTTCTGGAACGAGCAGCATATCCGTGAGGACTGGCAGCTTGAGCCCACGGCTACGCACCTCGAGTTCCTTGACGGCTCCATAGGGCAGCCGTAGGGATAGCAATATCATTAGAATTCCCAATGGTTGTTGACAACTGTATTCGTTTCGAAAAAGATGAACGAGATCTTTCCACGGATTTTCTGTGTTTCTATTGGGTAATAGAATTATTCAGCGGAAGCATGATTGGCTGTAATTGAGATTGTGCCCTTTCGAATCTTGTCGGGAATGACGTCCAAGAGGTGCAAGGGCCCGATCACTCTGAGACCTGCTCGCCGTCGAACACCCTGCTACCATGGCAACCTCCACTGCCCCCATCGCTATCCCTAGCCACGTCCACCCGTTAGCCTCCGATTTGAGTCCGCGCGGTGTAGATCTGGAAGGACGACTGGACCTGTCTCTTGGTACGTTCAGTACTATTGAGACTATCGTCTTCACGGTGCTGACTGCGGTGTTATCTGCCTTTAGATGCTCTCATCAAGGAGCGCAGGAAGGAGCACAAACTGCTGAAGAAGCAGGATGATGCGAAGAAGAGCAAACAGAAGCCTCAACCCGCTGACAAGAGAAAAATGGCTAAGCAACAGAAGCCGCAGCAACAACAGTCGAAGAAGGTTTCGACCGTAAAGATCGGCCAAAAGGCCCAGCGTAAGGCCCTGGTGAACAAGAACCGTGGCTTGCCTACTCTGTCTGCGACTGCCAAGGACAAGACGACCCAGTCCAGAACCAAGACGAGCATTGCTGCCACCACGGCGAAGCTACGTCGGCAGATGCGAGCGGAGAAAGTCAATAACTCTTCTTCTGACCGCCTCGTTGCTTCGAAAGGCACCAACAAGAGCAACACCGCACATCTATCGAAGAAGAAGAACGCACCTCAACTGACGAGAAAAGTATCATCTCCCGTGCGTGTGGTGCAGCCGAAGAACAGCAAGAAGCTGCAGGCTCCCACGAAACAGCTCAAGGCGCAAGCGAAGCCACTAGTTCATGTTCGACAGGTGATGCGGACGAATAACAAAAAGGCCAAGCTAAGCATTACAATCACAGGATCGAAGAACTCCCAGAAGCGACAAAAGGCTGCTACGAAGGTTTTACTTCCGGGAAAGCTGTCGCAGGCTCTTGCGAAGAAAACTTCTGCAGCGGCAAAAGTGGTGAAGCGCGCTAAGAACCGAAAGGCGAGTGCGGCAAAGACCGTTAAGGTTGTACGCAAAGTACCTGGCAAGGGGAAGAAGCACTGAGCTGATGACCAAGGCCCTCTATATTCCGTTTCTCTTCGACATGAATAACATTTTGTACCAATGCCAAAGTTGTCGACCTCCTTTCGCTATCTTGTCCACGATGAACTTTGGCTTTCTCTCTATTGAGACGAGTTTACTCGAGTTTTAAACGTCGTAGCACAGTGTCACGGCCTAGCAGCTCAATCGTATCACCAAGTCCAGCACCGACATCCATGCCCGTCAAGTAGTAGCGAATAGGCATCAGCACCCTGTACATAATTCCACAACAACCACAGTTAGAGACTACAATCCAGTAGAACATGGTAGATTATCCTTGCAACTCACTTCTTCAGCCCCAACTTTCGGCTTTTTGCAACAACCTTGATACTCTTCGTGATATGATCCTGCAGAGTGGCAACATTCACGTGATTAGTTGATGCAGATCAATAGCGGGAACAAAACATGACGCACTGGTGTAAACTCTTCATCCGAAAGATTGCGCAGGTTTGCACTGACATCCGCTACAAGCTCGGGTGTGCTCTCATCGATATACTTGGCCTTCATTTCTCGTGCGACCGACGAACTGAGATCGGGCTCAGTGAAGAACGGGACACAGAGGGGACCGAATTCAGGTAATGCACTCACGCGTTCCTGGAAATAAAGACGAAGCATGAGCACGAATTGTCCGTATTGAATGCACTTTAGGGAAAGCTTTACCTTCATCAGATCCATCGCTCGCCACACGTAATTTACACCGAACTTCTCGACTAGGTCAGATGGAGTGGAGGATACGCCTACTTCTTCAAAAGACGATGAACACATCGACACCACATCGTTCACGACAGCTAACTTGTGCTCGTCAGTTGTGGTTTCCTCGGCAAACAGCGCGCGCACGTGACGAGAGTTAATCCAGCGGAGACGATCGACGTTGACAACTGACCCCGCTTTGTTCACGTGATCGATAGAAAACTTAAAGCAAAGATAACATGAGCGTCAACATTCAATAAGAGCAAATTGAACTCATAGCGTTGCGTACGTGTTTCTCCAGCTCGTTCATCTGGAAAATCTCTTGGTTGTTGCCGCCAGCGGGGTTCCAGCCCAAAAGAGCAACAAAATTTACAAGGCCACTTGGGATAAATCCCTTGTCCTGTACAATAAAAGTTGAGACGATGTCAATAATTGGATTCTGCTGCGTGGATGCGACAATGATACGACAAACCCTGAAATCCTCAACGGCGACGTCTCCCTGACGCTTTGACAGCTTCGAGCGGTCTTCATTTAGTAGAAGACCCAAGTGCGCCCACTGGAGCCACATCAAACACAATCAGTAAGTTTCTTCCTAACCAACAAGTAGCTACCACTTACAGTTGGAGCCTCATACCCCAGGGCCTTATACAAGATAACGTGCTTCGGCGTCGATGGCAGCCATTCTTCACCACGGATAACATGAGAAATGCGCATGGCATGGTCGTCCACCACGTTGGCAAGGTGATATGTCGGATAGCCGTCGCTCTTCATGAGAACCTGGTCGTCAATACCGGCGTGCTCGAACTGCACGTATCCTCGCAACAGATCTTTCACAACCGTCTTGCCATCAGGAATTTTCAGCCGAATCGTGTGTGATTCTCCACGAGCCACTCGCGCTTCCACCTCCTTCTCATCGAGACCGAGACACGCACGGTCGTACATTGTCGCCTCGCCATGACGCGTCTGGGATTCACGCAGCTTTTGCAGACGCTTACTCGTACAGAAGCATCGATAGGCGTGGCCATTCTACATTTAAGACAGTAATTAGTGCATTCCTACAATATTTCCAACTTTTTCTTTCCCACCTCAATAAGTTTCTCGGCTGCCTCTTTGTAAATCGAAAGTCGCTGCGACTGAATGTACGGACCGTGCGGGCCACCAGCGTTTGGACCTAACACACAGCACACCTCACTACTATTAGCAACCTTTCAGTACTTGCATCATGCCCTTGTCCACTCACCCTCGTCCTCCTCTACGCCACACCACTTGAGGCTGTTCACAAGCGCCTCCACCGATCCTTCAACTTGACGCGTCTGTACGCAATAGCCACGTTGTGAGTACGTGGGATGCCGTTAAAATAGCAATAAAGCAATATACTCGCTCATACTTTATCCGTATCCTCAATACGCAGGATAAACTGTCCTCCGGAGCTCTTGGCGAACAGATAATTAAAGAGCGCAGTGCGCAGACCGCCCAGATGCAAGTAACCGGTGGGGCTCGGAGCGTAGCGAACACGCACAGCTGACTTGGCTTTGTCTGGTTCAACAGCGTGGGAAGAGCAGCTTCGCAAAATCAAAGCTGACGGCCGCAGCGGCACGCGGGCGCGCAGACGAGAGAGCAGCAGCATACCAGCCGCACGAAAACACAAAAGTGACGTTAAAAGACCCTATCATAACATTTGCTATTCGGTTTACAATAATTCGGTTACAATATTAAGCACTTCAACTTCTTAATGACCAATGGGTTTATCGTTTCCTTCTTCAGCTTGGACTACGACAACAGGAGGTAGAGTCATATTCCACTTTTCCTCGATTGCCCTCTTGACACGAGCGTCGGTGTCGTGGCTGCTGATGATTTCAGCTAGGAGTTCGTTCATAAAGTCCTTCAGTGTAAAACTAAATGAGGCGGCATTCATGGCTTTGACAACTTCTGTCAGCAGCTCATCCAGTGCCAAAGGACTCTGAACATCTTGCTGTACTATTCGCTCCATAGCGGGGAATAACGCAGATATTAAAGCTCGTGCTCGGACGCGAAGAACGTAGGCGCCAACATCCACTAGTCCTCGTCCAAGACAAGCATAATCCAGAGTTGACTCGTTACAGTCCTCGTCATCATAGCCAACTACCTCCACGAAGGAGTTGTAGTCTTTCGGCTCAGGGAATAGCCCCTTTTCCGCTTCTACTATGCGCAGAAGCACCTTAAGAGCCTGAAGTTGAGTTTCTTTGGACACGAATGTAGCATTGTAAGCGCCTCCATCCTTACCACGGTGTGCATGAGTGATGTTCACTCCTCCAAGAACCGGTCGAACGATGTCAATGGCTTGCTCCAGTAGTCGCAGGTATACAATTTCGCGCTGCCATAGAGTGGTCCACGAGGCGTCATCTGGTATTTTATTAAGCGCAGCGTTAGAACTTCGCGCGTTTTGGACGAACTTAAGACGATCAGCTGCGTAGTCCACTGGGTCGGAAGACAAGTCGAAGCGCTGAGCATAAGGGTTCAGCATGTAGTCCACAGTTTCATCAGTAAGAAACAGTGGTGCATTTGCTGCCAGTTCAGACAAACGAGGATGTTTGTAGCCAGGGGTCTCGTCAGAAATAATTGAGTAGCCGTAGGCGATTGCAGCATAGTCGTAAGCTCCGATTGTAGTCATAAAGAAACCATGATTTTTCGCTTCGTCCTTAGTCAGATCCGAGAAGATATTCACCGGCAAATAATCCATGATCGATGTCGATAATCCGTGTTCGGCAACGAATGCAGGGTCTCGTAGCTGGTCACGTAAATAAGCTGATGAGCCGGCAAAGTTGTGACGTAAACCGAGAGTGTGGCCCACTTCGTGCATGACAATATCAGCAAAGTGTTGGGCGACAAGTCTTTTAGGAACGAAGCCCTGTTCATCTCCAGTGACTGAGCTCAGCATCATCCAATCAGCTTTGTGCTGGTCTTCATGAGCGAGTCCACAAGACCGACTTTGACCTGTGCGAGTGTGTTGGAACTGCGCGTTTGCTTTCAATACTTTTGCGTTGTCTCCGTTACTATGTTCACTTCGGGCTCGTGGTGGGTCTACTAGTGATTTCATGTCGAAACTGAACATCACTTCATTGAAAAACCCATATTCGAAGACAATATCGCTGTGCAAGATCTCCCCAGATCGCGGGTCAGTAATAGAAGGGCCGTAAGCGTAAGTCTGCTCCGATATCATAACCGAGATGCTGTTGTACCGAAGATCTCCAAGCCGGTAATCACTCGGCCAGTCGCTGTCTCCTGGAAGCACTGCACGAATTGCATTCGGGAAACCAATTCTCTCAAAAGCAGGGTTCCAGGCTTTCACACCAGTAGCAAAGGCTTCTCTCCATTCCTTCGGTACGGATGGATCGATATAGTACGTGATTGGGTTTTTCGTCGTTTTTCCAGAGCTGTCCAGCTCGAGTTTTCGACGATGAATGACGGTCATCTGAGGATCCCATCGATGGTAGCCATTGCCGTCGCTGATCTCTTGATCAGTCAGACTGTACTGACTGTATCGTTTGGAAAAATAACCCACTCGATCATCTGCCACTCGCTGCGGCATGATCTCGTCTGGTAATAAACCAATGGCATAGTTGACCTCCATGACTCCAGAGGGAAGCTCATACTCGACAAAGAGCATTGTGTTGCGAGCAAAAGACTCTGACGGGCCATCGAGCGCCGTGAAATCAGACGAAGCCAAGACAGACGACACGAAGAATCCGTTCGAGAGGAATAGATCTGACGGAATGTAATACGCGTCGTCCGTCTCCGCGTAAATAGGCACTTTAGTATTGAATCCTGGCCACTGACTATCGTCAAATATTTGCTGGAGTTCATCGGCTTTGTCTCCGTGCAGACTAGCGTAATGGTATTCCTGTACAAGCTGCAAATGCCGCCCGTCAGCAGAGAACTCGAAGTGGAAAACGAAATCGTTGGTTTCCAGCAAGATGCCACCTCTTTCTACGCCAGTAATCACAGGAGCAGCACGCTTCACAACAGTCGGATACACAATAAATGAAGAATTCCAGTGCTCTTTGCTGATGACGAAGATAGCTCTCTCACCCGGGTAGAACTGCACATCAAAGAAGGGCACCACATGTCCGTTTTGGACTTCTTCACCTCCAATAGTTTCTAGACTGTCAATGTCGACTGAAGTACCATCGCCAGTGTCAATAGTTTTTGAACTGGAATGATCTCGCGAAAAACGAGCAGCCAGTCCGATGCTTACCCCCACAAGCAAAAGGAAGAGCACGGTCAGAGAAGCTTTTTTTACTTGTCTTCTTCTTCGATCAGTATCGAGAAGGGCCGCTGTATCGTGCTCCGAGGTTTGGTCATCTGAGCTTTCTACTACTGTATCACGCGGTGTTCCAAGCTCGATGTCAACTTCATCTTCGCTTTCGGAATCAATCCGGAAACGAGGTGAATCAACCACTTTGGCCATCTGGCCGACAGAGTTCCAAGTCCAGCGCGCTACCAAAAATGAAGTGTCACTCGCTGAGAAAAGGGTAAAGTGGTTTCACAATGACCTCGACACTAAGTTATTCTTGTTGCTGCTGAAATCGAAGAACTAACGAAACCACCACTTGCTCGATGTCTTCACTTGGAAAAAGATCTGAAAATTCACAGGGCGATCGCTTCATGGATGCTAGAAACTTCTTCCGGCGCTGGTTTAGTTGGGACGCCAACTGTGCCTTCGGTGTACCATGCGAAAGCACTTTCTCGTCCTGGAGCTGTGCTGATATCCATTGGCGTAGCTTCAGGTCAACACGGTGAAGTACACTGTGCTGCGTTGCCAAGCGATCGATGCGCTACATGTAAGGTACACAGCTGACAATAAGGTGCTGACTTACTGACAAAGAATCAATGTTGCGTATTACCTGCTGCGCTTCTTCCATTTTCTTTTCAAGGTGAACCAAGCGCCGCTCGTTGAATTTATTTTCAGCTTGCTGTATCAATGTGTTCACCAACTCCTTGGCATCAGAGATATCACCCATTCCATCGAACTCACAGGTGTTTACTTCCCACAAGTTTTGATCTCCATTCGGGGGCTCGAAAGCAGCCTCCGTCCGCTGAAAAACCTCATCAGGAACTCGTGTTTTTTTGTTCCGACCAGCATTTCGCTCGCGACAAATTTCTGTAGGGGTGTTCACAAAGAGAATAGCGAAGCCGCAGGTCTCTAAGCATCACGAATAACATGTTAATAACAGTATAAACTGGCTGGGAAAACTTTCTTACGCTCTACGGCGAGTTGATAGAAGCGCTTGCGCTGACTGCGATACTGGAAATTGTCATCAACAAGCAGCACCAGTTGAGACGCACTCCCAGTGTCCCCGACTGGTATCTTGAGGAGTTCCTTTATACGTCTGGAAACTTGCACCATCATTTCTTGCTGACAGTACTTCCACTGGTCAGGATCGAACTCGACAGTGCTTGTAGCCATTTGCTCGTAGAGATCGTCGAAGGAGATCCGCTCATACAGCCTTGACAGAGTAGTGCTACTGGCCACTAGATGCTTTACCAGCGTCGTTTTCCCAGCGCCAGGAAGTCCGCTCATGAGCACAAGAACAGCGTCACACGATCTCCCAGCCATTGGTTTACCAAAAATGAAAGATTTTAATACTAAGATGATCCTGCTCCTATTAAGTCGCGTGATTTCATAAATACCAGCGTAGATAGCCCTGTTACAACTCTTCTAGTTCCCTGTTTGTCAACCCACACGGCCATTATCTTCTTGAAGCCATCAAAGCAATATTACGACAAGAGCCCCCACCTCGTCCGCAAGCGTTCTCGAGCACCAGTCGCTGGTTGTGTCTTGGCTGTTGAGTGGATACTAAGACGACGATGTTGCTGTCGAGGACTCGAGTCAATCTCCCGCTTGGAGCTACTTCCATTGTTCCCGTTGCCTTGTACGTCCCTCTGGGGCGTTTCGTCCACCTGCTGCCGCTTTTTGGCGCTTGATTTCCTCGCACGCCGCCGAGTCTCTTGTTCCTCCTGAATGGCACTCTTTGCTATTAGTCTCTCTTGGTTTAAAGGCGTAGATTGCGTCCTCACCGTTTGCTTCCTGTGTGTCAACACGTCGACGCGGTGCTGGAGACGCCGCAGTTCGTGCTGTTGGGCTCGATGTAGCTGCCATTTGCGCCACTCGCGAGGCACATCAACAGCCACAAGGCGCAAGACGAAGGCCAGCACAGGCAGCAGAACGTTGAACAAGAGACACATGAAGCCGAAGCACGCCACGAGCTCCACCGCCAGCGCGTACAGCGTCTCCATACTTTCCTTGTTTTCAGCCAATCGTTATGCAAGATAAGCAGCGTAGCGATGCACGGAACACTGTAGTAGGTTATTATCTTAACGTTCTCTGCCTCGTCGATAGGATTCGTTATTGTTTCTCTATCAGCTTGCTATAATACGATCGAGGACAGGTCTTCGTACGACTCGTCTCTCAAAAATTACCAAGCAGTACGTGGTGTGGGTGGCTTACTATCACAACAATTACGGATTCACCGCGAGTCCTGCCTGGTGGTAGCCACCTTGGAACGTGGGCGGGAGGTCGATGCTGGCGCCTAGATCCAGCAGCATCTGCTCCAGTCGAGACACGATCACATCGAAGGAAGGTCGGTCGGCCGCGTCGGATTTCCAGCATTCGGTGATGAGATTGATGTACTCGCTGTCCATGCCCTCGGGAATTGGAGGCCGGATGCCGGCGTTGATTGTCTTGTTATAGAACTTGATGGGGGCCATCCCGATGAACGGGTTCTGGAGACCACCAGCGACCATTTCCCACATCACAATGGCAAAACTACGCACGAACAGTTAGATAGAGAGGTTGGTATGAGAAAAGGAGTAGGAAGACATACCTCCAGTTGTCGGCCTTGAATGTGTAGCCCAAGTCTTCATCCAACAGAACTTCAGGAGCAACCCTGCACAAGGCAATACAGATGAGAAGAGAATGCTACACAGCACTAAAAATCGATCTTTCACTTGCCATCCTGTTGTACCGCATTGCGTAAAGGCAGTGTCGGTATCGAGCACCTTGCTGATACCGAAATCGGCCACCTTGACTCGCCAGTCATCGTCCACCAAGAAATTGTGAGACTGCACAAGGAATAAATGTGTCAGCCCTTCGTACTGCATTGATAAATACAAAAACAAATGTACCTTGATATCGCGATGAATAATACGCTTGGAGTGGAGGTATTGGATGCCTCGTGCTGCATCAAGCATCATTCGTACTTTGAACTATACGAGCAGGAGACACGAGTTAGGTTATGCATGAGGCATATACATAGCACAAAAAACTCGTACCTTCCAGGGAATCGTCTCGAAGTTGTTGCTGTGGATCACCTCGAATAAACTGGAGAGAAAAAAATGTTAATTTTAAACAGACGCAGTAAATAAAAC
Source organism: Phytophthora infestans T30-4 (assembly GCF_000142945.1). Taxonomy (NCBI): domain Eukaryota; phylum Oomycota; class Peronosporomycetes; order Peronosporales; family Peronosporaceae; genus Phytophthora; species Phytophthora infestans. The sequence goes on from NW_003303752.1 coordinate 4,202,558, forward strand.
TTCGCCAACGCACCTTTTGCGAGAGCAATACTCGGTAAGAATCATCAACTTCGGATCCGTGCATGCTCCGATAAATAACACAATGTTGGGGTGCTTCAGTTTCCTGAGTAACGCCACTTCTTGTCTGTAATCACCGAGGATCTTGTCGGTCAATCGTGCATAGCGGAACGACTTTACAGCCACCTCAGCCGCGCTGTTACGGTTCATCCAGAGTCCACGGAACACAGTAGCTGCCTTTCCACAACCCAGTTCGTTCTCCTTGCCACTAAGGATGTGAATGCTCTCATACGGAATCTCCAGGTACTGGTTCTGCGACTCCAGAACGCGCGCGTGCTCCTGCAATGCCGAGACGTCTTCCTTTGCTAGCTCTTCTGAAATTGAACCCGTCAACGAGACAGCCGAGTCCGCCCGATGGATAACCTTGTGCTGACTTGTAGGGGACGGAGAATCTGTTTGCTTCTTTTCTCGGGTTACAGCTTCTTCAACCACGCCAGCGAGACGCGGGATAGGTTTCAGGTCTTCATTGGCCTTCCGTCGAATTAAATAGTGCGTCATAGACAGTATCTTCCTCAGCTCTGCTTCTCGAGCTTCCACGCCTCGCTGCACTTCATGTCGTCGTTCGGCCGAGAGACTTACTGCTGCTGCACCAGAGTTGATCTACAATGGCGACATGAAACAGGATACTTAAGTACATGCGCACACAAGTGTACCCCGCAATAGAGCCGCACCTGCTCAAACAGCTTCGCGAGTACGGAATTCTCGCCATTGTCCTTGTCATCAACGTGGATTTTGTCACCATGAGCGAGGCCTATGTCCTTTCGGATGCCTGCATTTTCGTCCTCCAGCATTAATGCCGTCGACAGTTGAGAGTCTTCGCAAGCGCAGCATTAACGTCAAAATTTACATAGCAGCGCGAGATAATAATACTAACACGAACCTTTTGCAAGATCGTCCGTTTGTCGAATCCATACAATGCGTTGACGATCTTTGGGAATTCCAATGTTCGAAGCGATCTCCTGTCGAAGCACGCCGACTGTGGCATCAAATGGGACTTCCAAACATACCGGCGCTTGAGTATCACCTGAAGCTTGAACGCAGACCTACAACAGTGAAGCAGTTTAGGTATAGCAACATCAAGATGGAAATAGGTGGTCGAAACACGTACAACTCGGAGCAGCATACAGTCATTGTCCACTGCCCGTCTGATACGCTCGCGAATCGCTTCTTCCGATATCTCCGACTGAGTGCTGGCAAAAAAGTGGACCTGCAAGCATAGCAGATTGTGAGGTTCTTTATTGCCTGCTTCCTGATAAAAAAATAAAACGGCCAGTAAGCGTACGTGATGCGGGAACACACGGTAGATTTCGCTGCCGTGAACATGTGCAGTCACAGCACGCTGAAGCTTGGAGCTTGACGCAAACGAATCTCGGCGCTGAGGCGATCGCTCTCCATTCGAGCTTGGCCCAAACCATAATTCAACTTCATCGTCGGACGTCCCTCCTCCACTGTAGCTCCTTTCCACACCTTGCCATGTGACCAGGACATATTTCGACACAATACGCTCAGTTCCACGATGCAGTGGGACATCCACTCGCAAGTAAATGTACATCGTGCTTCCTTCCTCCAGAACGGACGTAATACCGCCAATTCCTTTTAAAGCATACAGTCCAGTCTGGCCCCCAATAAAACTAAACGTCAGATGCGTCCCTTTCCTCATTAACGTTTAATGCAAACCGACGTACCATGCCCTTCTCCACAACAATCATCCTCCGGGTCGAACTCTCAATGTCCGAGTTATCATAACCACATACCGCCCAGTTGAACGGAGACGTATCCGATCGAATATCCAGTACTGTTGCCGTCAACTCGGGCGTGAACTCAATATCGGTCGTAACAAACCGCCGAGAAGAGCTCCGTGGCCGCCGCCGCGGGGTCTGTAGAAACACCGATCCATCCCTGCAAAACAATAGCAAAATTCAGACTAAAGCCTGTACTCACGCTTGCATTGCTGACGAGATACGTACATGAGTTCCTCTGGGTTGTGTAGCGTCACATGCGCAACAGCACCCATGTGTTTCTGCAGTCAATAAAAATCAGCTCAATCTCCATTTCCACGCAGCAATTTGTCCAATTGCACACTCACCCTAATGACTTGATTAAACTCTGCATATTTGGTTCGTAGGTAGATCGGGAGGTTGCGTCCTTTCCAGCAGAACGACAACACGTTGGTCGGTGCCGCATTCTCGTCATAACAGTCGATGCTCGTGAGTCCGTAGCACAGAGCGTTGGGCGAGAAAAGCTCGGATGGCCACTTGGACTGATCCGAGATACTGCCATCTCCAGACGCAAGCACTTTGAGTGTATTTCTCATCTCCCGCTGGTCCTGTATTGGCTCACATGAGATGTAGCACGCCAAGTGAAGCCAAAGACAAAGAAGGCGTACCGCAAAGGAGAAAATGACCCATGTGGGCGAGTTTTTGGTCTTGATGTCGTGCAACACGCTGTCCACCTGGCTGAAGCGAAGATCTTGCGCCTTGACGGTGCGCACGAACGTGTGCGGCACCTCCATGCCGTTGCGCTTGGAATGGGCGAAGCACAAAATCCTGGCGCTGGTGTGTGCGGGCTGCGGCCGCCGTCAATTCCTTCCTTTTTCCTTAATAAGAGTCTCCCTACTTCGAGGACCCAGTCGCTTCGGTTGTTTTAGCTTACGAGATCTGTCACAGCGGTTGGTAACACACACGTAAGTCTCTCGCCAAGGCCACTCATCCCCTCAAACACAGCTAACCTAGTGCGCTGATTGTCTCGCTGAGCTTAGGGGAGAAAGCGTCGGCGGCATGCGCTGCCTGACCTGCCTTCCTGCCGTGCGAGACTCGAGGTGTCTGCTGCCTGAGTTCCGCACTCACTGTACTGGCGTCGGGGTACTGCGAAAAACAACCACGCAGATCGTAGAGTCGCCTCGGTTAAAATAATTGAGCGATGGTTGGCTGATATTTAAAGGATCCGACCGGTGATTGGACAATATATAGATTCAACGATTTTCTTTGAGCTATGGCAACGAAACTTACAGTTTCCTGTTGCGCGAATCTCGTGCAGGCGTCATTGATGCAGCTACAATGCCAAGCCTGGTCACCACGATGAGAATACTGACAGGTACAATTTCAGGGAAGAACGAGACTGATATTTCAAGTAGTAGAGTGTCAAAGACGTTGTAGCTGCGAAAGTCACTCACGGGTCCCACAACAACAGCAGGTTCAACGTGACTGGACTTGTGCTGGACTGCTGCGTGCCGCAAAATAAATTCTTATTGCTTCTGAACGGTGGATCCATCAGTGTTGCATCAGCACCGCCATTAGACGTAAGTCGCTAGGAGGTAGAGCGTCATGCTAGGACTCGAGAAGAAGAAAAGGTTGTAAGTTAATTGGGTAGGTCACACACGTGTTGAATTGGTTGCTCTGCAACATAAACCCGAAATTTGCAGCTTAAGTGTAGTAGAGTTCTAAGCCCATGCCATCGTGAATTTCGTAGTCCTCGAGCGTAATGTGGTCCTTGTAGATGGTGTACCACTTCTGGATACGGATCTTCTCAGGTCTTGTGCCCACCTGCGCTGCCACGAGCTTCTTAAGGTCCCCCACTGTGTCGTCCTCGTTGCACTTGACACGGATTTTCTTTCCTAAGCGGTCGTTCAGGATCACCTCGATCATGGTCACAGCCTGCTTCGTCTCTTCCAGCGAATAACAAAAAATGTAAGCTATACAGAATCAGAAAATATCAGAAACGCTCAGGTGTTATCAGATTTAAACATGGAGGAGCAGATTTATCGCTTCTTGCTCGACGATGTCGCTCTGGACGTGTGTTTCGAGGTGCGCTATCCTGCAGATTAAAAGCTACGCTGTAGCTTCTCACGCTTAGGCATTCTCTGCCGCTGCTGCTTCAGATGCACCGCCAGATCTCGGTGGATGGAGTGAGCCTTGAGGAGCTCTACGACGTGGAACCCATTGAATGCACAGTTGACACACCTGTTGTGGAGCAGGACAGCGTCTTTGTGAGCTGCCTGTATTGCAAGCGACAAGTATGTACATGTAGCTGTCCTCTCGTAAGTGTCGATGTATTTAATATCATCAACTGTGGCATTTACAGGTGCATGCGTCCAGATACACGAACCACTTGGAAAAGTGCATGACCGGCTCGCGACGCATGGTGACGCCCAAGCAGCGGCAAGATGCAGCACGAGAGACAGAACGCACGCAGCTACAAATTCTGAGCAAACCTCAACTCTACGGTGCCGGTGCATCGTAGGTTAAATCGATTGAAAAATAGCAGATAAGTAGTTAACCCACAAGCACCTTTTGTCGTGATTCAGTCAGAAATCTGGCAAATCACTATCATCAAACTCAAAGTCGGACACTTCGCTGTGTCTTGGAGACTCCGTGTCATCCCGTTTTTCCTGCTCTACCTGCTCTACGTCTGCAGTTTCGTCGTGCCACGTATCATCACTGGTATTCTCTTGTTCTTCAGTAGGACCCTCTTCATAAACCTGCTCGTCGTACACTTGGTCATCGGCTGCGAGTTCTTTATCATACTGTCCCTCTTCATAGTGTTGAGCTGCTTCAGTAGCCTCCTCGTAATGCTGATCATTCTCACCGGTTTGGAGATCCGCTCCTTCGTAATACTGGTCCCCTGCCACACCTTCGTCGTATCCCTGACCTTCAGTGGCGTACTCCTGAGCTTCTGTTGCCTCCTCTTCGTAGTAGTGGCCGTCCGTCGCGCCTTTGCCATAGGCTTCATCTTCAGCAGTGGTTTGTCCGTACTCATGGGCTTCTGTAGCTCCCTCTTCGTACCCATACCCTTGCTCTTGCTGCTCTACCTCCCCGCCAGTTTCGTCTTCAGCACTGAACGGTTCGTCGACTTCGTACGGCCACCCCTCCGGCGGAGTCCACGAGCTTTCTCCAGTGTTGTGGTTAAACCAGAAGTAATGGTTAGAAATGGGATCGAAGCCTTTTTCCCAGTCGCCAAACAATTCAGCCTCTTCGTCGTCCGCGTCGACTCCATCTCCGATCTCGAGCTGACCTTCTGCTGCTTCAGTCTCCTCAATCGCTACTTCACCTTCACCCGTATAACTGACGTTTTCATCGATCTGGCCGACGTTTTCCGCGGCATCTCCACTCTCGTAGGTTGCCTCAGTCCTAAAGGTTACTTCATCGTTAACTTCCTGGGCGGATTTAGTTCCCTCTTCAAAAGTTGATTCGTTGACCTCAGTGTTAGACCAATCGTAGCCTTGGTCTGCCCCAGCTTGTTCTTCAAAAGCTACGTCGTCAGCTTCGTCTCCTGAAACAGCATTAATTTCTTGCTCAAATGAATCTGCCTCTGTAGTGTCAGTGCTGACTTTCGTCGACGTGGCAAGACAGCCAAAGTCCTCGTTTTGAGTTGTTGATGAGTCGATTGGTTCTTCAACTTGAGCTGGTACATCAGTAGCTTCGTCTTCTGCATGATCAAACGTGGTGTAATCATATCTTTCATCCTCATACGATTCTACCGATGCAATCGCTGCATCAAGTTCATCACTTGCGCTAGCTGCTGAATTATCGACGATGTTAGAGTGTTCGTTATCTTCGGTAGAGTTGACCTCCCATGGCGTTTTTTTGGTGTTGTGATTGCTATCGATTTCGTTCATCTGAATATCCATCGTGATATCTGTTGTAGTGGTAAGATGCACAGGATCTGAATCAAAGGTATGGTTCCTAATTTCCAAATCGTCCCTAGAGCAGTCGTGTGATAGGGAAACTGGTTCGTTCGCTCCCACATCATCGGCCGTATCTTCACCAAAAACGAAATCCGTTGACTCCAAGAAATCCAAGTCAGTATCTCCAGCTGCGAAATCAAGAGTCTGGTCATCACTAGGCTTTGCTTCGGACATCGGGATTGTATCGAAAACCTGATCCTCCTTCGGTACTGCCTCGGCGACATGTCTGTTGTCTTCATCATGGGATAATGACACCATATCCCCAAAGAGTCTAGAGGTGACACTAGGACCAGATATTGGCTCGGGATGGTTCGGCTTTTCGTCGTTATCATCGCTTAGTGCTTCTAGAGGCAACTCGTTCTCGTGCTCAACCGATGATTCCTCCTTTTCAGCTTCAATTGCCTCACTTGGATCAAGAGCACCTTCTTGGGATTTAAATATTGCAGCGATAATTCCACGCAGTTCATTAGAGCGGAGACACCGACAGTAGGCTCGAATTACGCCGGAGCCCGGAGCATGCATTTCTAGTTTCTCCAAAAGCTGACGCATGCACTTTTTCACGACGCCTAACTTGGTAAACCATTCAATACATTGAGCTGCAAGTTCAGTATCCGCGTGGCCTTGAGCTTTTTTGTACAATTCGTGACTCTCACTTGCATTGAGAATGTCCAATGCGTCAAGACTAGCGCGATATTCTGCCAATTTATGTCGATCCCCCTGCTCCTTTTCACTGATAGCGAGCAAAACGTTAAGAGCAGTAAGCGCAGTTGAAAACTCCTCTTCGGCATGACTCAGAAAGTCCGAGACGGCGAGGTCGTGCAAGAAACCAGCTTCCTTTGCTTCGGTTGGTTTTGGTGAGCTAGGTTGTTGACACGGTCCAACAGGATAAGGATCGATGCGGAACGTAAGAGCTTTTGGTGAGTGAGGGGTATCCGCTGGGTCGATACGGAACACCAGTGCATTTTTCATTGGAGAAGGTTGGGGACTGGAGGGTCGAGACGTAATCTCATAGTGTTCTTCTGCTTCCGTTGCTTCCTCGACAATAGTCATCGCTGACTCCATACTCACTCGTTTGCGGCTCTCTGCTTTTGCTAGTATTGATCGTGATCTAGCACTCAGACCTACTGTTGCAGTGGGTCGTCGTTGGGTCATATCTTGTGCAAGTTGCAATCGCTCTCCGACTGTCATTGCTGCGTGGAAATCAACTCGAGATTTTCTTTGCTGCTCCTGGTGCATCAAGGTTTTATCAACTGGAGCATACTTGGGTGCACTGAGTTCACTAGCTCGACGTTGCTGTTCTCTCACAACGCTGGGGTCAGCCGGAGCTGGCTTTTTCTTTTTCTTCCTTACAGGGGGTTGCTGGGATGGACCAAAGCTGAATACAGACGTCTTAACCTTTGGAGGTGAAGGCATAGCCTTCCCTCGTGATCGAAACCCTGGTGCTCGACTTCTGAGCTCATCTTTGTGCCGTTGTTGCTCTCGAGTTAGTGGTTTATTAGGTCGACCCTCTCCATCTTCATCCCTCGCATCCCACTCATCGTCATAATGACTGTGGTATGCACTGTGGCTTTGAGCGTCTTGTATAATGTGAAGCGTGTCACACGCAGTTGAGACCCACAACGTCTTGTAGTCCGGAAGTAGATCGTTTTCGAATATTCCTTTACCGGTATTGGTATCACTGCTCACTTTCTTGGTGTGGGCCAACGGGATTGAACCCAGTAATTGAAGAGCAGGTACAAGATTCCGAACATGAACAATATTCTTTCGCTTTTGACGTTCGTCCGTGTCGACAACAGAGTTACCGTCTAGATTCAAGTGAGTCAGCTTGTTGTTGAGCGATAATATCCGAAGAGCGTGGACGGTAGCAATTCCATTGTGAGCTAACTCCAGTATCTCCAACTGTGTAAGATGTTCAATGTTCTTCACGATTCGAATGCAGTTGTGATTCAGACCAAGAGCCCGGAGTTGAAATGTCTTGGTGAGTCCGGAAATGATTTTCAGCTGGTTTTCTGCCAGATTCAGCACTTCCAGTCGTGGAAAGGCACTTAATCCGTCGTCTGGTAGTTTGCCCAGTTTGTTTCGTGACAAATCGAGTACCGTCACGAATGAAAAGCGACACTAACAACCGAACAGAATGAGATCTTAGTAAGTGATGTCGTGGTTACAATCCTCTGGAAGCTTACCTTATTAAATAATGCAAGATCTGAAAGACCATTGTCGGGGAGAAGCAGAGCCAACAAGTTTCTGAATGGGAGATCGACTGGGAAATCCTTCACAGTTAGGCCGCTTCTGAATTCCGAATGAATGAGTTTCACCACTGAGCGCTCTTTACCGTCCTTTGTTACGTCAAATATCGTAGAATCAATACGTTTTTCGACTTGATCGTCGTCTTCAGGTTCATCAAGAGGACCATTGGTGTTGCTGTTAAACGTTGCAGTTCGGGTCCCATCTTCCATTCCTTCAAATACCAGCGACGTCAAATCTAACCGCGGTGTTGATACCACACTTTCTGGAACAGAACGCTTCTCATCATGCCCACTGGTGGAATACTCAGCACCTTTCGTTGACGTTTCTCTCGCAGTATCAAAGCTGTCTTCACGACGAGATAGACCGGATACACTGTTGTTGTCATTGGTGCTTCCAGCTATGAAGGTCGCCTTTAACGGGTTGTGACTAGTGACCGAACGCACATCGTCATCAAAGTTGCCACTGTTTGGTACATCCGATGCTTCTAGAGCACCACGAACGCCACCATTACTAGCAGCTTCGTCATCCTTTCCTGAAAAGCGTTCGCTTCGCCAGCGTGATGAGTCCACGTTTGTTGGTGACGAATTATTCGTAGCTACATGAGCCTTGCGTTCTGTCAAAGAGTGATCCTCCGAAATACGTTGCGATATAGATCCACCAAGTGTTGGGGATACGAAACTCATACTGTCACTGAAATCGGACTCGTGGGGCGAGGAGGGTGCAGGGATACCGGAGCTGGGTCCTGTTAGCGACGGGTTTCGTAGCCCTTCGTCGCCAATAGCTGATCGTGGGCTGGGCTTGGTGAGGTTGCGGTGTCCACCGTCACCAAAGCTTGATCGAGCAGAACGTGGGCTGGGACCCGTGTTATGCTGTAGCACAGAGGACAGCGGGAGCATAGGTACTTGCGGGGAGTTCGTGGAATGGGCCGGTTGATCCGATGGTAACGCTGCATTCTTCGATTCTGATACCTTCGGCGCCACTTGTTGAGTAACTACCGGGATACTGGTTACTGGAGTTGGTGGTGGCTTGGTCTCGAGAGACGAGACAGGAGCTGCTTGGGATGGAGGTGACGATAAGGGAGACGCGTCCGAATAATTGCCGCGTTGAACAGACGGACCAACGCTTCTTTCACTCGAGGATTTAACACTGGATCGACTCACGCGAGCTTTAGACGAAGAAGAATCAGGAGACTCTGGAGTCGTAGATACCATTGTCGAAGCCATCCGAGGAGCCCCTAAAACGGCGTGACGTTCTTGAACTAATGACTCCCACGGCGGACATGCGGAATGTCTAGACGGTGATACTGCGCACTTGGCTAGAAGAACACTTTCCAGATTGACAACGCTTTGTGCGTTGTCTGTAGAGAGAGTGTGTTGTTGCATAAAAGCTCGGATTTCCTTCTTCGTCGGCGTGGATGCAGTAAGAAGTTTAAGTACACCTTTGAACTCTTCCTCATCAATTCTACCGTCGTTATTGCGGTCGATTTGATTGAGAGCTGCACGGATTTCCAGTCGTTTATCTTCCCGACGCAGAACATCCACGTATTGCGAGAATTCTTGGACAACAGAGGCCGATACCTCATTGCCTTTCAGATTTACATTCGTCACGTACCGTGTGTACTCAGGCATAGGCGGATAAAGTGGTTGCTTCGATCGAGAGTCGATTGTTAGTGAAGTTTTCGCAGCGACAATTTGCATCCGAAGAACTTCCAGTAGAGCTTTAGCACCCTGCTCATTCATAAGAAAATACGAGGTTAAGTCACAGAATGCGTTATTGGCCGAACGAGGCAAGAGTCTTTCGGAAAGCGTACGTCATCAGTAATTCGGTTGTCTCTCAAATCGAGCACCGAAATGATTGGCATCTCTACTAGCGCTTCCGCCAACGCAATTATCTGTGGATCCGTGATATCTTCAAGTCTAAATTCGACGGTGTGAAGCTCTTTCTGGCCGGCGATGGCTTTGTAAATGCTCTGTTAGAAGCAAGGTATTAGATTGGCTGTGAGCGCTTACTTCTAATAATTCAAAATTCACCTTTTCAAAGCATGGGGGCGCTCCAACTTGTCTGAGCTCAGCATATTTGGCGTATGTATCTCGAAATCTAAAGAATTTAATATTTTAGCGTGGGTCAGAACTTGGTGATAACCTGGTAAAGTGGGCGTACTTCTTAACATCCTGAAGCGACGGGGGCCGCAGATCTTGGCTCTTCTTGCGCTTATGAAAAAACCCGCCAAGCATGGGAAGCGTTGATGTTCAACACGAAAACTGGAAGACCTCTTGTTGAAGAGAACACCGACATTGAAGAATAGTTTCGAAACGACCAGTGCCAGGAATGGACGGCGTTATTTCGCTACTATTATATCCCTATTTTTTATCAGGCGTGACGAAGATATTGTCTGTCCAACAACAAAGGGTCTTTAATGGAAGGCAAGGTGAAATCATCCGTGAACAAGAGAGAGGAACCTCGCGAAGAACGCCTGACCTTGTTTACAAATACCGAAGAAGAGAAGGAAACAACGCTTCACCTCAAACCCACGTACGTAGAATTCAGCTCTGCGTGCTAGAAGATAACACTAAACTTCTTGCGGCTCTCAGCTATGCGTTGGGACTTCGCTCATGTGGTCGCACAGTCGTCGATTTTGCTGGCGACTGCACGGTTATTTATCCTGTGGCCCACCATTTGGTCATGTACAACCTCGAAACTCGAGCTATGGATTTCTTTCATCATATTCACCATGTCAAGTGCATTCAGAGCTTCCAGGTTTCGCCCAATCGTGAGCTCTTGGCTGTAGCAGAAGTACTTCAACAGGGTATCGGGCACGTCGGAGCACTTGGAGCTGCCGCCGCGATGCCGCTTACAACCTCACCTTTAAAAGGGTCAAATGTGGCACTGCAAAGCCTACTACGAGATCAAGAAGCTCATGCTCTTGCAATCTACAAACTCGGTACGAAGACCCGAGTGAGAAATATACCTTTACCAGCCAACTCGAGCGTAGTATCATGCAGCTTTTCGACTGATAACAAGTTTCTCGCGGTTCTTGAGGATGCTCCGACACATTCTGTAACATACTGGAAGGTGAGCAATTGCAAGCTTTTGGCCTCGGGCAAATGTCCAAGTCGTGGCTCGCGAATCCACATCAGTCCTACCAACGCCAATTTCATCTCAGTTTCGGGGCCTGCTACACTCAAGTATTGGGTTTGGACCAACAACGACTTCAAGATCTCGAATTTCCTACCACAACTTAAGGATCAAGAACATTTCGTCGACCACACCTGGTTGAAAGAGCACATGGTCGCTCTCTCCGAGCGTGATCTCCTGCTTTGCTTCCGTATCGCGCTCGACGGGTGCAACGCTGATCTCGTTCATTCTTTTCGGTGTCATCAGCCATCTCACGTACGCATGGAGTGCGTCACCGCTCATGGGAAGGGATTTGTTCTTGGTGGCTCGGCCGGTTTCTTCAGCATCTTTGAAGCATCGGTACGTTGTGCTTGATCATGTAAACTGTCAACGGCAATGCTAAGCTCCACTGGCTACGATACAGGACGATCCGAAAGACCCTTTTCCATTTGTGCGCTCCGTATCGGTCGGTGACATTGCGTTTGATTGCATCGCTGTCTCACCAAACTCGGAAACAATCGTAGCCTGCTCAAAAAGTCGAGAATTAGTCACCTTTTCTATGAGCGCGATTGATACCGGACAGGAAGACAAGATTGAGTTCCGAGAGCTGATTCGTCATGTGCGTTTAGATATTTTTTCTTCTTTGGTGAACATGTTCTTACCCATTTTTCGTTCTTAGAGTCATCAAATTGGTCCTGTATTACAAGTAGATGTAAGTGTGCAGAGGCCAATTGTTGTGACTTGCGGTACCGACAAGACCGTGCGAGTGTGGAATTTCGAGTTGAATCACTATGAACTGCTAAGTCAGTGTCCCGAAGAACCCACCACGGTTGCAGTGCATCCGTCTGGATTCCAGCTCGTTGTAGCCTTCAAGGAGCGAGTTCGTGTATATCAACTCTTACAAGAGAGTTTGCGGCAAGTTAAAGAGCTCGCTACCAAGGCTTGTCGCTTTGTTCGATACGCACACGGTGGCCATTTGTTTGCTTGTGCCTCTGGTCTTACAGTCAAAACCTTCCGTACGTACACGTTCGAGGCCGTCCATACATTCTCCGGCCATATTGGCGCTGTACGATGCTTGAGCTGGAGTCGTGACGATGTCTATCTCTTCTCGGCAGCGCATGATGGATCAATATACCGTTGGGATATCAGCACAGGATTGCGAAGTGAAGAAATGCAGCACGTGGTAAAACACTGTCAATATGCAGCATTTGTCGTGGACCGAAATGATCCCAGCGTTGTGGTGGCATCTGGAAGCGATGGCAAGATCCGTGAGATCACTGGGGGTGAAGAGACAAAGAGCTATGATCTTCCTGCGGGTACTGTAATCACCTCCATGGCTTTGATGAAGGATTGCAGGCGTCTATTCGTCGGTACCAAAGCAGGGAGCATACTAACCTACCCGTGGCCACTACGCAACAAGGGTGTTGCTGAATATTTCGCACACGCGGAAGGGATATTACACTTGCGCGTGACAGAAGACAACGAGCAGCTAATTACATGTGCGGAGGATGGCAGTGTTGGCATCTTTAAGATACTAAACGGTGGACTACAACATCAAGAAAAGGACGATTCGTGTGGAACGCGAACATCTCGCACGGGTGTATCGACTGCTAGACCCGTGTCATCATCAGCTTCAGCAGAGCGTAGGAAAGCAGGGGAAACCTACACCGACGCCGTACTGGTAGCGCGTGATGACCTAGAGGAACGACGTGCTGAGGTGTTGGAATGGCGACTACTACATGACCAAGTGAAAGCGGACGTCGAGTTTGCACTGCATCGGAAAGAAAACGAGTGGATCAATCGCCTGCACGTGCTGAAGGAAGAGTCCGAGCATCTTGTTGTCCAGGAACGCGTGCGTTATGAAGAATTAGAAGCGCGTCATCAACTGGCGACAAGGAAACACACAGAAGAGTTAACGCAGCTTGAAGCACATCACGTCAAGATGACCCAAGAGCTGGAAAACCAGTACGAACGGAAGCTCGCACAAGAGATGGCTCGGTACGACGCTCTGTCGGAGACCTTAGAGCAGACACGACAACGATGCGAAGCGCTGATGGAGGCTCAAGATAGTCAAAATCGCGGTACGTTGCATGCAGAGCGGAAGGCAGCCTACACACGCTCCAAGGAGCAGAACGAGATCATCAAACGCTTACATGAAGATCTCAAATACAATCACGTCAAGTTTGAAGAAGTCTTGCACCAAGAGGAGACGGATTACGAGTACGAGATGCAGAAGATGCGAGCTGAGTTTACTACCCAGCTGGAAAACGAACGTCAGAACACCGCAGTGAAGCAGGGACAAGTGAGTGCGGCGAATACGAGGCTCGAGTCGCTCAGAAGGAAGATGCAGGAGCTGGAGGCGGCGTCGCATGCTCGTGATGTGCTTTTGTCGACAGAGCGAGCAAAACTGGCACGACTTGAGGCGACATTGGCAAACTATGAACGGCATTTTGAAGTATGTCGAGGCTCGAGTCATGAAAAGGAAAAAACAATCACCGGGTTGAAGTCGGACAACCGCGTCCTCGAGAACTTCCGCTCAGTGCTTTCTCATCGTATCGACGGGCTTGAAACCGAGCAAGTACCGATGCATGAGCACTTGCACGCTTTGGAATCAAAGATCAGTGAGATGCAAGCGGAACTTGCTGACGAATACCTAGCCAAGGCAGAGGCGCAACAGGAAACGGAGACTAAAGACGCTAAAATTCGAACCTTGTTGCACGAGGTCAAAACGCTGCGTCAAAACTCGTTGAAGAAGGAGTATTCCGTTGGTGAAATGACTCGTGAGTTCACGCGTCTCACTCAGCTCACCAACTACAAAGACTTGGAGAGTGCTGTGAAAGACGCCTACAAAGTGTACGTCATGGGAGAAACTTTGCATAAGAAACCTCCTCGAGCAATATTCTCTACTACCAGTACTGCGGCAAGTACCGCCCTGCCATTTTCTCCTGGTGGTGGTGGGTTTTATTCACCAGCAAAAACGACCACAACGTTCAACACTAAAGCGTCCCATGTGCAGTCGAAGCAACTGCAATCGTCTACTGCTACCCCTGCCAATGTGATGGCGTCCGTTGTATCCGATGAAGCGCTAGGATACGACTGCAAACAGTCGGTGGACGAGTCGGTCAAGCAAATGGAGTTTATGAGTAAAACTATCCAAACTCTGCGGACAGCACTGGATCATGCGAAGACGCAGACCGACCGCGTCCGACGCGACTCTGTCGCTGAAGGTAGCATGCTTATTGAGGAATGCAACAGCTTGCGGAAAGAGAACAAACAATTGCAAGTCCTGATTCGTGATCTGAAACGCGCTCTGTTCATCACAAACAGGAAGTCCAACAACTTTGATGGCGAGCGAATGTCCGGATCGCTCAGTCTTTCGAGCCCGCAATTGCGTCCTGCTTCACCGTCACAAACGCCTCACCTCGATCTGGCGCTTGATGTCACTGCAGGGAGTGGACTTATGAGTCTAGCGCCCTTGCCCACAGGACTGACAACTACGCCGTCTAAGCAGCAGAGACGACAACGAACACCTAGCAGCAGCCCATCTCCAAGTCCCAACAACTTGACGCAGCTCCCGTTTGGGCGCGTAGAGCGGGGTCGTCATAGTGTAGCTCGTGCCGACGAACTCGCCTCTGTGGTGGAGAAGCAGAAGCGCGACATCCAGCGGTTGCAAACGCAAGTTCAGTTGCTACTGTCAGGGGCAGCAGATGCACCCCTGGTCCACCATTACAAAGGAACAGCTCGGGTGATTCCATTGTCGCCTTCTCCGTCCTCACAGACGCTGACCCCACTGGATTCGTCAAAAGGAGCCATGGTAGTCTCCCGTATTGGGTCATTGCGACCGTTGACGCCCGCTCAGGTGCCCGTACCATTGCAATCATCGTTCCTGCTCGCCCCACCAGAGTTTCATACCAGCGCACCGATGAAACCCACTGAGGTGGGGCAGAACCAGCAAGAAACCCACGGGATTTGAGGCCCGCAGCACAACGGTATCTTTACCTCGGTAAGAATGAGAAGATGTGGGTTTTCGGTGATCGACGATCCCCACACAGTTTTGACAAAACGAATCAACCAAACGAAACTGTCGCTTAAAAAATACCAATAAGCTCGCAACATCAGTTAGCAACTCTCTGATGTCTCGACAGTCCACATAGTGTTTCGCGAAACGGACAATGTTTGCGGCTAGCTCCTTTGAAGTTTCATGTTGCATCATTATTAATAATAGTACATGTATGACAGCACAGAAAATAGAAGCACACATTTCTGGGGATACTACATAATTCAGTAACAACTGTTGTTATTGTTGTAAGCGCCTAGGTTAGGTTACCCAGCTAAATTAGTTGGGCCGACTCAAGAGTAAACACATTTCGTTTTTTTGCTTTGTTTAATTCTGATTATCAGCTCTGATAATCAGAATCTGATTACTCTACAATGTTCAGAATCGTCGATTGTCAGGGACTTTGGCCAATTCTATCGTTTCAAGCCCTCCCGTTCTACCATTTCTGGCGTCGGTGATGACATTTTGAGCGAATAAATGGCCCCGGCGCGTGCGTCATTCGCTCTATCAGTGTGTCACTCAGATTATGATCCATTCGAGGGATTAGCTCAAGCCACTAACGCTTATATTAGCTGCGTCTGCTCTACGCTGCTGTTACTACCTTTAGAAACACACCATTTTAGTGCTGGATGTAGGCTTGGCGAAGTGAGAGGGTGTTCATTGTCGGCTGTGACTTTCCTGGCAACTATTGCTGTGAATTTGCCTCAAGGTAAACCGTTACGGGTCACTTTTGCATCTTACCCGGCAGGGTAGTCGGTTTTGACTTGAGAAATGTAAGCGGCCAAAAAGTATGTATGGTTTTTGCAAATCGCTCTCAATCGGGACTACGTAATCCTCAGCGGTTAGACACTTTTCCTCACACCGGAAGGCTAGCATTCGCAAAACTACCCAACGCTGAGCACCCGAGGAAGCATTAACGGCACCGCCTCAAAATAACATTTTGCGGCAGCACGCGTAGTCCCGACCAAAATACTCCCTTCATCTCACCCGCGGCGTGCATTGCAGTTTGGCAACACCCCGCAACTCCAGCCCAAAAACGAAAAAGCCGCCTGTTGCATTGATCAACAGCAGCAACAGAAGCAAGTCCGTCAGTCAGCAACCCAGCCCGAGAAAGTCCGCACAAAACGCTAGACCATCACTCGGAACTCAGCTTCTGATACTTCCAGACGACTGTAGCCAGCTCGGCTTCAGCTTCATTTTCATCCGCTGCCTCAGCGAGAAAGGACACACTCTCGAATTCGACGTCAACTAGCCATGGATCTCGCCATCCGTGTGAATGTACGCTACGCAGCCCCGGCCAATTCCCAGATCAAGGATGCGCTGTTACTGTTTAAGAGTGCGCGCTGGGTGCACTCCATTATTCGCTACATCATTCCACAGCTTAACGGTGTGTCACCTGCCGCCATGCATCTCATGGAGACGCTCAAAAGCAACCCGGCCGACGCGCGACAGCAACAAGATGGAGAGCGTGCGGTCTGTGTCGTCTGTATGGAGGCACTCACATCACCCTGCGCCGAGCTACCCACGTGCCGCCACCAGTTCCACGAGCGCTGCATTGAACCCTGGCTCAAGATGCACAGCACCTGCCCCACATGCCGTCACCAGCTACCTACCGACGCGTACACTAGCTACAGCGTCTACGCCATCAACACCACCATCGTCCTACAACAGTCCCAGTCCAGTATGCCCGCAGCCGAACTGTTGGAACTGTCGGCCAGCAACCAGGTCATCCGAGCCATCGTGAACGCGCGGGTGAGACGCAACGCAGCTTCAACGTCAGCAACTGGATTGGCCATGCGCGGATCTCTATCAAGTGAAATACCGATATTCCAGACTCAGCCGCCCGTCATGAACGCAAGTGTGCTGCAACGCGGCTCCGGTCTGTCTGCAGCATTACCCCCCTGCATTTCTGAACCCGTAGTACCCGTCATGCACCGCAACGCATCCCGTCGTCGTTTCCGCGAACAAGAAACCATCCGAGCGATCGACAAGCGGCGACGTCTGAGTGATTCTGCAGAGGAACAGGATATCTCGACCTCGTGAACCGCCGGCTTTAAAGTCCACGTTTTGCCACAATAAGATAGAACTCGATAGGTAGCAAAAATTACAGTCAAGTACAAGTCTCGCCAACGACACGAACCAGTGACGGGCGATGCAGTCATGTTCACTATTCGTACAGCCGGCGTTGCCCTCCCTCAGTAGGAAAGCACAGAGCTTTGCCGTACAGTAGCTGCTTTATTGAGAAACTTATTTAACCGAGAAAACAAGTATGCAGTTCCACACGTACAGCCTCGAATCCTCTGTCAAGCATGCTAAATGCATGTACCATCACTGGTCCGAAGAAAAACTTTCATCGAGACAACAGCTCCGGCGTCAAAAATGACTTCATCGAGAGGACTCGCACCAGCTCGAAGAGGTCCGAGGTTGACTCGGTCTTCGCATCAGGAGGGTGCTCCACAATCCACGTGACAATGTGATTGCATGACGTGACCAAACTTGCAATTGCAGCCGGTAAGCGGCACGGGTGGAGCTTCTTGTCTTGAAAATGGCTCACAATAAACATCACCACGCAGACGATGTGTAGAAGCATCACGTAGCGGTCGTCTTCACCTCGATTATCCACCGTAAGTTCCTTATCTGTCATTAATCGAGATCCGCTGGCACACGCCACAGGAAGGAGGAACGTCAATGCACGGAACCACTCCAGTGCGTTGGGTACACCAGAGGTTTGCGACGTTCCAGAGCTCTCGTTGCTTCCACGAATCAAGATAAGGTTGATCAAAATGCCCAGACAGAGTGTGAGGGTAGACACGTTGGCAAACTCTGTGTTCCCGTCGGCGATATCGGCGCAGATGGTGCAGCAAAACTGCATCAAACGTCTCAGAACATCCACGTTCTCCGACATTACCGTTGCGCCGTCGGGTAGTGCACTGAGCTGGAGCAATCCTGGCAATAAGAAATGCAGCTGGTCAATACTGCTATCGGTCTTGTGAATCACGGCAGCCTTCTGCATCATCTGAGATACGGCGTCAATCTCGTCGTCTGAGTCAATCTCGTCATCGGAATCGAAAGTCTGATTGTCCTCCGATTTAAAGAGTTGGGCTCCATCGTCTTCTGCAACCCAAGCCAGTAATGGCTTGTAGCATACCATGAATGGAACCAACTGCATCACTAGATCGACACTCGTGTCGGAGTCTTCTGCAATCCAGGCACTCACAATACGCACACTGGCGCAAATCACTGCATCCAGGTGGTATACTGATTCTGCGTGGGTCTCGCGCAGCTCACGATAGCGATGAGTCTGGACGTAATCGCGAACTAGTGTCAGCAGTTCGAGCACCACAACAAATACCTGGTTGAATGTCCCCTTCATCTCCAGCAAAATGTCGTAGGGAAGCATGAGTTCGTTCTCGTAGTTGGAGACTAAACCGCTGATGACCATCTCAACGATCCCATAGCAAATTGGTAATATGGCGAGCACACGTTTGACTTCCTTATCGCGTCTCTCGGACTCTTCCACAGACTCCACCTTTGCTTCATCGACTTGTATCAGAGATAGCTCCACTTCGTCCAGCATAATTTTAATCTGCGTTTAATCAAGCGGACTTTTAATTAGTGAGAGCTCAGCTGATTAGAAGGTACGATATCAAAACACATACTTCAATGGACACGAGTTTCAGCAGGAACAGAACGAATTTGCCGCCGGACACTTCATCAGGGGGCGCTTGGCTGCGTAGCGTAGTGCCTGGCAGCATCCACGAAGTACCCGAGTGCTGTATGAGTTGGAATATGAGTCGCAAGCACTCGTCACGCTCCTGATGAGGCCACTTAGCACGTAGAAAGCGTAGGACGCCCGTGCGAATGTCAGAAAGACACTGTGAGCTTAGTAGCTCGACCGGCGCGTCACCAATCTCAACGAGCCTCATGTAGCTGTTCAAAACAGCTAGCACTTGGATGGCGCTGTCACCTCGCACGCGTGAAAAGTTAGAGCAGATGAACTCGAAGTCATAGCTATGGATGTGTGCCCAAAGCTCTGGATTGCTCGCCATGCCACCCACAATGCTCCACAGATCCTCCAATAGGGAATCTGTCACTTGCTCTTGCTCAGCCGACTTGCTCTCCACAGTCAGATCTCGGTTCGAGTGAGATCGACTCAGTTTCTTCATCGCACTAAAGAGGCGTCCGAGAACACTTTCGTTCATCATAACCTAGGCAAGAGCACACGGACAACGCCTCAGGAACCACACAGAAGCAGTGCATCTAGCGTTTCGGCTGGTTGCCGCACCTGCAAGCCTTTTTCAGTCTGTTTCAAGCCTGATAGAATGCGAACGCAGTCCAGAGCCGACTCATGCGGCGTTGACTGGGACCCCAGTTGTTCTAAAAGAAACCTCATGAGCTTATCCTGTGCAAACTCCTTCGCCACGCTTGGGTCTGTGCAGAAGCTGAGTCAGTGTAACAAGTCAGTTCTTTCAATATAGCTACATGACCTACAGAACTAAATTATGGAAGTACCTCGCAATTAAGTTGAGTCCGAGGCTTTGAAAGGACGAAAGCAGCTCGACGTCATCCGGGCCTGCAGCACCGGAAAAGGGCACAGAGTTAGCTACCTCATGGCTTAGCATCGCTCAAGAGAAAAAAGACAGACCTCTCGTGTGCAGTAGCCGTAGAAAGAAACTCACACCGACGGTCGTGAGAACCTGTTGCCGAACCTGCTGGAGTTGATCGGTCGACAGATCGTCCAGCTTCGTGACCATGAGCAGACCGGCGAACTTGTGCTCGTCAGTTTGACCCTCCAGCATTCGCATGCACTGCGCGACCTTTTCGTCCGCAGTTGCTGCTGCTGTGGCCTCACCGGTGACCACCGGCGACCTCGTGGTCTCTGCAGCCATTTCCTGGAACCTCGGCGGATGGTTGATGATGGTCAAGGCAATAGTTGTGTGGTACACATAACGTTTTATTGAAAAAACGAAAGCTGACTCCAATTCTTCAGCTTCAAGTTGAAGCCATCTTCAGTTTTTTTTATCACATAAAGTCCTCTTCGTAAGCATTGACGCTACTGAGATCAGCAGCAGCATCCAGCTTGTCGCCTGATTCAATGTTGTCTCTCGACATGAGGGTCCTGTCGTTTAAGGCGGTGTCAGTTCAATTGAAAACAAGTCGAGATACTTGGAAATATTCGGCATGAGCGAACGTACGAGTAGCTACGCAGATCCTTCTGCTGCTTGAACTCCATCTTCGCCTTGCGCTGCTCCGCTTCCAGCTGCAGACGCTGTTTCTTCCGTTCGGCCTTGTACAACAACTCGCGCTGTCGGTGCTCCTCTGTGAAGTGCGTTGCGTCAGAGAGACCAGCAAAATGCACTCTCGGGCCACCAACGCACCTTCCAAGTCGGGGTGGAACTCCTGCTTCGTCTTGTTGAGACTCTTGATGATGTCTTTGTTCTTTTCCTCCACTTTGTAATGTCGAACCTGCAATGACGTATCGTCAGCTGCGTTACCTAACAGTAAGTGTTCAGCCTCACGCA
This sequence comes from Phytophthora infestans T30-4, assembly GCF_000142945.1. Classification (NCBI taxonomy): domain Eukaryota; phylum Oomycota; class Peronosporomycetes; order Peronosporales; family Peronosporaceae; genus Phytophthora; species Phytophthora infestans. Next base: position 4,223,238 of record NW_003303752.1, read on the forward strand.
CTCGTTCAGGGTGGTTGAAGCCCACTTGGCCAATCTCCATGGACGGGGTTTTCTTCAGATTTCGCCATCGTGTGTAACACTATGAATGGTATTAAATCGCACAATGATGGTGTCATAAAACTAACGGCATAATCGTGTCGACAAGACAAAGCAAGAATTATACGTACGACACTGACACTCTTCTTCTTGCTTCCTTCGATCGAGTTTTCCTACAGCGATCAAGACAAAAAGTGAGCGATTTATTGATTAAAAAGAACTTTGAGGCCTGCTTAGACACACCTTGACCAGCTGAGCACACTCTTCCAAACACGTCTCCGAAACATCGTCCACTTTGGTTTGGCCCTGGCTCAAGACAACGCACACAGCCAGCAGTAAGCAGATGCATCTTCGTTGAGAGAAAAAAAAAAAACGACCAGAGGGAGGCGCAGGTATACATGAGCAGACGATAAGTCGTCGACGTGAAACCTGTAACCTCGACGCAAACGCGTCGCTTTAGGATTCAAAAGCCACCAGTGATATAATTTATCATTTAATGACAGTTGGGACGCACCAAATATCCTCCATGAAGCCATAGCGGATTAGGTCTTCATTTTCAAACTTGTCCTTGCCCATGTAGATGGTGTGGCCCTCTGTGTGCAAAAAATATTATTGTGGGCAAGACTAGCAGTGGCGCTGATCTGACTCATCAGCACATGGAGCCAAGACGCGCAATACGCACCAGACGAGGTGAAGTAGAACACCATAGTTGCCTGCAGCAGAAATTGAAATGCAGTTTCATTTTCAGCCAATCGTGCAATTATCTTTGATGAAGCCGTGTCAGTGGCTGAAACGTTTCTATGCGTTTTGGTAGTGCTGACATGCCGTTAGACAGGAAGTTGGACCGGATCTATCGTGGCTGGCATTTTTCTGTCTGGTTCAGATTTTTACTACTTCAAGTTCATTGTTGTACATGTACATCGGTCCCCAGCTCAGCAAAGTGTCGGGACTTGCCTCTCATCGCTTCGCTACTCCACCCCACAACATGACATCCACTGATCGATGTTGTGGGTGTGTGGCGCGATTTGTGGAGCGCAGAGCGGCGGGCTGATGAAACCTGCAGGCTCTTCAGGCGTTCGTTTTGCTGTTTTGCCAGCTTGGCGACGTGGACGGCCCCTCTCTCTACCCGCGCGGATAGGGGACGCAAATTTCCAATAATCTTGGCTTTTCTAAGCAGTACTGTCACGCACGCACGCTAAATTGGATATTTGATGACGAGCTTATCCTCTTGCAAGCGCGTGTTTTGCGGAGAGTTGCTGTCGGTTTCCGCTCAGGCTCAAACCATTCAACCCAACGACTGCGCACATTTTCGCTTTTGCCGTCCTTCAGCCAGTCGAGAAGCTCGCTTCGCACACCTCCCGGCTTCATGAAGTGTATCCGAGCGCTGGCTGTGTTTGCCGCCGCCCTGGCCATGGGCGTGTATGCGGACGACGATCCGGCCTACTACTGTGACTCGGACTCGTACTGCGAGAAGAACTACCCGGGTACGGCATGTATCTCCGTTAATAACTACGGTGACGTGGTTTCCAAGTGCACACCCAACACTGCCAAGCGTCCAGCATGTCGTGGCGCGACACCTGGTCTGTGTCCGTCGTTCCAAAGCGCCGACATTGGCTACTTGAACGCTCACTGTGTGTTCGTGTCGGAGGAGAACTTATCGCTATCCTCCAGCGGCTCAGGCTCTGGCCGTCGACGCCTAATGGGCGCAGCCTCGAACGCTTCCTCGGCTGCTGCCAGCGGTAGCGCTGCAGCGTCGTCCACTACTTCGTCTGGCTCAGCGGAAGCCGCTAAGTCTACGGAATCATCAGCGGAAGCTAGCGGCAGTGAGGACTCGACTGCCACCGAAAGCGGCAGTGGCGCCAGTGCCATGTACTCTGTCACAATTGACGGAGAGAAGGTGAGCGGCCAATTTGTCTGCTTGGACGTATCGGACTGCGCCAACAAGGCCGCCGACCCCAGCACGTGTGAACCCACGACGTGCCAAGCACCCGACTCCAAGGAGGTGTGCACTTACCACGGAACTTGCACGTACAAGAATAAGAAGAAAATCACCAAGCGTAGGTGTATGTGCTACGCTGGTTTCGAGGGTGACAAGTGCGAGAAGGAGGTTTCGAATGCTTGTGACGTGGACTGCGGTACTGGTGGTGACTGCGTGGACGGTGAGTGCGTGTGCAAGGAAGGTTTCGACGGCAAGGAGTACGACGGCAAAAAGGGCAAGCCCAACCAGCGTTGCACGCTCTGCACGAACGACCTGGCTTGTCAGAATGGTAACACATGCAACACCGAGACGGGTAAGTGCATCTGCGGCCCTGGCTACAGCGGTGACACGTGCGGTGCCACGGAGGACTCGTGCACGACCCGTACGGATTGCGGCATTGGTGCCTGCCAGGTGCTGGCAAACGGGTCTTCTGCTTGCTACTGCCCCATGTGCAGCCCCTCGTGCGCGCTGTGCGACATTACCGGCAACTCTTCCTTTGATTGCTCGACATGCCCCTCCGACTCCGCCATGACTATGCAGTCTTCCAAGCTGCTGGTGTTTGCATCGATGTTTGTCGCGGTCATGCTTGCCAACTTGGCTCTGTGAGAGACCACTTCACTCGAATAGTAGTACGGCCTACCACCATGGGCACGCCAGCCAGTAGGGGCTGGTTGGCGCACTAATTACGTAACATGAACATTTACCACCTTGCTCTTAGACGGTGGTGTGTGACTCAAACATGTACATATAGCTCCTGTAAAAATACCAGGTACTTCTGACCACTGCTCCATCGAATGCTGTAGCTTTTCCTGTAAACACTAACACCTGAGCTCTATGATCAGGGGGTCCGAAAATGATATTGTTATTTATCGTAGTAGCATCTTCACGATAAATTATCGCGAAGCTAGCTTGTATGTTGGCAATACGTTATGATGCTTTAGCTAGAAGACCAATAAATAATTGAGTTACTGCTGCAATAACCAAGGTTTATTGAATCAATAACAGGTATCTACGCTCGAGTTGCTGTGTCAAGTGTTTGTGCGTCTCAGTAACCAGCATTTTCGCGCAGGAAGAGAATCATTTCTAAAGTGGGAAGTGAGAGAAAAGGAAATGAGTCTGCTGAGATCAGCCGATTCGGCAACAAAACGACTGGTTCGTGGCGATCGATTGACTGCTGCAGATAACTTCAGGAAACTGTACGCATAAATTACCGTATGTAATATGCAGCCACCATAAATTATGCACGAGCCTAGTTTAGGGTGACAACATAAATAATGTCTGCTTATTTATTGAAATTACTGTGTCGTCAATTTTTTTTTCGGGGGCCCTGTCTATGATACTTCAAATGAACAAATTTTCTTTGGGGTGGGTTTTGGTGCTTACCGGAATTTTCAAAGAAATCGTCGTGGGTTTTAAGCAAACCAAAAAACTTTTTTTCTAAATCTGACACCGAAAACGAGCGAAATCCATTCGATTTGCAAAAGCATAAACATATACATACTATATAACAATACCTGTACGACACTACAAGGTGCCTAAGCAAGTTACTTGAAGTATTATTTATCATCTACAGTAGTCGCAACCGCGAGCATTAGCCACTCAAGAATTTGCACCATTGCCATTACAGCAACGCCCACCTCGAATGAAATTGGCTTGCAAACTTGCCGTCTTCGCAGCTTGTGTCGTCTCAGGGGCCTCGGCGGACGATAAGCATCCGTACTATTGCACAGCAGACTCGTACTGTGAGAAGCACTACCCCGGAACGATCTGTATCCCTGTCCAAAACTACGTAGTCTCCAAGTGCACACCAAACACGTCGAAGCGTCTAGCCTGTCGTGGGACACAAGCCGGCCTGTGTCCGTCCTGCCAAGGCCCTGATCGTGGAAACGATTGCCTTTCTACGAACAGCAACATAGCGAGTGGAAACGGATCAAGTCGTCGACTCAACTGGGTCAGCAGCCTTTTCCTAGGAAAATAATTAATACCTGTTGTTCTGCCCCTGCTATAATATCCTGTTGCTCCTTTACAGCCCCTGCTGGCCTGTTGTCCACCCTGGTGACCTGTTGCACATCAACAGGGAGTCAGCACAACATACGCGGGACCAATCGATACCGTGAGTCTGACGAAGTTCTATAACTCAAGGCGAGTACCATCTTCAGTGCACTAACATGTCGACAAGGTGATATGAATTGAACTCAATCTTACGAGCTTCTCGTTAGCTTCTCGCTACGAATATTTATCTCATTTCTACTATAAGTGAGCATAGGAGCTGAGGAAAACACCATCTAACGAGAGTTTTGGCTACTTACCCTTTGATAGCACATGCTTGTAGATAGCATCATCTGCGAACTAACGACTTGCTCATTTGCTTCAGCATACAACCGATTACATGGGACTTCCTGAGCCAATCCGGAGTGACGGTGGCGTATAGAGCCACATCTTGTATCAGCTCCTCCACCCCGCAGCCAGCACACTTGGTGTGATCTCTGATGGAGCATATTGAAGCAGATCGCCAACGCTATCATGATATTAGTGGGAACGCCGTTCAGCCGAATCATAAGAGGACACGTGCGAGGTTACAGCTGCTGATGGAATACAACTTGGAAGCAAACTCCGAGGTTCCAGGTTACAGCGATCGTAAGCTAGACAGTTCTACTTTCGCAATATAATCAACACTGTGACTTCGTATTAGCAGCAGCTCAAGTTTTAAACCGGCCCAGTATGGCAGTCAACGCCGCTGTTGGGTCTAACGACGCCGCCGACAGCAACGCGGATTCTATCGGGTTGAGCGATTTAGACTTTTCTGATGTGGACCTCGACCATGCGGTGGAAAGTTCGAATGATACCGCCTTCGAGCTCGAAGATGGAGTAGCTCGACGACTGCAAACGAAGAAGTGGCTTCGCAGTGACCATACGTACGTGAAGCCACCTTTGACTCGTTTTCGGCAGCATACAGAGCGATGGTCAACAGAAGCGATGACGTCTATACCTTCGAAACTCGAAACGAGAGCGATCGACTACTGGCTCTTAGGGTCGCCCACTTCAGCGAAGGTCCCGTTCCACCAGAAATGATGGTAAAAGCTGAACTTCTGGTTGCTTCGCAACGTAGCTACAAGCTCGTCTACAAAGGCAGAGGACGTCTACGACGCCTAAGTGCTGTCGTATTTTTAACGTTACAAAGCATATCGTTGGTGGTCAAGGTATGCTTGGAGCTAATGTGGACAATGAACGAGTGACTAAATTCCTGAAGTCTCTCGATGGTCGTTTCCCCAGACGAATCACTTACTTGATGCTAGAGTTTGAGCTGCTTTCTCTGCACAGAGTGATGGTAAAGCACCAAGAGTACCCACCCCCCTTCGAACTTTTACCAATTTGGTCACACGAGACGATCGAACGACTACGGAAATTCTTGCAATGTACATGCGAGGCCTTTATCCGATCAGGATGGGTGTGTTCTCACGTACTAGCTGTACTGTCCTTGTTGGACCTTTTGGATCTACGTACTGCTATGGCTACTGTTCCAGTTCGACGTACACCAGGTCGACCTCCAGCTAGGCGTCTAGCCCTGACAACACAGAGTAACGAGGACGGGTTTTATGAGGTGAATCGACTCGTTCGACTTTTTCTCAAGCGACCGGGACAGCCACTACAATGGAAAATAGTGGGCAATTTCAACGTTGCTCCCGACCAAACAGCCGAATCCAGCTCGGTCATTGGCGACGTCATTGCTGTACGGCTCTCAGACGGAGTGTACAAATGGTCGGTGCGTTTTGGCAACGGTAGTGTTCAGGATTATGAAGCTGAACAGCTAGCCACAGCTGTCAGCCGAGCCCACAACCTACACATTCGTGTTACAAACTAGGCAAAAGTGGCGAAATGATTCATGTGGCAACCATACATTTGAAGATTAGAGGCTAGATGTATCGAGCGCTTCGGGTGCCGAGAACTAGGGACCTGCTAACAATTTAATCTACCTTTCGATTCGAGTATGTTAAGGTCACAACCACATTCAAAAGATGCGTGCAGCTTCAATAGTACTGATGCATACCACTGGATACATACAATGTCTCTACAAGCTGCGCTATGGAAGTACTTTATTATTTTATATGTGAGGCTTATTACTTGTCGTCAAAGTATAGGTAATAACGTAAAAATTAGTTTCATCAACGTATAATAAAAAATAATGAAGATATTAATTATATTGTGTCTCCTTCAACATGTAGCACTGCAACTCGTTGAAGTTGGTGTCCGTATATCACGCCTGCACCTTCCACAAAAACTATCAAAATTGTTATTCTTTATGCGGGTACTCAGAAACGAGAACAACTAACAGCTGAACAATAATGACAACAGGCCAGTAGGGATCACAGGTACTTAACAGGTGAACAGTGCTAGAACAACAGATTATAATTAGCACCCCTTTTCCGAGGAGACCATCACCTCATTGAGCAATAGTGATGAGGTCTCTTCACTCACAACTGTCACCGATTCAACGTACACAGTGAAGATCAACAAGGAGGACGTTGTCACCGACAACAACTTGTCGGTCAGTTCGTCTGTCTCCAAATATATGAGTGACAACTTGTCGGTCAGCTCGTCTGTCTCCAAATATATGAGTGCGAAAATTTGGCTGCCGACGCCAGTACCTGGTATCCTAGTACTTGTGGCTCGCCCGAATCCCAGCAGCAATGCAGCAATCAGGGCACTTGTGCCTACGTGAACAGAACAAAAGTCACCAAGTAGTTGTAAGGGCTACGCTGGATATGAAGGAGACAAATGCGAGACTGAAGTGTCGGGTGCTTGTGACGTCGATTGCGGCACGGGGCGCGATTGCGTCGATGGCGACTTTGACGCATCTAGAGCACATACAAATCGTATGTGTTCTGGATACAGTCGAAGAATCATACAAACAATTTCAAGGCTGCTGGCTGATATTTATCGACCTAATGACATTCGAGGTTTCTTCTTGGGAGACGCGAAATGAGTGTGGCGATCAATTCAGTGTCGGTATTGGCTTATGAAATTTTCGTTCAGACATATTTATCGACCTGGAGACATATAAGCACGATGTTTCTTTGTGGAATCATGCATACATGTATTAATTTCATTCTCCCATTTGCAACGAAAAGCGCAGATGATGGAGGATCAAGACCGACTTGCACGGCAGTATCTCGAAATACCTATTGAGTACAGTAAGCCGAACGTACTGCTTGGAGACCCACATCCCGTTTATGATGAGGCGGGCGAGTACATGTTTGAGCTGTCACCAATGACCGACGAGGATGAACATCACAATTTGCACCCAAATCCCACTACTGGCTATTTCAACATCTCCATATCTGATATCGAGAACTACCGAGGCCATTTCGTCTGTAAATATGGATTTACTTGTACTTCGATTGGAGATCGAGGATCGTATCTACCAAATGAGCTCGTGTTCGGCAAAAATTACCCGCCAGACCAGCTAAGACTTATTTTACGCCATGCACTTACGGGTTTGCTTCCTGAGACAAACTTCCTTCATGACGTGGAGAGCAATGCGCAACAAACTCCGACGTTTTCGCATGCGTTATCACGCCCATGGTATGACGAGATACGCTCGAGACCGATCTCGTCACAGTGAGTCTTTTGAGTACGTCACATTCACAAGAGATTCACTAAATGTGCAGGAGGTCTTCACATTGATGAGAGACGATGCAAATCGCGGTCGTCGATCCGCGCGGAATGTAGCTGCTCGCGAAGACAGACGGCGCCAACGTGAGATCCAAGATGAGATGACCAATTGTAGACGCCGTCAGCGTGCTGTTACAGAGCACTGTCGAAGCTCGCACCGGGCTGCAGTGCGAGCGCTTCATCGTGTCGCTTGCTACGCGATCGTGCGTCGCCAGAACGATGTGCCCGTCAGATACAGCAGCTGCGAGCAAGACAGGAACGCCGAACGGAGGGTCTTCGACTTCAACTTGCAAGAGAGAGAGAGATTCGAGGCATATCTGCAGGATATAATTCCTCGAACGAACACCGAGTTAATATATAGGAACGAGATTGTAGCCGCGTTGGTAGCGCCGGAGATTTTGCTTCCGGCCTTACAAGACCAAAATGCTGTACGTTTACGCTTAGCTGGGGTTGAAGTATAGATCTGTACTTAAAGTAATACACGTAGTAAATTTGTTTCTTATACCGGTTATTAAGAAATCGCGCTTCTAATTTGTGACCAGCTGGAAATATTTGCACTAGAAAATCGAATTCTAAAGTCAACACTTGACGAGCAGACGAAGAAGTGTCAATCTGGCTTATTAATAGCGCGTCCCGACGCTCGAGAAGGAGCTACGCATCGCCAAGCAAGAGCTGTCGACACAGACAGACCGAACGAACCAATTGGAGCTGGAAGTTGACGTGCTAGTGCGTCGCAAACAGCAGCGCAAAGCACAGACAAACGCACTCATGACAGCTAAACACACAGTCGAGAAACAGCTCGCCGCACTGAAAGATGACCTGCTCAGTGCACAGCACGATTAGCGCGTAGATAGTGACAAACTGAGCTTCCGTATGCGTGAACTAGAGAGCCAAATGACGCAGAAAGACTACGAAGCGGTGCGACTGGAAGGACCGGTTCGCTAAAGCCGAAGCGTGGCGTGCAAAGGATGCTGCGCGCGTGAAAAAGCATGATGGGCAGCTGATGGAGCTACGCGAGCAGCTCACAGCGCTACAGGTGCGTCATGTAGAGTTTGAGACGAGCGCTGAGATTTAGGAGATGCGTGCGGCCAAGCAGAAGGCAGAGCACGCGCTGCAGAAGCTCGAATGCGAGCTGAGCGACGAGCGGGACACTCAACAAGCAGGAGAGCGGCAACTCCCTCAACTGGCGCAAGCTTGTGTAACGCGATCAAGTGATGAGTGGGCAAGGAAGTGTCGAGTCGTAGCCAAGAAGCTACGTGTCAAACTAAGTATGCGTGCATTACAAGAGCGAAACGAGCTTGTTGCGTGAGTACATCAAGCTCATAAAGCTTGCGAGCGAGCGCAACAGAAACCAAATTAGCTCCGACAGTCGTTCTCACCCAGCGACCGCTTCGAGATCCCAGGATCTCCTATTGGGAGAGCTCCAAGGATATTGACAACCCTTGGCTCGCAGCGGGGTTCTCAGCAAGGGTTAAGCTGAAAGTCTTGGCTTGCAGAGGACTTAGCTTTGACAAACGAAGAAGCACAATGTATTTTCCTACTTATCTGCTGCGTGGCTGTCCACTACAGCACTTCAATATGGGAAAGGAAACATAGAATTCTGAGTCTCACGTAGTGTGCGTCAACTGGCATTCCATAGCGATCACCGTTACTGTAGGTGACGGTCTTGTTATTCACCCCCATGCCAGTTGTCGATTAACACGGAAAGAGACGGCGTATGTTGACGCGTTGCTGCGTCACACCGTAGTCCAGCGTTACGGTGCCGTTAGCATGCACTTCGACAATAGAATATGGCCCTTTGGCCACCTGACGATGCTTGTTACCTCGATCCTTAGCTGCAACTCGCATCATGACTTGATCTCCAGGATGATAGAAATGCTCCAAACGCGTAGCATTCTCACGATCATTATCTCTCAGTATTGCTTCAAATCTGCGCTTCGTGAGATAGCTCCAATTCGTTTCATGAAGCTGCCGCGTTATCAGGTCCTGCCCAAAGACTAAATGTGCTGGTGTTGTACCCAAAATCGTGTGATAACTCGCACGTACTGCAAATGCTGCATATTGAATCACTTGTCGCCAATCTGCTTCCGGGTAGCATCGAATACCATTGTTAATGACTAAATGGACTCGCTCACAAATGGCATTTGCCTGAGGGTTCTTGGTGGAGATTGGCTTTGGCTTGACCGCGTAGCTGGCAAGCATTTCTCGAAACTCTGTAGTGTTAAATTCGTTGCCTTGATCAAACACAACCTCTTTTGGTCTTGGATATCGGCATAACCACGTCACGTCAAAGTTCTCTGCAGTGGTTTTACCACGATTATTTTCTTGAATGGAGACTTCTAGCCATCTTGTAGCTTCGTCAATCACTGTAAGCGCATAGTAGCGATCACTACCGTAAGGCCCCATGGTATCCACATGCACTACGTCGAAAGGATCGACTGTATGCATTTCTCGTGGTGGTAACTTGCCATAATCCTGAGGTCCACCGTGGAGTTTGGCTCTCTTGCATGTAAGACATCTCCTCGCAAAGCTCACCACTGTTTGCTTCATTCCCGACCAATAAAAGAATGACTTCATCGTGTGATACTGGCGCTTGGCACCAGGGTGTACTAATTGAGTGTGATACCAATCGACCAGTTCTTGACGTAATTCGGTGGGAATTAATACACGCTTCTGGTAAGTTAATAGACGTGCACCCATGATATTTTGTATCTTGTAATCCGGGTCGTTTGTACCATTCATGCAGGCTTGGAGTATGTCTTGGATAGCAGAATCTTCATTTTGGTATTGTTTGATGTAGCTGCCCTCCAGAACACACTCAACAGGATCAATCAAGAGCGCCTCCAGCTCAGTCTCTCCCATCTTCTGCTCCGAGTCGCACGCCAGTCGAGAAAATGCATCTGCAGCAACATTTTCCTTTCCGTGAATATGCTCGCAGGTAAGATGATATTCAGATAGTAGCAATTTCCATCGCTTGACCCGCAATGAATTCTCGGTTGGATAAATGAGATTTTTATGGTCCGTGCGGACCACAATAGGAAATCCAAGCAGCATTGTTCTATACTCTTTCAAGATCTCCACCACCGATAATAACTCTAGTTCAGTCGTCGTATAGTTTTGCTGCGCGGTAGTGAGACTTCTAGAGTAAGCTGCTACTAATTTTCCTTGTTGTTCAATCAATCCACCCAACTGCTTTCCACTTGCATCTGCATATATCTCGAAAGGTTTCGAGAAATTGGGGAATGTCAGTAGTACTGCTTTGGCCAACGCCTTCTTAATCTCCTCAAAAGCATTGTTCTCGCTGGATGTCCACTGAAACGCCGTCTTTGGAGACGTCAATCGTGTTAGTGGCTTCAGCATCGCCGTCTTTCTTGGTATCATCTCCCTGTAGTAGTTTATCATACCGATAAACCGACGTAGTTCCTTTTTGTTCTTCGGCCGCTGAATCTGGAGAATGGCACGGATCTTCTTTTCCTGAGGCTTAATCCCGTCTGCATTGATCGTAAATCCCAAGTACTCCACAGTTGCACAGAAAATTCGACACTTTTTACCATTAAGCGTCACGTTGAACTTCTGTAGACGCGAGCACACCACCCGTAAATGCTCCAAATGATCTTCTGCAGTTTTAGAGAAGATGAGTATGTCGTCTAAATAGACGACAACAAAGTCCAAATCGCCCAGAATTCTAGACATGCACGCCTGGTACTCATCTGGCGCCGTTGAGATTCCCATTGGGAGTCTCTTATACTGGAATTTCCCGTACGGTGTACAGAATGCCGTAAACGGTCTGCTTTCTTCTGCCAACTGCCTAGCATAGTATCCCATATTAGCGTCCAGAGAGGAGAAGAACTTCGCTCCGCCCAGACGTATCAAGACTTCCCGAATTAGCGGCACGTAGTAGGGGTTACGCTTCAAAAACTTGTTCAAAGCTCGGAAGTCGGTCAATAATCGCAGACGCCCATCTGGTTTCTTTAAGAAGAAAGCCGGAGAAGCCCATTCGCTATCGAATATCTGCTCCAACACGTCGAGCTGCATGAGTCGATACAATTCTTTTCTCGCTGCGTTTTTTTCGCTCCTTGGAATTGAATATGGGCGTGCCTGTATTGGTGTATACTGCTCTGCCATAGGGAGAATATAGTCAGGAAACTTCATCCGCCCTAAATGCCCATTGTACAATTGCTCGAATTGCTTAAGCAGCTTGATTACTTGCTCGTATGTGGACTGATCAATTTCTGCTGTCCCGACCATAGCTTCAGGCGCCACAGAGGTGTCGTTGATCTCCTTCACTTCCTCCTGTATGTTCGGACCTCCATTTTCATCACTTGCTGTGGACTTGTCTCCCGTGTTCACTGCCACCGTGTTGCCATTCCATTCCACTATCCCATCGCGGAAATTAACAATTACCCCAAGCGCACTTAATAGATCCCGCCCGATCACCATCTCGTCCTTGGCATCGTTGACGACGGAAAATCTATGCGTAATATGAGACCCATAGTTCAAATCCATCAAACGAAATTGAACTTGTGTCGATCCAGCCACCTTTACGTAGCCCTCGACCTGTTCGTATGTCAGATCAGACGGAGACATCTCAAAGCCCAGCTCACGATTTGCCGCCAGTAACTCCCCGTTAATGAAGCTTGTTCCGCATCCTGTATCCACGAGTGCGACGCGCTCCTGCCTTGTCTTGCATAATCGGAACCGGAGACGCATAGGAGGTTTCTTAGACGGCTCTCTGTCCTTCAGTATACTACCGATGACTTTACACTCACTCTCGTCACTGAGCGAGTAATCAGAATCCATCTCCTCCACAAGTGTCATCTTCGCTTCCTCAATCTTCTTTGCTGCTGACCACTTATTACCGCCGTGGTTTGACGTATTTTTCTTCTGCGTAAAACACTCGCTATCAGAATGCGAGCTCGTCTTGTGTAAACTACACCACTTGTCACCGTTGCTCTTCTCCCGTGACTGAAACTGTTTTGACGAGTGGAACTCCTTCTTATCCTTCTTCCCAAAGTTCTTCCCGCTACCTTTGTAACCGCCATGCGGCTTACCACCATTCTGCTTACCGTGCTGCTTCCAGCCTCCAGAATGACGCTCCTTGCCCTGACGTCGTTCAGACTGTTCAAGCCGTTCAAAGTACTAACCAGCTTTAGGCATGGTGGTGAGGTGGATACCGCTGAATTCGTATGCTGTCTTCCACTCATTTGGCATAGCCCGCTTGAACGTCCGGATCATCGACTGCTCGTCGACAACCAGAGCGTTTGTGGGTAAATTCTTCAGCATTCGAGTGATCTGTCGCATTCGCTGATGACACTCAGCCACAGACTCATGGCGTCTCTTCGCAAAGAGAAACAACTCCTCCTCCAGTCGCTCGTGATACATGCTCGGCACGAACATGTGACCCCACTTCTGGTACGCGTCATCAAACGTGTCCTGGTCCGCCATGTCTTCGGATCCAGACGTGTCAACCCACGCATCTAATGCCTCGTCATCTAGCACCAAACACAGGTGCTGTGCCTTCTCTTCCGACGACCACTTCTTCATCTTACTAACATGCTCGAACTGTTGAATCCACTGGAGCCATTCCTGCGCCGAACCGCCACTGAAACGCGGAATACTGATCTTAATGAACTCACGCTCATGACTCCCAGTCTTCTTCCTGGTCGTAACCTGAAACGTTACGGATCTCGACACACCAGTGCCTTCGTTACCTTCTTCACTCATTGTTGCGTTCTTGCCTTCCTTGCCTCCACAAGGTTTGCGATATCGCAAAGTGACAACCCTTGGCTCGCAGCGGGGTTCTCAGCAAGGGTTAAGCTGAAAGTCTTGGCTTGCAGAGGACTTAGCTTTGACAAACGAAGAAGCACAATGTATTTTCCTACTTATCTGCTGCGTGGCTGTCCACTACAGCACTTCAATATGGGAAAGGAAACATAGAATTCTGAGTCTCACGTAGTGTGCGTCAACTGGCATTCCATAGCGATCACCGTTACTGTAGGTGACGGTCTTGTTAATATCGAAGCAGTCGCTCAACGACCAAAAAAAAGAAAAAAGAAGAGGAAGAAGAGCCGGAAACGGCGCGAATCGCTATGATAGCGTTGATGGGCCAGAAGATCGCGACTGGCAACACGCCGTCACCTTTTCAGCGACAACAAGAGGAACTGCTGCCGACACTTGAGTTACTTGGAGGGTCTAATCCGCGATGGAGGCCGGTGCTTCCGTCACCGGTACACGGCCTACTCGTCAGCATGGATGAAGACAGCGGTGACCAATATTAAGAAAACACTGTAGGCCTTCCAAATATCTAATTTCCTGTAAGTATCTTCTACACCTTTGCCAGGTCAAGATGGTGCTACTCCACTTCAAAACGGATATTTTTAAAGATATGAAAACAAAAATTTGATTAGAAAAAAGTAACACTAAAAAGGAAATTCAAAGTGGTGAAAACGCAGAGCAAAGTGGTTCTCTCAGCTTGAACTGCAGCTAGGTGCCGTACTGCATGTCCTCCATGCGCTCCGCGGCAGCAACGGCATGCTGGCAATGCAGTGCCATCCTGCTAACAAGGCGCAAGTCGATACAGCCGATGCCGCGCCTCGCCGCGCGCTCCAGTATCTCCATCCGAGCAGCCGCAACAGTCCCACGAGGACGCTCCGCAACCAGCTCTTCACGGGACAAGGCAAGGTCGGCCTTGATCTTGGCCTTAAGAACGCTGAAACACCCTGTAGTACCAGCTCAAAAGTCGATTAGCTGGCCTTTTAAAAATATATTGTACAGTAGTACAGTATACTGCGTACCTTCAATGGGGTTACACATTGGAGAGTATGGAGCCAGCCGTAGAAGTACGAAGTCGGCTCGTTCAGCGACGCGTTCTTCCGTTTGGTTATGGGCAGGGGCGTTGTCGAGAACGACAACGATTTTCTTGCCCTGGAAGTGCTCTTGAAAGATTGGCGAGGACTTGACTTTATTGTAGATTTCCTCAACAAAAGCAGCGTTAACATCCATGCGGATGCTGCCCCTTTGTAACTTATAATGCACCAGCCCTAAATCCGTTGAAACGGCGCACTGTACTTGCAGGTTGGCGCCCCTGGATGGCGGTAAGACGATCGTCGCCCGCTCGCCCCTTCTGGCACGCCTTTGGCTACGTTTACAATACAAGTTATAATTTGTCTCATCGTAATATACGATGAGGTTTCCTGCACTCATGTGCTCGCGCAGCTCTTTGGCAAACTCCATTCGCTTTGCTTTGTTGACTTCGCTGTTGCAAGTCATCGGCTCCACGCGGACCTGTTTCATTAAAATAAAAATATTATTTAAAATAAACATAATATATATTTTACCATTGTAACATACCTGTTTGGTGGTGTACAACTTGCCAATCAGCTTGTTGCTGATTGTCGAGGTGCTTAGGTCCACGCCGAAGTCGAATTGCACCATGTCTCTCATTGCACTGAGAGTGTAGGTGCAATTTTCTTCGAGGTACTCCTCGAGTGCCGCCTCGATCTCCGGAGTGCATTTGAAGTTGGACGGACGGGCTCCTCCGCGCGGGAGCAGCTCCGCCCGTCCTACTTCCACAATTCGACGTGCTGTGGTGGCGGGGATGCCGTTGTGGGCGGCCACAAGCATCCAGTCTCCGCCCGCGCGGTGGCTGTCGAGGACACGTGCTCTGGCAAATGAAGGGTGCGGGGCTTCGGGCATCTTGGAGTAGGAAGAGGCTTGGGACTTGGGAGAAGATTGAAAAGTGAGAGCGAGGAGTGGCAATGAAGTGCTCGCGGGCACGTGGGTTGATCCGCTTTGAACTGCGAATAAACCACTTTGAAGTACGGAGTGCGTTTACTCAACAAATTTGTGAAGTGACATAAATTCTAATGTAAAAGTTGAAAATAAATTTTATAACGTTTTGGTTACTTCACCACTTTGAAGTGGAGTAGCACCATCTTGACCTGGCAAAGGTGTAAAAACGCGTGAGATTTGAATTAAACCTAATCTGCTTTAAACATTTAAATTTGATTCAGCAAGGCCTAAAAAACCAATGTGTCCCAATCTAGCGGCTTTGGGCATGTTGTTTGTGAAAGCAGAGGACCCTCTTCACGACGAAGGACCTCAAGGTTCACAGTCAGCAAGTCGGACAAGTATGACTCACCGTCGCGTAGACGACGTGGCCGAGAGCACAGCAGCTATCGACGCGATGATGATCGTCGGAGAAAGCGATCACCGTCACCTCATTATTGCGGCTGTGGACCGCTTGTCAGTTCAGTTTTGTGCGAGCAGTGAGGTTTCCGGTGGTCTTGCGGACGAACTTAGATTCCAGATAGCAGCATGTTGCCCTCCTCACAGATGAAGCAGGCGCTGGCCGAGGCAATGGCCCGTTCGGCTACCACGCGTGGATTCGCCGTACGTTACTACTTATTGTGAAGCGTTGACGTTCAGCTCGTTCCTGCGTCAGGACGCGTCGATGCCGGACGCCAAGAAGTACGACTCGGTGAATGAATGTATTGAGTTGCTTGGTATGGAAGACATCGTCGACCAGATCATCCGTGGCAGCCCAGTGGAGCAGATGAAGCGTCTAACGATTGGCGTGGAGCTGACTGCACATCCCAGTGTGATTTCCCTGGATGAGCCGACGAGTGGCCTGGACGCGTTCGGCTAAGTTGATCGTGGACGGTGTTCGCAAGGTGGCTGACTCGGGCCGTACCATTATCTGTACCATCCACCAGCCGTCGTCCGAAGTGTTCTATCTGGCAGGATCACATCTGCGGCACCGCGCTCACCGTCGTCCGACCAAGCACCAGTCAGATCCCTGCGCTATGGCATCTCGCATTATTGCCCTCTAAGCACTCTTCTCTATGTACGCGAAGTCTGCTGCTACTTAAACGTGGCGATGAACCTGGGCAAGAACTGAACTGCCGCAACCTGGTCGACTACTTCGAGAGCATCAAAGGAGCTCCAAGAAACGTGCAGCAAGAATCAAGAGAGCGACGATGACTCCGATGACGAGTGTATTGGCGCCGGAGTAGGCAACACTGCGAGCCCGACCAACTTCGTGGACTGCTTCAACATAAGTTCGTACCGACAGGTGCTCGACAGTGAGATGGCCAACCCGTCGCCCAACTCGCCCGAGATGGTTTTTGTTAAGAAACAGATAAGTTTTTCTGCTGGAGCTGCACAATTATATAGATTTTTTTAAAAGTTTAAGTTTGATGCCCCCTGTTTCGGTTTTTCTTCAAGAGCCTCGCTCAAGACACTACACCAGCTCAATTATAAAAATGGACTACACTTGTTGTAGATTTTTCTTGTTCTTTTAGTTTTTTCTCTTCCTCTTCTTCGACTTGGTAGCTTCGGACAGTACGACTGAACCAGGGGTACTGATCGAAGCTGGAACGGCCATTGCGTCACTCACAGTGACGTTGTCGTCTTTAGCGATAGGAATTCCGTCACTCATAGTGACATTGTCGTCAAATCGCACTGAGCCTCTCTTCGTCTTTTTTTGTTCCTCCACTGCGTCTAAGAACGCGTCGTAGCGGGTCCCCTTAGCCGTAGCCGTAGGCGTAGGCGTAATCGCCTCATGCGTCCGGCGGTGTGCGTCAATCTTCATCTTGGGAATAGGATTCGCCCGGCGACCTTCGGCTCTTAGCCGCTCCTCCTCACTGCAAAGTATCAGTTTCCGACAAACTACGCAAAGCACGTTGATGGCATCTTTCAGTCCCAGCTTGTGGACCCTTTGGGGAACAGAGGTTTTGCTTACCAGCCGCAGCGGCCTCCATCGCTCGCGAGTGAAGGGATTTTGGCGTTGTGGGCTGTACAGCCTTCCTTCCAAATGCTTTGGGATGAGCCAACTCCCATAAGGAACCAATTCCTCAGCGGATGTGGGCCTTAGTAGCGAGGCGTTAGGAGGCAGCGTTACCGAGTCCGACATCGTGAAAAGATGCCAATTGACTGCATTTCCCCCTCTCGGAGGGTGATGGCGAATGGCGAGGGAGATGGCGAAAGCCGAGGTCTACTTGAATTCAGGAAATACTACATTATAAATATTAGTACTAAGCATAATACTCAGCAGAGGCTGTCAAGCTTATACTAAAATGATATAGAAGTTTTAGTATGGACCGCAACAATTCTGGACGTACAACGGGAAAATGACAAAATGTGAGTGGATACACTAAAGTTGTGACAGAAAGTTAAAGGTGTGCCAAAACGTGAGCAAAGTGGGGTCGGTATCGCCGGTAGGTGTACCAAGTGAAATCCGTGTCAGTAAGTGAGGAATTTAGGGAACAAATGTCAGAATGTGTGTCCAATCGATTGCAAACTTTTGGACACAAATCCGTAAGCATTCCCATCGAGTCTGAGGTGTTTAGTGATGCATCTTGGTTACCAGCAGTGTACGTCAAGCGCGTGGGGCGGCCCAAGACGAAAATAATCCGAAGCGTGGGCGAGGAGGGATCAAGTTCTATGAATCGATGCGGAATTTGCCATCAAAGGGGTCACAACAAGCGCACATGTAGAGTTACTTAGCTTTCAGGTCTGTAATAACGTTCCTCAGTCGTAATACGGTCCCAACAAAGTTTTATTCACTTTCGCTACTATTAATCCCAACTACTGAACTCGTGGCAAACCCGGAATTTTCATTATTGTCCCTCAGTCGCTTCAACTGAGCTACACCCGTTTTCACATCATTTTCAACAAATTCAACAGTATAGAAGCAAGCACCAATATATTTTTTCAAGCAATGTTCTTATTGTAAGTCACTGCCTTATATGACACCAGCGTACTCTGCTACAATTGTTCCCTCACTAATCCACTGCGTCGTAAAAAGAAAAATCGATTGACCCTTCAGCTAGTTGCAGGCAGTCTAGCTGCTGCAGCCGGTTTCCGCAGTGCACGCCGTTTTGACAGTTATTTGAGGCGCAAAAAATGCTGCTTAGAGCATTGGGACAGCTCTCGGGATCACAAACATTTTTACAGCCACACCAATCTTCCGGGCCTAGGTCAGGAACAATTAAATCGTCGGGGTTCTCCGTGTGATCTATCTGGATAACATCATCAGGCCAGGCTACAGATTTGTTGCTGGTAGCCGTCTCAACCTGTTCCTCATCACTGCTGTCAAGCAGACAGATTATATCTGGTGTGGGCAACTCAATCAAAATATTGTTGTCACTGTCATGTTGGACAGCCGGGCTGAACTGGAGTCCACCACTACCTTGGCTGTGCTGGTCGTCGTTTCGCAGGTTCCATCCAGGTAAATCACGTCTGGTTTAGCTGTCTGGTGGCTACTTTACTGAGAACGCATGTCTCCTTATCTTCAGTGAGATCCACCAATCAGCTAAATGGCCGACGTTTGCTTCCATGCCCCTCTCTTTCACCGTTTTCCCTATCCTTGTAATCGAGAGGGCCCAGTAGCAGTCACCGCACAGTATTGACTGAGCGGAGTGGCTTGCATTGTACCGCGATATGTACGTTTCGAGTCTGAAACTGGGGCACGCCGTGCCATACGAAACTTCTTGCGTGACTTGGCCTTGAAATACCCGGTCTTCGTAGTGCGTGCTTCTTTCATGCGCTTCTCGTGCTTTACGTATCGCGGCGCCATGTTTGAGCGCGTCTCTCTCGCAAACAACGGGATTTGCTGAATGCCAAGTTGCGACAGTATGTGAGTGTTGTGTTCACCATCTTCGTCTGTGATCAAAACACACTTTCTGTCACAACTTTAGTGTATCCACTCACCCGGTGTCATTTTCCCCGCTTACAACTCCCTGCAAAATACACCGCAAAATAAATGGTATATCAGCTGCTTAATTTCCGAGACGACCACAAAAACTGCGGTCCACACCGCGAGAAGAACATCCCTACCTCCTACGACTGCAGCAACGACGAAGACACCAGCAGCTACTACGTCATGTGGCACCCTGAGCTGCTTTCTGAATTGCCAATGCACTACCGGCTCCACCAGTGGAAATGTAGCTGGCAGCCTGACCGGCAGCCTCACGGCCGGTGTACATGATGAAGCCGTACGGGTTCACGGTGCCGTCGCGCATAGCACTGGCATCCGCAACAAAAATGTTGCTCGTGCCCAGCACACGCAACTTGTTGTCAGCGCAGCGCCTCGATCCCGCAGACGCGTCGCTTGATGCGTAGCAGCTTCCACCAAAATGCTGCGCCGCCATTCCGCGGTTAGCCGATACCCAATTGGCCACACCGTTCGGGTCCGAAGCGCCCGAAAGGAACGTTGCGCCTTGTGCCTTCATGGCACTCACAACGTGCTGGGCGTACTGCTGCATCGCGACTAGGTCGCGGTTTGTAGCAAAGTACGCACCGCCTTCTTTGAAAGGCTGCCATGCGCTATTGTTGTCAAAGCCGGACGCCGCGCGGGACTCCGGGTTGTTAACGTACAACAATATCGACAGCGCATTGTCTAACTTGGCGAACTCACCAAAACCATGAGGAAGAACCGTGGTCTGGAACTCATACTGGCGGCCCTGCACCTCGAAGTTCTCGTAGCCGATAAGAACTGGGCCAGAACTGCTCCAGGGACCCGATCCGTTCTTGCTGATGTATAGGTCGAGAGGCAACTGCGACTGTGTTCCAGGTTACACCGGAGACTGGTGTGGAGCCGTTGAGGATTCGTGCACAACTCGTACAGATTGCGGAATCGGTGCGTGTCAAGTGCTTTCAAATGGCTCCTCAGCTTGTTACTGCCCCGTGTGTAGCCCCTGTGTGCTATGACGGGCGTATCGTCCTTCTCCTCTACATGTCCGACAGCCCCCGCCGTGTCCTTGCAGCCATCGGAGTTAGCGCTAGCGTTAGCGTTCGTCGCGGTCACGCTAGCCCATTTGTGGGAGTGTGCTTGACGGGCCGGCCAGTCGAGAAAACAACTTTTACAATCACGCTACTGCGTTGTCTAGGCGTTTTCAATCCTGCTTTGACTTCGGTTCTCCGTTGCTGTAGTATTTACCGTATACCAAGGGCGTAGCTTTAGACGCTGATCACCCGTACAACCTGAATGAAAAGGATTTACCATCCACTATACTTCAATGGTCAATGCGGTAGCACTCGCAAATGTCGTTCATTGGGAAAACAGCCTTGAGATTCCT
This sequence comes from Phytophthora infestans T30-4, assembly GCF_000142945.1. Classification (NCBI taxonomy): domain Eukaryota; phylum Oomycota; class Peronosporomycetes; order Peronosporales; family Peronosporaceae; genus Phytophthora; species Phytophthora infestans. The sequence goes on from NW_003303752.1 coordinate 4,244,004, forward strand.
TCACTATTACCGGTAAGCGGCTGCGGCTTAAGAACACTGTTCACCATTCGTTCGAATCATCAGAATCATCGAACTAAGAGCCTCAAACGGTGACATGATTGGCATCAACGTCTTGTCAACTAATGGAGCGCTCATTTTGTCAACATGTCTTCACGGGGCGGGGCTGTCCGCAAGAGCCTTGATGGTGTCAAACGAGGTTTCCAGGGCCTTTTTGAACTTCTTTCCATCCGATACACCGCTGTCCTTGTAGTTCGTAAGACTGACGTTGATGCTCTTACTATGGAGCAGGTAGCCCACGCCGTACCCATGAGGTACGACAGCACCGAATGAGAAGTACTGCAGGAACGGTGTAGTCACATTACTCGACGAGATGAGGAAGTTCGTGCTTTCCGCTCGCACGGGGCTCGCCAGGAAATCGCTGGAAATCCCATTCTGGTTGGCGATCGAATTTAACGAAGTCAAGTGGCGGTCCACACCCAAACCCTTTTGCGCCGTCTTGGCCATCTCGACGTGACGGTTAACGGCCGTCACCAGCAGTTCACGCTGAGTATCCACAGCAACGCCATTCTCCACACCCTTGACGAAGGCTTCAGCAGCAGGAGTTGCAGAGCGAATTGTCTCGGTGCGTCCATGGTGGAAATTGCGCGTCGAGCACGACTCGTACGTAGGTGCGATCTTGCCGTGGGCTCGGTAAAACGCTAGTTGAAGAGCCATTTGCGCGATACCATCCGGGCTGAGCTTCCACTGCTTGCAGTTATTCTTCGCGAAGTTCTTGTACACCAAATACTCTGAGTTCAGGTTACCAGAAAAGTCAGCAAAGTGACTCTCGGCCTTCTTGATATCTTCCACCAGATTGTTCGACAGCTTCCAGCTGAGCTTGTCAGGCTTAGTAGCACCAGTGTATTCCGGCAGCTCCTCGAGGGGGGCGAATCCAGAGTCAGAGCCACGCATATCATGCCAACACTCGTGCAGCCAGCGGTTCCAGACCGTACCGTCCGAGAACGAGTGTTCGAAATTGACAGTCAAGTGGCCATCCGGTTGAACCATCACCTGTAGCTTGTCAAACCAGCGGTGTGATCCCTGGCCATGCAACGACAGCTCCATACGCTGCTTCATGTCGGAAGGGTTGCGATCCTCCAGTACGAGCATGAATAGCGCCGAGTCGATCACCTGCAGTGTCTCAGCATTCACGGGGTGGTGTGCAGCCAGATCGTCACGAATCTGTGCCCACGTATCGCGCTCCTCAGCTGTGAGTGTGGACAGATCCAAGTCGTCGTGGTCGCCCTTGGACGATGAGTTCAAGATCGCGTCCAATTGCGCCTCGAGCTGCCTCTGAGATAGCAGCTGTTTGCCGTCGGGGCTGAGCACGTCCAGCTTAAAGTACTTGTTGTCAGTCATGACCACGATGTGCGTAGCACGTGGGTGTGAGGTCAGCTCGTCAATGTTCTTCTTGGGCACCTTGGCTGTGCCGTACTGACGCGCGAAGCCAGCCATGCACTGGTTTTTGTCTTGCTCCAGCTCGCTGTTCTTGACCTTGGTCCACCATTTAATCATGGATCGCACAAAGGCGGCACTGCGAGGCACCATGCCTTCGAGATTACCATCAGTCTCATCCAGCAGACCGTACGACGGGTTGACGTTGACAGGACTTTGGTAGCGGCCTCCTAGGTACATTTTGTCCCAGTCCTCCTCGATGTAGCTGAACGGGTAGGCGCGTCCCATGGCCTGCTTGAGCTCACGCTTGAGCAGAATTTCCTGCAGCTGACGACCCTCAGCGTCCTTGAAAGCCTTGGCTAGCTCGGCATGCGTCTTCCATTCCTTGCCACTCACCAATGACCGCACACTATCCAGGTAACGCTGCACCGTTTCCTCAAGTTGCGGCACGGGTAGGCGCGGTAGATTGTATTCATTAGTGAGCAGCATGCGGTTGAACCAGCCAGGTTGCTGCCCGCCCGCAGCGGAACTTAGTGTCCGTGCGTGGGTCGCTAGCGGGCGCAACGACGTATGGACACGCATGATCTGAAAAGGCTAGAACTTGAGCACGATGTGGGGCAAGTTGCCAAATGATCGGACGAAGTGACGAGGTGTTTTAAACAGATAACTGAATAAAACCAACTTGAAGTGCACGTGCGGCGCTGACGTTGACACCGTCGTGAGGCCCAACTGCTGGTCATCGTGTGAGAGGCAAGGTGTGGACATAGCTAATGAGCTGTCGCTAGGATTCATTCATAATTGCATTTATACTATTGAAGCACCACGCGGTTTTCGCGCTTTTGAGCGAGGTAGTACCTTCGAAATGTCGACTTGCTGCTGCTGCTACTGCAATTGCTTTGCGTTGGAGAAGCCTCGGCACTAGCTGGATTGTTAGCGATGTCTGCATTAGGAACCACTACCAGTCTGGAGGGAGGGTCTGTTGGCGTGCTGCACGTGGATGCGCAGGTAGCAGATTCACCGTTTGATTCATTGTTTCCAGACGTAAATGTCGGTGCTGCTGAAGGTGACGAGGTGCACACGCGCACTTTGCTAGCAGTCTCTTGTGTCCTTCGTATCCGTGCACGGCTGTGAGACAGCGTCCTTGTGCTAGTTTCGTCGTGACCAGCGAGGTATGTTTTGAGAGCTGTGTATAGCCCTCGCTCCTCCGCAAACTTTTGAGCCATTTCTCGCCTCTCCAAGACGAGCTCTTCGCAAATGGATTTCCAATATCGCGTCTGGTCTTTCATTCCCGCTTCGATCACTTTCTGCGATGTCGAGATGGCTGAGTGCATGTCTTCCAGCTTGCGCGAGGTGCTATCTAGGAGTTCATGTTTGATGCGGTCCATTGTACAGCGCGAGCTCGCCAGTTCTTCCTGCAAAGCCTGCATTTCGCTGGCATGCCTGTGCTCGTAATCCTCGCGTGTTTGCTCGGCTTCAGCCATTCGAGCTTCAAATATACGCTGGAGACTCGAAACTTCTTCGTGTGACTGAGTCAAGAGATCCGTAAGCTCCACCTCCACGATTTCCTGGGTGGATCTTGAAATGGCTTGGCTTAAAAAGTTCACTTTAATAGGCAAAGGTGGAGGATACTTGGAGGCAACATCATCCTGTTGGCACACTTTATCGCTATCCGGCGTGTTGCTACACGAGGATGGATATTCATCGCTTGTATCAGCTGGTAAGTGTGACTTCGCAAGAGCATAGGGCGTGCTGAAATTGTGGTCTCTTGCATTGAGGTCATGGTGGCTACAAACAGCATCACTAGCGACTGTGAGACCAGCCTCCTTGCATATTGCTGCAATGGTGCAGAAGCTCTGTTCTGCAGCTAGGATTGCTGCGTCCGCGTCAGCGTCGTCGTGAGACCATCGCAGAGCAGTCTTACAATCTGCGGCTAGTTGATCTAGTGCAGCAGTTACAGCATCAAGGAACCCGTCATCTTCGGCAAAGAAGTAGTCGTAGTTTGGTATTTCATCTTGGTCTTTGGTTTCGATCACACACTTACAGTTAGTAAATAAACACCCCAAGATCTACACGAAAAGAGTTTTCTTACGCGACGAATCAACGCCATTCTGATATTGACCAGGTAATTGTCTGTGGATATCAGTAGGGACCGGATGCGAGCGAGACTGCGTCATTGCTCTTTAGTCAAGTTCCAAACCTGGCCGGTGCCATTTTTACTTACATGTTGAAGTCAATTCACTTATTTTCGTCCAATAAAATCGATACTATAAATGCATTGGCTAAAATACATTGGGATCTCAACCAGCACTTTTTGCGGGGGAAAGCTAATATCGACGCTAGGTATGCATGCGTGTCTTTCCTTGCTTCATGTGGCCTTTGACATGACTGCATGGAGGCGAATAATGATACTGTTCGGTTGACATAACGTTTTGTCTGTATTGCTGCTGCTTCAGACAGAAACAGACCCTGTGTTCACTCAGTTCCAAAGCCACCATGAGTGCCAAAGTGCAAAAGTTGATGACCCAGCCCATTAATCTGATGTTCAGATTCCTGCAGAATGTACGCATCTGGCTTGATTTGTATTTTTGTTGCGGAGTTGTCGTCTAATGAAGCTCTTTTGGCTGTCTACGCAGAAATCTCGCATCCAGGTGTGGCTTTACGAGCAGGTAAACACGCGGATCGAGGGTCGCATCATGGGCTTCGATGAGTACATGAACCTGGTGCTAGACGATGCGGAGGAGCTGGATGTGAAGAACCTTAAACGCACGCCTTTGGGGCGCATTCTGCTCAAGGGCGACACCATCACGCTCATGATGGCCGTCGACACGACCAACGGATCAAGCTAGGCTTCACAAGCAGTCAGTAACAAATATTTTCCTGCCACGCGCGGGTCCTTGCAAATATGTCCCTGTCAAGTATGAGTTTTCGGGTAAGCCTTGCAGCTCAGTATTGCTCGCGCAATGGTAAACAGTCAATGGCTGTACTTTCAGGATAGAAATGCAGATATTATTGCTCTGCTGGATTGTTCTAGGAGACGTAAGCGTTTTTGAAGTGACTCAAGAGGGCGCCCCCGTCAAAAGTTAGCTCGGTCACCCCTTTGAAGCTCTGTACGAACACCTCGATGTCGTTCAAGACACTAAAGTCAAAACAACAGGTTTTTTGTTAGAATAGTGCGCAAGGATGGATAGCCATTGCGATCACGTACCGCTCCTTGCCTGCTGCCGTTCGTGGTTGCACCAACTTGAAGCACTCTGGCAACTTCTGTGTAAACATGTCAAACACACGCGACATCACGTCTTTCATCTGCGGCGGAGAGAGGACGGGATGTAGCACTGCATGAAGCTTGAGAGTGCTCTGTGTTATCCCACGCATCGGATTTGTAGGAACGGCGAGACTGGCAGAATCGTAGTCAACCTGAACGCGCCACACGGCAAGAATGTTAGTGCTCAATACTGGTTGTCCTACTGTATATTCACCAACGCACCTCCGTTGCAACATTCTCCAAAAAGCGCTTCATGATCTGATCCTCGACGATGCTCGTGAACTTGCTAAAGATCTTCTCGTTGTGTTCCGCATAGTCTCGCAGGACGCGGTCAAACTCGTCTAAAAGGAGTTTTTGGCGATCAGTGAAATGTGCAGCTAGGGCAGCCTTGATGTGGGGAATGAGAGTCATGGACAACTCCAAAGACTGCGAAGCCAAAGCTGCAGTAGCCATACAGATCAAGAGCACACACGTAGCTCGATTAGCAGACAATCGCTGATGACAGTAGCGGTTGAAGCGTTTACCTAAGTGCCGGGCAGAAATGCTCTTGAGACGGGCAATCTGCATTGCACCAGCGCCAAGTACCAGCTGAGTCGTCCGTGAGTTAAATAACTACAGCAAAAATCAAGAATCAGTTTGTGAAAGGCTTGGACAGCCATATCGAAATGCAAGCAACGAACCCGAAAAATCTCAATCGATCGCTGGAGTACATCCGTTGCTAATACAGGGAAATTGGCGGCGCACGACATATAGTTCATCACGATCTCCAACATGAGAAGGACCGACCATACTACTCGGAACGATTTCCCGCAAATAGACACCATCTTGCGCGGTGGTGCGGTTTCACCAGCAATCTCTCGGTCTTCAGAAAGAAGAAGCGCAACACCTCGCCCACTCGAAAGATCGTCCAAAGATTTATGCCTTGTTTCGGAGATTTCCGTGTTCTTCCACAGCTCGTGATCCAAGGTTGACACGAGTTTTGTCACTTGAGTTTGATGGTACTTCTCAAGGAACAGCTTCAGCTGAGAGAAAAGAGCACCGCGTAGAGTATAATCCGTCTTGCCTGTCAGCTTTTCAATACTAACAACAAAATCCATAGTTGTGTCGTATAGCTTGCGCAGCTGAGGCATAGTGTAGGTGGCCTGGACTTCTTTTCTAACTGCAAACAGGTTCGATACGCTGCGCTGCGAGAATTCGCATGTCTTGCGCACAACTTCGTCGATTTCTCGAATCACTTTAGCACACCGCGTTTTCTTCTTCCAATCACCCAAATTCTTCTGCTCGTCACTAGCATTTTCAGATGGTGACCATCCCTCGCCTGCTACTGTCTTTAAATTATCCGTACCATTACTGTTGGCTTCATTGATAGCAAGAGTCTTCAGGCGTTTCTCCTCTTCCGAAGCTTCATCAATTTTCTTCTGCATAGACTTTACTAGGATGTCCTGCACCACTACAGCTCGCTTCAAGATCATGAGTAAATGCTCAAAGATCATCTGCACACACTGAAGAAATTCATCCGATGTCAGTGCTCGCAGCTGAACCGAAACTTTCGATTCACTCCCGGATGACATTCCTAAATCAGAACCACCGCTATTCTTGCTGCTGCTTGACACTGCAATCGTTTCAGTCACTACCGTTTTCACGACAACGCGAATCTCTTCATTGAGCTGGTCAAGATACGTCTTCACAGTATCGTCTAGAGCATCCAAACGGAATAGGACATCCACAAGACGCTTCGATTCCTGTTGCACCGTGTCTTTTTCATCACCGAGGCTGCTGTGTCTCTTTTTGTCAGAGTAAGCTGATTCCTCTTCGTCTTGAAATGTCCACTCGGGAGATGTAATAACTGAGATAAAACGCTGCGATATTTGCGTACTAATAAAGCCACGATAGCCACGAAACTTCTCACTCAGCGAGCTAAGTCCATGAATGCCTTGCAAATGCTCCCGCAGCATTGTTTGAGAGCTTTCGATCAAGTTTAAGGCGTTCGTGTAATCTTGACACTGTACCAAAGCCTCAACAGCGGACTCAGCACTTTTGACCTCCTCCACCATCGTCACTAAATCATGAAGCTCCTTGATACGCTTCTGTCGTCGGTGCAAACTCACTATATCAAGCGTTTTGTCAGCGAGGAGGTTTCGTAATCGGTCCATTGTTTTCCTGAAAGAAATACAGAATATAGCCATAGGGTAGGATGTTAGCATGAGAATAATAAAGGATCCAGTTGCAGCATCACCAACCTTAGTGTCGCCACTTGGTCGCACGCAGCTTTAATTGATTGCTTCATAACCTCCTGGTCTGCTGACGCCTCAAAAAATCGGTCTGATCGAGATGATACTTGGCGAAGAAGTGTAAACTCGACGCGATCCAGGTATGTCGTCAGCTATACATTGATCACACATTAATTTCGCGTGTTGTTTTTTCCCTCTCTCACCAATGGATTAACACACACAATTACAGTAATTAGCGGAACGCACCTCTTCTTGGAGAGATGCAGCGTTTGGCATATTCATCACCTCATCAAACGTATTCGGATCTGTCAGGTCGAAGTCTGGTCGAAAAAATAAGTTGGGCACGACATCCAGACACTTAGTCACATCCTCTGCAGCACAAAAAGTGGCATCCGTTAGACGTAACTTCGCAACATCAACAAGAGAGGCGTGTTTTCTCCGAAAAAAAAATTCATGGGTAGTTGTTTTACCATCAGCGACGGAGATGGACGGTACGTTGCTCGACGAGAGCTGTTCACTGACCGGTTTCACGTGATTCTCTTCATACTTGGCTGCGTTTGTACCAAACTGGCGCAGGTAGGACTGAAAGTCACGAGTTGACACGTCCGCAAGTCCAGGAAACGGTGCTAGCGCAATATCGACATCTAGTGAAGGATAGAAAGCGTCGAGCAGCGCACCACCCCAATTATTGGCCTTGGGGTTGGTCAACACTGAGTGCAAATTATGATGACACACTGAGAGATATGCACGTTCCTCTTCCCCCTGTGCATCACCCACTCCCTCTTCTGGCCATCCCACACTGCTTGAACCTGTTCGCCCGGAACTGCCCCAAGATCCGGTCCTGGCGCTGCTGCTCTCACGCGCAGATTGTGGCATACGCGCCTCAACCTCATGTTTGTGGCTGAATACAGTCGCCCCATCAGCCGAGCGTGTAGAACTTGGGCCCCGCACGTCAAAAAGACTTGGATACTCAGTAGGACTGGGCAACGCCATGCGGTTCGTAGGTGTCGCAGCAACGGAGCGAAGTGCTGCCGCCCCAACTACCGAGTCCTTCAGCGCGTTTAATGGACTCGTAACTCCATTCCACCCGCGCTTCAGCAGCCCACGGGGCGACAGGCCTCCCAGAGGCTTCTTGCCTCCGTCGTGCTCCATTTTTCGAGGTCTAAAAGTTTTTTAGACGCAACCGCCCAGGTGAAGGTTGCACGAAAGTTGCGTTCAGAATGCCAAGAAAGGTATGCACATTCTGAGCTCATATTAAGGACAGTAAAACGAGCCTCGGTGTGGCGACGCAAACTTGGGACTAATACCAATGTACACCATCAGCATGTGACTGTCCGGTTGGGTGAGTGCCAATGCAATAGCGCGGTGGTTACCGTCCCATATTGTGAAGGGGCCATTGACGCTTGCGCCTACGACGATTACTGTATGATTGAAGTGTTTGACGCGATGTTGAAGCTGACGTACGTGATTCCGGAGAGAGCTCTCCTCGACACCGTCCTGCGAGCTCAGAATTATCACTGCATCTTCAACTGTACTGCATGAAGGCAATTGCTGCCGCCAGCTATTTTCCTTCAGCACGTGGAACTCTCGGACTCGCTTCAACTCTAACTTTCCCTTGTACCAACGGCAATCTGTCGGCAAATGCGCCAGAAGAGGCAGTCGACTGGACCCCAGGAAGGCTGCGCGATGAATGTTTTCATTGATGGAAGCTGGATCTGGGTCCAGCATACCTGGAGTTAAGTCGGCCTAGAACAAGATCGGGGTTAGACCAAAGGAGTGATTGAGACGGTATCAGCACTGCGTACATGGATTTCAGGTACGTCCAGCTTGAAACGATACCACTCGCTTTGCATCATAACGCCAAGCATTTCCATCGCATCGGTAGCGAAGAAGACTCGCTTCCACGATAAGATATACACGCTGTTATCGACACGAAGGTCTTCAATCTCGGTTGCGAGGCGTAGCGATTTAAAAATCTGTTCTCCGGTCTCACCAAACAAGAACGTGTAGTCGGCGTCAGACTCTTGCCGAGTCTGCGTTGTATGCACCTGATACCATTGTGAACTCTGCTCGCGTAGGAAATTTTTCAGAGCGAACATGTTGGTATTCAATAGCATGCCACGTTTGAGATCGAATGCGTATTTGGGACACAAATCCTCCACAAGAGCCACATGAAAGGATCCATCTCCTTTCACTTGCACCATGTCAGCTTTGTCCGCAGTGCTGAAGTAAAGACCGTAATACGTATCTCCGTAAAACTCTTGGTACCAGTTCTCATCGATACGCTCTACACCTAGATCCGCTCGTAAAACTTCGAGCAGTCGCACATGGTAATCGGCTTCAGGATAGTTAACGATGTCGGAAAGCGCGGTCATCACTTGAAGGTTTCTCAAAACTTCATCTTCGGGCATAGCAGACCAAAATACCAGAAGGTGGGGCTCAGTCATCATCGGACACTCCAACGCGGGAGGCTCTAATTTTGCGTTTGCATTCATCTCCAAAGGCTGATACCCATCGAAAACAAAAAAATCGGTTCTCGAACACGACGATTTCGGCGTAGTTATAATCGTAACTTGCATAAAGAGAACAGTTAGCTAACATATTTGACGCGTTGGCGACACATTATTTTACTTACGGATGCGATGGCGGCCGGGGATGTCGATGGTGATTCTTTTGCCCCCTGTCCAGCAGCATGACACCATAAAATAGCACCGTATCCACCACGATATGAGGCCGCAAAGCGCCACTACCTACACAGCATGTTCCTCGCATTATGTACGGCAACGAAGCTAAAACGACTGGATGTATCTGAGGTCGTTGTTGCCGTCAGCTCGATGACCACGGGCAGCGGCACCGCGGTAGCATTTTGGATGCCCAGAAGCTGCGGCTGCGGTAGCGCGCAGTTGACTGCCCCGTACAACCGTAGCGAGGAAATAACCCAGCAGAACACGAGCCAGAGGGCAGAATACTGCCGCGAATGTTGTTTCATCGCCTGGAATCTGGCAGCCTTGACACGCAATAAATGAAGATCTTGAATAGATCGAACTGATGACTCATAAATTGAAGAATTGTGCAGAGAAGGGACGATTCTCAGTTTTACCCGTTGCAGTGCAACTTGTGGCGTAAGCTTGACAGCGCTGGATTTCGCGGCCCATTCATGAAACAGGAAGCATGATTTACTTCTACGACGTACTTTTATGTGTTGTCTCCGCTACCAAACTACAAAGTAGTAGCAAAACTTAGCTGGTCCTTGTCATGAACGCATTCTTTGATTGCTGCCTGCGTCGCCATTATTGACGAACGTCGAAGCTTGCGCATGTGCGCTGGCGCCGCATCTCGAGAGTTGGACTGCAATGCTGCGTCCCATCCGAACCGACTTGCTTTGCATGGGTTCAAAAGAGCACCGATAAAATCCAATTATAATAGTAATGCAGTGTGCGCCACACATGCCACTTCAGTCCGGACAGGTTTGTTTTTCCGTTTCACATTTCAACTGATACCAAAAGACACCGAAGCGAATAAGAGTCAGAGACGACACGCACGACCGCATGAGCGACGACAAAACGCAGCGCCAGTCGGCAAGATCCACCACGAGCGACAGCAAACACTCACACCGACCGTCGTTCCTACCACAACACAAGGACATGGCGCTTTGGGGCACGCTGCGCCACCGCATGAGCGGCTCGGTGCCCACGGACTCAAGCGAGTTCGTGGAGAATTTTTTTAGCAAGACGCCCGAGGACCCACGCTGGGAGCTGGATGCTATTCAGAAGAAGACCGAGGAATTTGTCGCCTCACAGCTGGCTCACAATCGCCGTGGTATCGCGCTCATCACTTCGGGCGCCACGATCGTGCCGCTGGATCCAGAGAATGATACGTTCGTGGACGCGGCACCACAGGTGCAGGAGCAGCGAGGACCTGCTTGTGCTGAGTATCTGCTACAGTTGGGCTACGCGGTCATCTTCGTGCATCGCGAGGATTCTCTCCGACCTTTTACGCGCCACTTTCAAAGGTACATCCAGAATGGAGCCTTCATGGACATGTTCCGCATGCAAGACAATGGGCTAGTGCTCTCCGGCATGGATCTCTCGCAGCAGTTGCAGTTCCAGAAGATAGCGCAGCTCTACACGGAGTGCAGTACCCGCGTACTCAACCTGAGCTTCACGTCTGTGCAGCAGTATCTCATGCTCACCCGAATTACGGCACAAGCCATGGAAGTGGCAAAGGACCGAGGCATTGTCGTGCTTGCAGCTACGCTCATGGACTTTTACGTACCGGTAGCCCCTTCAGCCTCAGCTACGGAAGATGCGCATGATACAGATTCCGCAGAGGCGTCATCATCGTCCTCCTCTTCCTCGTCGAAGCACGGTACAACCAAGCACATCAAGAAGCTCGCTAAGAAAATCGGCAAGAAGAAAAGTGACGAGTTTTCCGTCAACTTTGTGCGCGTCCCCAACATTATCCGCAAGATCCGCAAGGACTGGTGTCCGAAGGCCTATCTGGTCACATGCAAGCACCAGCTCGCAAGTGGCGAGGACATTGAGGATGCACACGCTGACTTGGAGAAATGGGGCGTCGATGTGATCGCAGGCAACCATCACTTGCGCGAGATTCTGCTCATCACGGAGCAGGAGGAAGCAATTGTAAGCTGCCCTGACGATGAGGACATCAACGATGCGTTTGCTTCGGCCATAGCTGACATGCACCGCAGCTTTCGACGCAAGCGGGAGATCCTGGTGCGTGGCAAGCAGCTGTTGCTTCTTTCAGCCAAGTTCTCGATGCTAAAGGAGAATGATGTCGTGAATGAAGATGCTGACGGGAACAAGAACGTCCAGTTCGGTCTAGGTGTCAAGATTCGTGCCGATCGAAGAGCTCCTGATACAATCGCTCCCGTGTATGAGCTCAAGAATATTTTCCAGAACAAAAGCCACTGCGCTCGAGCTCATGTTTGGGAAGGTGTGGTGGAGCACTCCTCAAGTGAGCCGACACGCGATGTTGTGGTGGCCTTCAGTCCCGCAGGTAACCCGGAAACAATCCGTGATGTGTGGGGTGATTTCTGGTCAGGTTGGGCGGAAGACGAGCTGCAAGAGTTTAAGACGGAGATGAAAGGCATTTCATTCTCATCGGCAATCAACCTTGTGACCTCGTCGGTGTCAGGTCACTATGAGCCTGCTTCGCAGCTTCTCAAGTTCATGTGGAGCAAGATCGGCCATGCTTGGTCTGACGGAGAGAAGACGCGTATTCGCCAGAGTATTCAAAACATGATGGCTGTGGCATTGGATCGCGGTTTCACTGAACCTGCAGGCATCTCCATATTGGAGAAACTCATGCGCAAGCCTCGGATCCAACGCTTTGACTCACTGGTGCTGGACCAACCGACGGCTGTGCCAGTGCACGCACAGACTCATACCCGACGCCGTCGTCGAGTCAGCGACACGGACAGCACTGGGTCTGGAGAGATCAACCCTGTTCGGCTCAGCAAGGCTCGGGTGGTTCGTGTGCATCGCGCTATCAACGATTACATGCAAGATATGATCAAGGAAGGACTGCTCGATGCTATCTTGAAGTACGTGGAGCAAGGAATCCCTGTGCACGTCACTGGCTACAGTATGGGAGGCATGTTGGGTCAGCTCTTCATGCTGTATCTGGGTGATCACGCCCGAATGAATGGCTGGGACGCCAGCAAGATCAACTTTGTCGGCTTTGGATCTCCCCGAGTAGGCGACATCGGCTTTGCCGCTCGACTGCGCGTACTCTTCGACCCGCAGCAGTTGCTGATCGTTATGCATCCACAGGACACTGTGCACGCTTTCCCTCCTACGGCCGAGGGGTACGTGGACGCGTGTATCAAGATCTTCCTACGCGAGCATGGAATGGGTGTTGGTCGACGAACGCCGAAACATTTTTCACTGCTTCCCGTCACGAAGTCTATCGATCGCGCGTTTGAACACGCCCACAAGGCCCATACGCAGAACAAGTGCAAGCGACCGGCATGCTCCTTAGTTGAAAGCAAAGCTCATCTCTAGGCCCAGCACCGTTGCCGCTACTGCATCGAACGTGGCTCTCATAGGGGTTCCGACTGTCCGAACCGCAAAAAGCCGTGCCTGTTGTGTGGCAACGCTAACCACTGCACAGGTGAGCACAAGTGCCGCGTGTGCCAACACTACGGCCACCGAGGACGCGAGTGCCATGCGCAACGTGATGTGGGCTTTGCTGAGCTGCTCACCTACTTCCGCTACCACCACTTCCTCTACTACAACGCGAATCTCAAAAAGTCCGTCGAGTTCACTTCGTAAGCCAATTTGTAAGTTAATGTCATTGGTTTTTGCCTCAAACTTGCGTTAGTATGGCCTCAACGCACTTGCAGCAGCGGCTGGCGAGGGTGGAAATATCGACCAGAGGGCTATCTTGTGGTCTTTGGAGCTAGAAGTCAACAGTGCGCTGTCAGCGCTGAAGTCCAGAGCGAACACACTCTCGCTATGATACTTGAGCACAGCGAGAGGCTTGAGTTTTCGCAAATGGAATAAACGGACACGATAGTCCCAGCCGGCGGTAGCCACAATGCGCTGATCCCCGCGAATACGCACGCTGCTAAATCCACCATGAGTGCAGGAAAAGAAAGATCGAGAGCTGAGCGTGTAAGAAGCCACGTCAAAGCTTGCCGCGTACAGCTCTTCACCCGAGGACCCGCAGATTGCTGACCGTCCGTCACGCGTGACGTCGAAAGAGAGCACTAGATCGGCCAGGAAAAATGCAACGTTAGTATTAATAGTATAGCAATAGCGAGTCATACTCGAGACGTACATGCATTCGCGCCTTGAGTAACGGTGGTTTCACAAGCTACTTTTCCGCCCGACCGCAGATCCAAGATGGCAAGTTGTCCACCTTCGAATCCGGCCGCGATGTACGTCTGCACGTTGCCGCCGGCGCCATCTTCTGCTTGCGCAACGCTACTGTGAAAGAGAGACAGTGACACGCACATACCTCTCTTAGCTGCAGCATCCGACACTGTAAGTGTCATCGTTGGTGAGGACGTATCCTCTCGAATGTCAAAGACGAGGAGCTGCACATCAAAATGTCCAACACGATTAAGACGCCACGTTCATTAGCGATGAGTCACCACGAAGGATAATGAGTAAGAGCTCACCTTATTGTCCACGCTGCTGGGGCATACAATTAAGTTTGCGCCCTCAGTGGTGTCGCCCAGCCAGCGCATCGTAGCGAACTTGGTGAACGAGTACGACCCGCAGTAGAGCTTGGACAATGGCTTAGCTGCAATGTCGAAGATCTGTGCGTCCCATAGCTTCACAAACCCATCGCGACCTTGCGTGGCGAGCTTGTGCTCTGAAGCGACTCCTTGTAGTGCAGCATGCAACACGCCAGCTTTCGAATGGGCCGCAAAATTCGTTGCCAGCTCTCGACGCGATTTGAGATCCCAGATTTTGACAGCACCATTACCTGCACCAGAAACGACGGTGGATGAGGAGAGGAAGCCCACAGTGTTGACGGGTGCACCGTGGCCACGCAGGACGCCGAGCGGCCCTGGAGCCGTCATAGTTGATGTGCTACGCATTTTGCGTCTCGAGCACTTGGTGTACTCTGATTGGTCCGTGAGCAAGCTGTGGAAGCTGGTTGAAGCGTGACTTTAAGATAAACCCAGAGCAACTACAGCCGAAAAAACTTTCTTCATATAAATAAACCCGGAGCAACTACAGCCGAAGAAACTTTCTTCGGCTGTAGTTGCTCCGGGTTTATCTTAAAGTCTTCAAGAAAGGGTTAATAGATTAAGGCTCTACTTCTGAACGAATCGCAGCTATCTGATAGCAGGCCTCGGACAATATAATACGAAATTGTACTGCAAGACATCGAGTCCCATAATAATAACGGGAATATGATGAAGTACAATAATAATAACGGGGCCAATATAAGTATATTGTGGCCTCTAACTACCAAGTCTTCCTACCCATTGGCGACGAGCGAAGTCGCGTTCCACATGTCGCGGTTCACGCGAAGAAATGCTAACATCTCAAAGTTTGCAGAAAGCATGGATGACCGCTGAGGCGTCAGAATGAGCTTGCACTGCGAAAACAGTCTTTCAACTGCGGTCGAGGTGGGCGGCACCACCTTTGCCAGCTCATGAAAGCTCACACCCGCAGCACCAGCCGCTCGCATCTGCTTCCCCCCTCGTAGAATTGCGCTGGCGTAATCGCTCGTCGAGCGCTCCTTCCTCTTACCAGTTGCAGCATCTGGCTCCACCAATCGCTGGACTGCGCGCGACTCAGACGCAGTGAGCTTCGCATTGTTGCAAATCTTGACCAAAGCTGCCTCAAAGGCCGGCGCATGGACGATCTTCGCCGCCGGACGCAGATGGCTCGCCATAACTGGGTAGTCGTCAACAACCTAGTCAAACAAAACACGCACGTCCGCCATGCTGGTGTCCTCGCGCTGGAGTGTCTTGCAGACACTATCGAGTTTCTTGAGGTGCTCTAGCAGGCCGAGAAGCTTCTTGTGGGCCGCACCTTTTGGGATGAACTCGTCAACAGCATCAACCTGTCGAATAGAATCTCGAATTTTCTTATAGCGGTCCACCATTGCGAATGTCGAAGACCAACGGGTAACATTCCGTTTGACAGGTTTCAGGTCCGGGAATTTTGATAGTTCCGCAGCATTGTTCACATGTCGTAGCTGCACCATCAGACTGTTAGCTGCAGCGAGCTCCGGCTCATAAGCAGCTAAGTAGCGATTCACCGCAAGGTTGTACCGGTGACTTGCACAGCCAACCAGTGGCAACTCCAACAACGTAGCGATCCGCTGATTGGTCGCGCAATTGTCGGCTACCAGAAAAGACTCCATAGAGATGTCCTTGTTATACAGCGCCAGCACGCGCTTGAACATCTCGATGTGCACTTCAGCATCTTGGCTACCGTCCTCCAGCGGTGACAGCGACAGCAGTCGCTCACGGCGCTTGCCGTCTGCGTAGCAAACACCGTAGATACCGACGTAGTGCGTGGTACCGTGCGTCCATCCATCCCACATGACACCAAACAGCTTGCCCAACTCGCTTTCGATCAGCACACCAACGCTCTCGGAGCACTTCTTCATGTCTTCCCTCAACGTCTTGGACGAAACGGGCTTCCAGGACGACATGGACCTTGTGAGGTGGTTGTCGACCTCGGAGACGGGCATGTGCCTCTCTACGACCCACTGAAGCCACTGATAGCGATGCTGAGTCGCCTCGGACACGAACCCAAAGTTGGACAGAGGGGCGTCCGTAGCCGCAGATGCGCTGAAGGTATCGTTGAAGTCGGGGTGCGTCAGGTTGAGGTGGGACATCAGGTTCGATACCCCGGTACCGGTTTGCTGCTTCCGCAAAGCTGACAGCGGAAGTCGCCTTGGCCCTTGTCTTCGTAGAAGAATGCGCAGATATCACGGTTCGGAGCCATCGTGGTCAAATGAAAAGTGAGGGAGTGCTGTGAGGCTTCGGCTCGTGCTCGTGTCTGTGCCTGCCAGCCAACCACTTGAACGATTGGCGCGAAGAGCTAGTTGCCTCTAACATATTGGTATAAACCGGTATTGTACTGATATTATTGGATCAATATCATATTATATTGACTTTGGACAGATCCAATAATAATAATTGTAGCCGGATAATACAGTAATTACGGGATTGATATTATTTTTTCCCACCCCTGTCTGATAGGTATCCTGGTGGTAGATCTACTCACACGCGGCCTAAAAAATCCTCAAAGAACAGCGCCAACTCCTTCTTCTCCTCGGCATCTAGCTCTCCATCGTCAGCAAAACTCTTCTTAAGTGTCTCCACCACGGCCTTGACACCCGACGTCTGATGGACTTGTTGGCATGTAGGAAGCTGATGCCGCATGGCGTCCACGAGCTCAATCACTTCGCGATGAGCAAGTTGGTGCGCCTGTACGAGAACAACAGTGAAGTGAGGTGTATGTTAGTGTCGATGTTTTCAAACCTAATGAGCTTCACAAAACAAAGTGCACGTACCATTTTAACGAAAAGCATGGAGAAACGCTGACACCACTCCGTCGATTGAAATACTCTTTCAAGCTCAACCAAAGCGACTGGCACTCCACCATCACGCAGCTTCAGCTCCGCTGCTTCAGCCAACAGATCGTACACGAACAGAAGTGTCTACGTTTAAACAAAGAGCCACGTGAAGTTAGAAAAAAAATGCTGAAACGACGAACAAACTGCGTATACGCTTACCTTCAGCTGAAGTTTATCAGGATGAGCATCATCGAACAGGCCTGCCAGAAGCTCCGGTCCGTTATGAAGCGAAAACAGACGTTGTCCACGCTCGTTGGACCGGACAATGGAGGATAGCGCATAGATAGCTTTCTTCTTCACTTCCAGAATATCTTTCGCTGCTTCTTTGCTGCTCGAAATCTCCAGTTTCAACGAGTCAACCAGCTTCGGAATAACACCTGCATCAATTGCCCACTCCTGGCCATCTTTGTAGTTCTTTGCCGCCGATCCAACCACCCACGCGGCACTTGCACGGACAGGCAAGTTGGTCGAGTTCAGATACTCGGCAATAATGCCAAACCCACCAATGAAGTTAAATACATGGGTCTTGTCGAGATCCTGCACTTCCCACTCCAACACTTCAAGCACAGACAGCTGGCCTTCCGTATCACCTTTCTGTTCAGCCTCTTTGAATTGCCCCAATAGCTTGCCCAGATACTTGGCATCATCCTGAAGTGACTCCAAAGCTTCTTTCAGCTCGGCTTGACGCTTCTTCCAGAGAGTAACAATCTGCTTTCGGAACTCAACAGGAGATAGTTTCTCATGCGCTTCGTGAATATCCATGCCCTCAACCTTTGGCGGCTCAGGTAGTGCCTGGAGAGCGTCGTAGATTTTCTCGTGATTCCAATTCGGCTCCGCAGGTGGAGCTTCGTCTTCTTCACTCACAATCAACTTGATGTCTTCAGTAGTTTCCTTGCCAATAGCCTCACTGATCTCCTCCTCGGATACAGTGAGAGTGTCGTCGTTACTATCTTCAGTCACGATGTCTCCGGAGATGTCCGTAGACACAGTCACGGTAGTCTCCTTCGCGTTTGGGTCTACAACCACCGAGCGCATGATATCCTCTGTTTCAGCATCGTCAGGGTCCACCAGCTTCGCCTCGCGTTTGCCAGTCTCTAGGTTCAAGCGCACGTGTAGTCCCTGCATTGCAAACATACCATGCGCTGTCAAGCCACGAACACGTCCATCCAACTGCTATTCCCATCAGAAACAGCGCTTACCCGTGGCACACCTTGACTAGGTAGAAGTGTCTGCCACTCGTTAGTGGCGACAAATTCGGGCACCGTCACTCCTGTGGTGTCCTGCTCGGACTCGGTAATCTCAACAGAGACCTTGCCATGCTCCTCCGCGGAAGCGGCTCCGAGCGCCAGCACAATTAGCAGTGCAGTCACTGCCAGCATCAGGAGGCGCCCCGATCGCGATCTTCTTAAAGCCATTGCGCGCTACGAATCGGTGTGTTCAACTGTCGGAATCGAGAATGGCAACTTGCTGACGTGGAAACATGGCTTGTCATCGATTGCTGCTTTTGCTTCGTGCAACTTAACCAAAAATGTGCAACTTCAGCTTTTGGAGCAACATAAAAGGAAGTTCGAGAATAGCAAATGCTGTTCTTGTGGTGTCTTTGTGCTGTCCTTGGGCGCGTGTCTACAAAAGCAGAGCTGCCAAAGACTCTGGGCCAGAGTCTCTGGCATATGCATAGTGCGCACGCATCGAGAAGACAAACTTAGCTTCGTATCTATCAGTACGTTCGTCAGTCGAGTAATTTTGCCTCCTTCTGACCGGTCTGCAGATTCACGCGGATGTGGAGACCCTGTACATTTCATGGATTAGTGACGGACAGGCACTAAGCTGCAGCAAACACACTACAGTGTAAGGGCATCTTGATCCGTCATTGAATTCCGACGTACCGCTGGAAGCACTTGATTGGGAAGGATCTCCTTCCATTCATGTGTCGGTTCGAACATGAGTGGAGTTGTTGTGTTTGTGCCTCGATTGTCGGGTGCCTCTGCAGTGTATCGCCTCCGCACTGGGACAAATGCAGCTCTCCCTCCCGATGCTTGTTCGTCAAAATTCGCCCGTACACGCGCTGCAGTCAGCAGGGGCGTGCTGGCGAACAGACCCACACGTTGATGAAGTGACCCTGCTGCATTGCTGTCTTCAAATTAAAAAGTGCAGCAAGGCGATATCTCCCGAGGCACTCTATTATAACTTTATTATCGATGACTTCTGGCAGCCTACACAAGGAGCTTGGCTTCTTTCTTGCCAGTCTGAAGGTTTACACGAATGTACAAACCCTGCGAGAGGCAGTGGAATAAGGAGATGAGGGAAACTACTAGGCAACCACTCGGTCAGCTACACTTACTGGAGGAATGGCCTGGTTCGGTAGAATATCCTGCCACTCGTGCGTCGGTATGAAATCGGGAGGGGCATTGTGGTGCCCTACATTTTCTTCTGACAAATGGCGCTGGCACCCTTGGCCATTTGAAGCATCGCACAATTTTTCGGCGGTGTCTCCCTGTGTATTTTCCGACAGCAGCAATGCCATGGACCCACCGCCTCGGATGTGACCGTGGTCTTGTATCTTCGCCATGACGAAATATGCCAACATAGCAAACGAAACAAGCACCTTTGCCGCTGGCGATACCATCTCTGACTCGTGCAAATATCTCTGCTATTGATAACTTCGAATCGAAGTTCGATATCTTTGCAACATGGAACTTTAGGTGTACCGAAATTAAGGTACCGAGATTGTTTCTGCGTCAACAACAAGCACCAAGGTCAAGCTACATGCAGCCGCACGTCCAGGCAGCGACACTGGCCTTGCAGGAGAGCCGAGCGACTGCTTCCGAAGAAAGTAATGCCACCGATCTGCGTATATTGTACAAGTCCCTGCGCAATCCGTCTAGCAACCTCCGTGTGAACAAATGGGACGCTCTGATTCTAGACTCGGAGATTCTCGGGCTGCTCAAGACGCCCATGAAGAGCATGTTCAGCATGTTCGATCCCGGTGTTGTGGAACACGTCAAGCCGGAGATTGACGCGGTACTGGGGGCTGTGCTGTTTGCATTCACTACCGGTGTCGGAAGGGTGAGTGATAATTGTTTGTGCTAAGCAAATTCTGTGACTGATGTTTTTTTGCTGCAGCCGACACCCGGCATGAAACTCGAAAAACTCCGATACGCTCCCCATTTGCTTACTCGGCGTCGTGTGGGTGTTTTCTTCTTGCTGTCAGTGGGAGTACCGTACGCCTGGAAACGCCTCGTTCGATATCTATCGTCTTCGCGATGGACTGCTCGAGCTGCTTCACGTGGCGACAGGTCTGATGGTGAAGTGACTTCTCGTGAGCGTATACTAGCGGTGATGAAGAAGCTTGAGACGCTTGTAATTACGTGTCAGTTCGTCAACCTGCTCATTTTCTTGCGCAAGGGAACTTATCGCTCGCTCCCCGAGAGATGTCTGGGAATGAAAATGGTACAACGAGCAAGGTAGTGTTGGTTGTTCATGGGCTTTCACTTACGTTAACGTTATCCCATGTTTATAGGAAAGCATCACGCCGTCGACAGCTCCACGGTCGATTAACTTTGAGTACATGACTCGACAGTTGTTGTGGGAGGGCTTGATGGTACGTTCAATGTCTAATCACATTTCCACAGCGGTAAATGATTTGCTGCTTCGTGTCATGCAGGAGTTCGGCAACTTTGCGTTGCCCTTCTTGACCTGGAGTAGCTCGCGTACAAGCGCAGCGTTTCAAGGAAGATTGTCCGTTGCGGATGCTCGTTTATCCCAGTGCTGCCTGTGTGGTATTTCACCTCCACAGACGCCATACATCACGTCGTGCAAGCACGTCTACTGCTACTACTGCCTGCAAACTGCAGTTGCCACGGAAGACGATTTCGCGTAAGTTTAGGATGCTTGAAATGTTTTAATGGGGACTAACGATATGTCTGCAGGTGTGTTGCATGCGGAGTGAGGTTCGATTCGTCACAACGACTTCGCCTATAGCTTCGCCTTTACCGGTAGCTCATCACTCGAACTACTGTGGTAAACTGCGGTCTAGTAGAACCTGTAGTTCAACATGTTCACCTAAATTTATCGACACACATCATCGTTGTTAATCAAACTCTTTCCTAACAGTGTTTCTACAGCTAATCAAACATTAAAGAATGTTGGCGACACAAATTGCGAAATAAAAGGAATTTCAAACCAATTTTACGTTTAACTAACTCTACAATGCTCGCATTTTCTTTCAAAAGGGTGGTGTTAAAAAACACCAGGTATAAAATGATAGTCGGCCCAAAAGAGCCAACTCGAGAAGGACTGGCTCACCAATTGAAATGGACGAGCCGTTACCAGTTAGGTGACGCTATCATAAGATAGTGACAGCTTACGAACGCTCGCCACGGATGCGACGAGCCAGCTGAATATCCTTGGGCATGATCGTGACACGCTTGGCGTGAATAGCGCACAGGTTGGTGTCCTCGAAAAGACCCACAAGGTAGGCCTCAGCGGCCTCCTGGAGAGCAAGCACGGCCGAACCCTGGAAGCGCAGGTCAGTCTTGAAGTCCTGAGCGATCTCACGCACCAGACGCTGGAAGGGCAGCTTGCGGATCAGAAGCTCCGTCGACTTCTGGTAGCGACGGATCTCACGCAGAGCGACCGTACCGGGACGGTAACGGTGGGGCTTCTTGACACCGCCAGTAGCGGGGGCCGACTTACGGGCGGCCTTAGTAGCGAGCTGCTTACGCGGGGCCTTGCCACCGGTGGACTTGCGGGCGGTCTGCTTGGTACGAGCCATTGCGACTTAGAAAACTTTGCTGAGCGATCGGGTGCTGAGAGCGGAGCAAATTGGGGAATGGTTTTCGATCAGACTTTCAAACGAGGTTGGAGACAAGGCAACGTCTAAAAAGTAAAACGATTCAATCGAGGCTATACCAATCAGCTGCTAATTTCACGCGTTTTGGCCAGTTATCATGAAGCATTTGGACCCTCCACCAATCAACGATAGGAGACCAAGAGGTCACAACTTAAGCCAATCAGCACGACGTTTGCGGGGACATGGTGGAGACTTGCGAATGTTAGCCGAAGGTCGCACCGGTTGCCTCAAACGTGGGCGGGAAAAATTGACGCGGTAGAGCCAAGACAAAAAGGCTGTCCGGATTTGAATCGCGTCGCAAAGTCTCATTCTGCAATCTTCCAACCAAGAAGCAAGCAACTCACCCAACTAACTCAAGTAACATGTCTGGACGTGGCAAAGGCGGCAAGGGACTCGGTAAGGGCGGTGCCAAGCGTCACCGCAAAGTTCTTCGCGACAACATCCAGGGTATTACCAAGCCCGCTATCCGTCGTCTCGCACGTCGTGGTGGTGTGAAGCGTATCTCTGGCCTCATCTACGAGGAGACCCGTGGCGTCCTGAAGGTGTTCCTTGAGAACGTCATCCGCGACTCGGTCACCTACACTGAGCACGCTCGTCGCAAAACCGTGACGGCCATGGACGTTGTGTACGCTCTCAAGCGTCAGGGCCGCACCCTGTACGGCTTCGGCGGATAAGCGCTTTACCGCTGATTCCCTCCCGGTTCTGATGGTTCCAACAACCTGCTCCAAATTGCAGTCCGCAGTCTTTCTGTTTAACATGAACGGATAGTCTGGTGGCAGCTTCCAGAGCTTCATTTCCTGGTGTTTTTTAACACCACCCTTTTTCAGAGAAATCTAAGCTCTGTAGGATTAGTTTATAAACTTGCAATTACAGGCGCGAATGCGGCTCAAGGTGCGAAAGGTGAAATTCCAGCACTAGTACACCGACGGACAGAATGCAACTGCCATTAAAATTCAACGTAAAACGGGCGCAGGTCATAGCTGCCACTTGCAAATCTACCAAATAAGCCAATCAAAACAGCTAAAACGCCACATTGTACAGCTGAACTGCAGTGGTTATTCTGCACCAGTCACTTGGTAAAATGGAGGCGGTACGTGTAGCTGAAACCACCTCGGAGTTCGAGTCCGAACGCCGGTCGGAGCCCCCACCTGAGCCTCCGTCACCACCAGAAATCGTGGCGATTGCAGACCTACTTGACGAGGTATACGCGGAGCCTAAACAGCGTCAGATGCATTATACAATGAAGAAGAAACGACATGCTCTTGAAGGGCAAGAAGGGCGAATATACTGCGTATCAGTCTCTACAAAGGTTGCTACGACGTTTTGCCTATCGGCATGGCTTCGTGCAGCGCACACCGCACGGTTTAAAGGTAGTGCTTTGACTTATAAATTGTATGGAACTGATCTAATTTGATCATTTTGATATTTTATTTATAAGAAAATTGGTAGAAGTACAGGACAGTTTCGCTAAACTTTTTAAGTCTAAGTACAAAACCAACTTTTAGTGCTAAATACAGCTGCCTCCCTAACTTTGCCAAAAACTCTTGGTAATTCGTTACTGTAAAAAAAAGTGCTGTGGTCATCTGACCGCTTTTGTACCAGTGGGAAAGTGGCAGTTGCATTCTGTCCGTCGGTGTAGTTAAGTGCTTGTACTTCGAAGTAGCAACAGTTTTTAGGCTTGTAAAAATGCCACGAGAACTGTCCTGCTATTCGAAGTACTGTAGAGCGTAGCTGTAGTACGTGTTACTAATACATACTACGTGCTAGTACTACTAATGTAGAGGTACTATAATACTAATAGTAGTTGAAAAAAAAACTTATGTAGTCGTTGAAGCATGTAGTGCGTTGAGATTGTACTGCGTTTTTAGTAGTAGTACTAGCTACCCTCGGCGAAGTCTTTGCTTTCGTGCCTGGTTGTGCTGTTGCGTGTAAAACTCCTGCCTTAACAGAATGTCTGGCGTATTCGGCAGGTCCGTGACAGAGACTATGAGGTCATAGCTTGTGTCAACGTTTCCTGCACCGAAGACCCCAATATGCAGCGCGATCCAGCGACGGCCACCGTCCTCGTTTTTGCGAGGAAATCCGTCAAGATATGTGAAAAGTTTGACAAACTCGTCACCGCGGCGCTGCGCAATCCATGTGGAATGTCCCATGCGTGGGTACTTGACCTCGCTGGAGAGATACAAATTTGCGTCGCCACCCTCGGACACGTCGTAATTGTCGCACAGCAGCTCAACTGTGATGAGGTGTTCGTGCTCATGGCGCCCCACGCAAAGGTGGTAGAAATCGTAACCGTCGGGTGCCACAGTGCCATTCACAGTCATGTTTGGCACCACGCGTGTGCCTAGCGCTGGTCCCCATTGGGCGATCGCCCCGTCAGATGCGAGCTGTACCTCATCGTGTTCGCATTCCGAATCCGCAGAGGATTCCACAGCCAAATCGACGCTAAATGCCCCTTGCGAGTAGACTTGGGCCGATGCAAGTCCGATGCAGAACGAGAAGCCGCACACCAGTAACAGCTGCCAATGCGGTGGTAGTGCCTGCAGCATTGAAGAATTATAAGACCTTCTGCACCGAAATAGCGTTTCCAATCTAAGTTACAAGGGCAAAATATTCGCAGCTTTTTAACTTGAAGATAGATTATTGCATTTTTGATCCTATCAAAGCGAGAATAAACAAGCACTGGTTTATTAATGGAGGCGAGTATCCAATGCGGCTGAGGGATCGCGGCAGTACATGTAATACATAAATTTGATCTTATCAAAATATTAACTTACTATTGTATTATTAGTACATGTAATAATGCAACGCCATAAAACGTTTTGCAATCTAATTTTATATTTTATTTTCCAATCGACTTTTTTTTTCTTCCAGACACTTAACATTTGATCCATGCGGGTTTTGATCGTGAATGCATTTCCAGCTTCAAGCAAGCGTGGTCGTGAGAGGTTTGAGCAATTCCGTCGCCATGTCACGCGCGTAGTGAGGGAAGTCCAAAAAGCGGAAGTCACGCGTGTCGAAATCGTGGTGAGAAAAGAAAACAAAAACTAGGTCGGGCTTTGCCTGTAATACTGATTATCATGTGTCTGCAGGAGAAGCACCGCAGCAATCTTGATTCATTCTTGTTCGAGCTTCACTCAGAGTTTGCTGATCCGCACAACATCACCAACTTCGATCAGCTGGATTTCGTTTTTGTCGATGGAGATTCAAATTCAAGTCCATGGGCACCGAACATGCGAAAGCTCACTCTGCTGGCCAAAATGTGCATGATGACGGGAAAATGTTTTTTTGGGAGTGGAATCGGTGCATCGCTACTCGCATTCGTATGCTCCACTGGAGGCGAGCTACTGCGCGTTATGAATAATGAAGGAAAAGGCAGCTTGCTTGACAGGTTGCAGGATATTCCCCCGCCTCCGCAAGAATGGAGACCAATCGGGTTCGTATCTCCTCGCGGTGGCGATAATAATGTGCTGCTCGACATTAAGAGTGGTGACTTTTTCGTTTTTGTTGAACGCGAGCACTCCTGGGCCCCTAAGGGTAACACTGGTCTTGTTCTCCATTCAAGCGACAGTGCACGTAGCTACGGGGCTCGACCGAACTCGGCCCGTGCTGGAAGTAAGAAAACGAATGTTGGACTGATCAGCCAGCCGCTTTTTCTCTCGAAACGAGGAGAAACTCGATGCTGTATCCGACTCGAAGTAGCAAACCAGCACCCAGTTATTACGACAACTTTTCCGAGAGAACGGGAGCTGGTTCTTAACTGTAAGAGCAAATGGGATCTGGACGAGGAGATCGCTACTACGGGTGGCAACAAGTATCGAGTTCTAATCGATAGCAGTCGCGGGCCGATGATGTTGGAGTTTGGAAATTGCCTAGGATCACACTTTGAATTGGCTAGCGAGTACCCGGAAACTGTAGCGTTGTTGCGAAATTTTACACTGGCGAAGTATGATGAGCTCAAAGTACATGCTCATATCGACCGAAGTTACGTATCAGCGATCAGCGGATCTGCTCGATTAAAGCAGAGACTTAATCAAGCACAAAACAAACACGCTGGATCCACTCAAATTCCACGTTTCCAAGGAACACTACCGAGCAACAACACGCATCTTGTTGAAGGACACGAAGGAATCGGAGTCGGTAGATCATCTCCTAAACGCAACCGACCCGTATCAGCAGGCCCTTCTCGAGCGAAGCCACATGAAGCAATATCAAGGCGTATCCATACATCAAGATCGGCCTATGCTTCTCCACAAGATAAAAATTCGGTTCAACAGGGCCCCGTTGGACACGTGAGTTTCGAAGGAAACAATGCCACGGATATACATTCCGAAATAAACGATCGACGCAGTACCGCTGCTCGCATGGATCTACTTAACCCCGAGACAGCTGAATCCTCGCCAAAGACAGTATCCCATCAGGCTAAACCACCACGAATTGTGCGTGTTCCCCAAAAGAATGAACTGGAAAGACTTTATTGCGCGCAACACCGCTTTGCCAAGATGCGCAAAGACGAAGAAAAACTTACTACTAATTATTATTCGGTGGTGAACGATGCGCCTTACGTAAGTGCCTACGAACAGGAAGTCGTCAACAAGCAGGTATGAACACTTTGGATGTAGTACATCTGCTTCGAGCTATCATGAACGACTGTGTCATTGTGTTTCACCAGAGAAGCAAGCTGCGATGGATAGGGGGGCCTTTCCGTACTGCGATTGGGAAGGCATCCACAAATGTGGTACCAGAGGCCAGCATCTTCATCAGAGACCCCTTTGAGCAAACGAATGTGCCGTTTCACATGACCCAGAGGCGACAATTTGACCCTAAAGAGAGGCAGTCAAGCGGAACCCGCCATCGGAAAGAGAAATAATTTTCGACACATCATCATGAATGCTGAAAAGCAAGTTGGTGTAAACACGAATTCATAAAGTTAGCGCCACACTTAACGCCATCATAGCCAGCATCAGACCGAAGACCATTCCTGGGCTCTTCCTACGCGCGTTCTTGCTTTCCTCAGCCGATTAATTGTACTGGGCAATAGCTTGGAGCAGATCCTTCGACTCTTGCACAAAGTTGACAGGCTCCAAGTTCACAACACTTGCCTTCACACGAAGTTCCTCCTGCACATTCTCAGCCTTCACGCGAAGTCGGCAGACATACTGCTTGAACAACGCCTCCTTGAAAATGGACTCAAAAAGTGCTGGGTTGGTGTCACGAAGCTCGCCGATTTCATCCGCTGTGCGACCACCCATCACCACCTTGCCTTGGTCGTTGAAGCATGTTGTCCAGGTGCTGCCGGTGTGGTCTAGCATAATCACCGAAAGGATGTAGCGGTTCTCGCAATTGGGGTAGGAAGTCTGGCATTTCTCGCACGTGTAGTTCTGAGCCACGTCAGCAACAACCTTCTTCTGACACTTGGGGCACGCTTGGTAGTAAATGCCCGTGTCATGTTTGATGAAATTCACCGTTCCCTTTACAGTGATATAATCGGGCTTCTGACCAAAGCCAAGCTGCTTGCTCTTAATATCGTTGATAACTGCACGCTCGGAAAAGCTGCCAAGCGAACCACCGCCAAAGCCACCACCACCGGAGCTGAGAGACTTTGTCTGCGTCGCATTGCCACCGTTGGAGAACCACGTGACCAGGTGTCCGGCTTCCGGGATCGTTGGATTGACAGTAAAGCTCGAGCTTCCCGCCGTGCTGAGGGACCGCCCGTTGAATTCACTTACACGGCAGCCCTTAATAGCCAAAACTTGGTTGAGCCAGTTAGAGCACTCCTGCTGAGCTTGCTCATTCCACATAGTGCACTTGATCTCCACGTTGGAGTCATCAACGAGCGAAATGTCACGCTTGAAAAGCTGCTTGCCGGCCTTGGACGTGAACTCATTCACTGGAGTGACGTCGCGCACAATGCCAATGATATCCACATTAGAATCGGCCGGCACGTTTTCGATTTCGGCGATTTTCTTGAAGGCGTACTGCATCTGCGAGATCTGACCATCTTCCGGGGCTGGGGAAATGTCTGAATGCGGGTCGAAAGTCACCTCGTAGTCGTTGTCCACCGACGAGAAGCGACGATTGGTCATCTTAACCTTGCCACCAGCGAAGTAGAAAATGCCACCCGGACGCAGCATTTCGTAGAACTTGTCCACACCGTCATTAAAGAAAGTGGCACGAATCTCACCTTTCTTGGCGTCAAGCAAGTCAACGCTGAAGAGCTTACCGGAGCCGCGAGAATTGGTCCAATTCTTGATCGGAGAGCGCGTCGTCACACGAGCCTTGATGGTCCACCGTCCGCCCGCGTACGGGTTCAGACTCTGGATATCCGACAGACGAATGTTTGGGTCTTGACGCACGACAGGTCCACGGTTATACGTAGATGCAGCAGGCTTCGTAGGTGGCGTGTAGCTAGACGGAGCAGCAGGTGGCTGTTGGAACTGATTGGTAGGAGCTCGGGGCTGCTGGTACGAAGGCTGTGCAGGTGCAGCCGATCTCGCTCCGAGAGCCGCTGCGGGTGGGACAGAGGCCGATGAAGCCGCAGGAACAGAAGGACCCCTGGAACCATCGATATTCTGGGGCGATCCAATGCAGTCAAAGTGCGGCACGATGTTGCCGACCTTAAGCACGATAATGATCCGACGGCCTTGCACTTCATTACCGAGGTAGTCCTTGAGCTGAAGCACGTAGTTTGTCTTGAGACTCTCGTTCTCCATCATCTGAGAAGTAATCATTCGTTAGAAGAGGAAATTGGAAAGAGTTGGGGTTTAAACGTACCGGAGCTAGCTGCGTCGCAAGCATTCCACTAAGATATGAGGTACCGTCGGATAGCACGATGCTGTGGTTGGTTTAAGCATAGCAACGGTGAGTGGGCTACACTCCATTAGAGTTGTCTGGGTTCGTACCGGTATCGATCGCCACCCGTGCCGCTGGCTGGCTTGATCTTCTTGGTGTCAATGATCTGCAGCCACGGCTCGAAGCCATCGGGTACCTGGTTATGGTACAGCATCGACACAGCGTTGGGCGTGAGGTTCACCATGATCGCTCGCCCACTCCGTTTCTGCTTGCTGGGTGGACTCGGTTGTGAGTTAAACGGTTTGGCGCCAAATTTGTCGTACTTAACGTAAACCTATGGATACCACATCATTTTCCAGTCACTTCGAAAATAGCTCAGTGTGTCGAAAATAAAATTTATTTTCGTGCAGACTATTTTCGAAGTGTGTACATTTTTTTCAGAATTAAAAATGGCATGAACTATTTTCGGAAATGGCTTCGCTTCTACTTGAGCATCTCTCGACCAAGGCGGCAGTGGACGACGCCATCCGCGCCACGAAGGACCGTGTGCTGGTGTTGCGGTTTGGCCGAGCATCGGACACTGTGTGCTTGCAGCAGGACGACATCGTGCGTAACAGGGCGGGAAAAAAATGCTACGTTTTTAGTTCTGACGTCGTAATTGTTTCCACAGCTGGCCAAATGCGAGCAAGAGCTGTCCAAGATGGCGCGGGTGTGTCTGGTGGAGGCAGAACAGATTCCTATTTACTGCCAGTACTTTGACATTACTCTCATACCCGCTACCATTTTCTTTGTTAACGGGCAACACATGAAAGTGGACTACGGGTAATATCCGCCATCACTGCTGAGCTCCCACGCTAGTACTAGTATTATAGAGCACAGTTTCTCACCTACTACAATATTCTATGGAGTAATGCAGAACACCGGACCACACCAAATTCATCGGAGCTTTCCACACAAAACAAGACTTTATCGATCTTGTTGAGGTGCGTCAGAGGGCATAGGCTCCAGCTGTCCGCTAGATTCGCTGTTAATGTTGCCTTGCTCACAGGTTATTTATCGCGGTGCAAAACACGGCAAGTCAATTGTGAACAGCCCGATTGAGAAGTCGCATATTCCCCAGTACGATCTCATCTACAAGGACATCTAACGAGATTGATGCGATTGAGTCACTTGAGTGTATTCATGCTTGGTGGAGGCACCACCGGACGATTGCGGAACAGATCTTGCACACGTTGATTCGTCTTCTTGTACGACTTTCGAGCATTGTCCACATTGCCTTGGGAGCGGCGCTGCTGCGGCGATTGTGAAAAGGAAACTACCGGTTTCGACGAGATCAGGGTGCGTTGATTTCTGGTTGTCGGGAGGGTGGCTACATTGTACTGCTGAAGTTTTGTCTGCGTGGGACAAAAGATTGATCGCTGTCAGGTTTGGAAGAGTACTTTTAGTGTTGAGGTATTGAAGACCTACCAGAGTTTCTGTGTCACTTGGGTTGAGTCGCAGTGCTTTTTGGTAGTCTTCGCATGCAGTTTGGTGCTTATCAAGATATCTTGCAGCATCGCCTCTTCTCACGTAGTAGTATGATACATTCGAGTCCTGCTCGATAGCTTGTGTAAATTCCAGCTCCGCTTTGTCGAATTGAGCTCTGTTGAACAGCTCCACGCCAAATTGGTAGTGCACCAGTGCGACGCGCGATTGAATGTGTTGGTCTCCTGGAAGCAGCTCTAGTGCGTGGTGGTAATCTGCCAAAGCCTTGATAATGACAACAATAAATTATACTCGCGGTGACATGGAGGAAAACCGAAATATACACACGCACCGCTTGGAAGTTTCCGAGTCCGCGGTATGCATCACCGCGATGAAGAAAGCAGTGTGGGCTAGTAAACTGCTCGCGGAAGAGCTCTGTGAGCTCCGTGTGACTGCGAATCGCTTGGTTCATCGCGTTTACTGCAAGCTGATACGACTTTTGATGCAGGAAACGGATCCCAATGTCAGTGAGAATAAGGCTCCGTTGTTTGATAATATCACGATATTGTGATGAGGTGTCTCGTTCTGCGTTGAGCCGCAGAGCTGGTACGTGTGCTGGTTTATTATAATTGTTGTCTTGTAAATTTTGCTCAGACTGCACGGTGTCTCTTTTGTGCTGATGGCAGCTTAAAGCTTTCTCGGTATCTCGCAACGCCATGTGATACTCTCCAAGCTCACGGAAGGCAGATGCACGTAACAGATAGAGCTTTGTCTCTTCGGGCGTAATTTCTGTCGCTCTGGAAAGGTTTTGGATGGCATCTTCAAACTGATGAGCCATCAACTGTGTGCGAGCCTGTTCGTAGATAGCTTGAGATTCTTTCAGCAATCGCTGTTCGTGTCCAAGTACCTCTGGGTGATCGGGTTGCAAAAGAGCTGCCTTGTAAATGTCGGCGTTCGCTTTCTCTTGCATGTGCAGTCGCCAGTGCAATTTAGCGCGCAGCACGAAGTATTCGACGTCACGGCTGTTGAGGCAAATACAGTGGTCGACGTCCAGTACAGCTTTCTCAAAGCAACCAGCCTCGATGTTCGCCACCGCTCGATGCAACCAGTAGACTTCATCGAGTGCGTTCAGCTGAATGGCCTCGTTAAGGTAGCCAAGAACAATATTAGGCGACTCCCCCAGGCAGAGCAACGAGTACGCATGAAGGTCCAGCAATGCCGCAAGTTGGTCTTTGATGCGCTGCGGTGGGTCTGGATTTACAGCGAACAGCTTCCGGTAGTTTGCAATCGCTGATTTGATGTCACATAGTTCCCAGTACACTTGTGCGCGTTTGGCATAAAGCTGTGCGTGCTCTGGTCTTAGGAATATGGCTTTGGCTAGGCATTGTAGTGCTCCATCTAGATCGCGGGCTGCTATTCGAGCGTCGGCTTCCTCCTCCTTCAGTCGTGACGCTTCTAAAGGGGTCAAGTCCAAAGCAATTTTTCTTGTGCTGGGAGCTTCCATGGTGCATGGGGTGGAGCTATGTGTAGGTGAGGCCTCCACAATAAAAGGGTTAACCACCGACCATGGATCCAAATTGAGATCACCCTTCAGCAATGTCGCTGAAAGGTCGAGCAGGTACGAAGCTTCAAAAGCGAGATAAATTTACCCTTGGAAGCTGGGCGCGATGGGGACTCAAGTGAAGCCCGTGGTGAAGACGTCCACGATGGAGCAGGAGCTACAGGACGAGGTCATTGCCGTTGCCCAAGTCGCTATGAGCACCGAGACGAACGAGCAGGAGATCGCGGCTAAAGTTAAACAGCATTTCGAGCAGAAATACCATGGGCTGCTGTGGCATTGCTGTGTTGGGCGCAATGTTGCCTGCTACGTGACCCACGAGCAATCCAAGTTCCTCTACTTCTACATCGGCCAAATGGCTGTTGTGCTTTTTGCCACTGCTTAAGCATAGACTCGGTACAAGAAAAGAAATCATATCATTCATGTCCACCGTGTCGTAAGGCATTTTTTGTTTATTTGCAAACTTACGTCAACCGTTATTGTCTCCTACGACGGTTTCCGAGATACCGTGCAAGATTTTGCAGAAGCGCTCTCTTAGGCCCGGCACACCACTTCATCCGAAGAGAAGTGGGCGTAGTTCGACACTGCCGCACAGACAGGCTTCGGCCACGCTCTGCCCTATTTGTCATCGCTGGACGAACCCGAGGAACACAAATATGTAGACCGCGACACCATCGCTGAGGTCCCCAGGCACGCTCGATTAGTGAGTACCCGCGGCTGTGGTAGTCCGGACAAACGTAAACCAGCCTGTTATGCCCAAGCAGCCCCTCTTCGCAAGGAGACACCAACTAGCGCATTTTAGTTCGCCAGAATATCGTAACTGAGAGATTACCACACCATTCACCGTCGCTCGAAAACTAGAGAGAACATCCGTCACGTTACGTGGGAGTGTAACTACACTGGGATAATCTGCATTTGCAAAACTCTACTTGTTCATATTTCTCGCTTGGCAGCCAGGGCATTAAACCGCATCTTGTTTCTCCCTAAAGTTTGCTTCGTCCGTATGAGTGAGTGGTGAGTGAGGCCGCCGGCGTATCGGCGCCAGTTTGCGTACCGGTTCATCATTCTGGGAAGCAGGGAAAAGGTCCGTATCGTCCTCATCAGACAGAAAGCCGTGAGCACTGTTTGCACTCCCACTTCTATCCCCTCGCTCGCGCCTCTCAAAGCCCTCTCTAGTGCTGATGTCTCTGTGAGCCGGAGTCCTCTGCACGCGTGGCAAATTCTGCCACGCACCCTCGTCAATTCGCCGGATCAGTTGAAATTGGTCCACCTTTTTGATCTTAAAGACCAATACTGCAGTGACATAAATGAGGACGACATTGATCCACAAAAGCATCAGACTTCCCACTGCGATCTCATAGAAAACAAGTTTTTGCTCTTCTCCAATAACATCGTCCGTCTACATTAGCGGAAAACAAAAGGAAAAACAACATTCAGAAGTGATGGCTTCACGGTTTGGTACCAGCAATACGCACCACAAAGTATTGCCCGATCATGACATAGGAGAAGCATATTCCGCAGTTAACAGTGGGTGGAAGTAGAGCCGCAGCGATGGCAACTCCGACAACAGAAGAGATATTAGCATTTAACTCAGCCAGCGCAACACCAGTGCCCGAGAGAGCGGCAACAATAGCGCCGAACAGGAGCTGAATGGCTTGCCCACGCTCGCGCATTTCGGCCGTTGGCCAGTTCAGCGCCACTGCGTAGGGGCTTAACAACGCCCCAATCATTATGCCCAGTAGAAAAGTAATTGTCTGAAGGCATAATGACAGCACAGTATTCATCAGCACCAGCGATAGATATAGGAGCCACGTAAATCCTTCATGTATAGTACTACAGTACGTACCAACGCAAACAGCTCATTCACCATTCCGTTAATGAAAAGATTTTTATCTCGCAGGGCAAATCCAAAAGCGCAGCCCAAAATCGGTCCCTAGAACCACCAGAAATCACCATCAAATTAAATTTTGTTATGGAAAAATACTGGCAATGCAACTTAGGCATGAAGACGCAGCGCACCATCATTGGGGACAAAAGCATTGAGGCAACGACGTACGTCTGCATGAAAATCGTAGTAGTATAATATGTTAGTTGTCACCAAGACTCCCCTTGCCTTAGTTGTCAACAATACCCTCGTTATCCTTACCCCTGAGTCTCCAGCTAGACCGATTCCAGCGATCGACCTGTAAGAGAGAACAATCATTAAGAGGTCCCATCCATCCCACCCAACCAGTGAGTAAACAAAGCAAGCAACTTACGACGAGATCAACAGCATCACCACTGAGTCCCGGGAAAGAGTAGAGTTTGCTTCAATGTGCGCGTACATCTCGGCCACAGGTACCGCAGTGCCCACGTCGGTGTTGCGTCCCAGGATGCGGCTCACACTGCGATTTTTCTTCTTGCTGTGGTTGTGTTTACGCATGGTGGTGCCTGGCGTGAGCGACATGACGTCGCAGAAGCCAAACTGCACGCCGACGCCCATGCGCTGCAGCTTGTTAAGGATCGCCTGCATTTCCTCGTCCTCGACACGGAACGTCACGATTGAAGACGTGCGGGCCTCCACACTCGTTACATTATCTAGTTTGAGCTCATCTTGCAGCACAGATACTACCTGAAGCCGCGAGATGATAAGGAGTTAGTAGTGGAGGGGGTGTAATCGGCGCCGTAAGCAGAGCGAGGTCGGTACCTTGCCGTGCTGCTCATTAGGCAGCGTCAACTGGAAGAGCTTCATGGGTGCCCCCAGCGCGAAAACGTTACATGTAGAGTGAGCATCAAATAAGGTACGAATTTGCGCGCGTCACATATTTTAGGATCATAAGTCCAGGACATACAACTATGCATCATCAATCCTCGGATTCTTCGGCGCTGTCTCGATCAGACTGTTGTTCACTGTCTTGCTCCAACTCTTCGTCTTCACTCGAGTCCTCCGTGTAGTCTCTATCTACACTGTTGGTCTGACCAAGATCACTACTGTCTGCCTCACCACCAGCATCAACACCTCCAATATCCATTTCCATGATACCTGCAGCAGTGTCGCCGTCTGCTAGCACAAGAGTCTCCTCGTCATATTCCAAAAAGTCTGTCACACTGTACCAGTAGCCTTCGTTTTGCTTGGCTTGGAGCATCTGCAAGTCTAGCGGTCGCCCTCTGACGCGGCCAAATACATACCCGCTAAGAGAATACCATTGACAAGTCATCAAATCCTGCACCTGAAAATGGTTTTCAGTCGTGAAAACACTCACCCACTCCTGTTCGTACTGCGGCGGTTCGCCGTTTACATAGTCGACAGGGTCGTATATCAGCAAGAACATGTCGCTAGGCTCGTGGTACGCTCGGATCGTACCGCTTCGCCAAAACATTCGTCGGGGGTCGAATCGCTGGAAGTAGACCCCAATAAAGATAGCCGCTCGTAGCGCCCGCTTTGACGTATCTAGCATCGGAGCCATGCACCAACAGTGTCCATTAAAGAGCTGAACGCGCGACGAATCGGCGTGAAAGACACTGAGCCACTCATGATCACCGTCGTCGTAGTTGATGCGGTGTCGATCTTTCTTCCAGTTGTAGCGGGTTATGCGGCCGTCAAACCAGCGCTGCTCTAGCGGCCACAACACACGACAAGGCATTTCGAGAATACTTTTTTCGCGAGCGTGATCATTTGGACGCATGTAGACTCGCTCGTTGCGAGATGGGGAAAACCAAAACTGGTCACCATACTCGTCCTGGAAGTCGCGCCAGTCATCGTCGCTCTCGGTTTCTGAAGCTGAATCGCGATTAGCCAAATCACGTGCCTTCCGCAAGATTACCTCCTGTTGAGCTCGGGCTACAACATCTTCATTGAGTGCGCTTTCGCGTAAACGCATTATCATTACGTTCAGCTCCAGTTGTTTTGAGTCAGGCTCTGAGTATCTTCGCCACGCACGCTGGATGGCACAAGCAGCACGGTGTCGTGTTTGAGCCCGGACGCGCTCAGATCTTGCATACCGTCGGCCAAAGTATCCGCGCACACCAGCATCGATATAACTAGCTGCTGCGTATTGAAGAGCATCACGAGCTTGTGCTTTCACACGGATTCGAATCAATTCGTTTTGACGACTTCGATGCCCGCGCCAGTTGCTTTGCAACTTCACTGCAAACCTCTCAAGTTCGCGAGTCTCTTCTAGCTGCCGCACAATAGCAGCACGCAATTGACGGTACGCACGACGTGTCGTGCGAGTTCGATAAAGTCGCTGCAACGTCACAGCAGCTACGTGCTGTTCTTGTCGTTGCCTTTGATTCAGCGTCATCAGGTCTTCAAAGCGAGACCTACCAAATCGCGCACGGTAAATGCTTTGTAAACGAGCTGCAGCAGCTTCACGCTGAAGAAAGCTTTGTTCCAGGCGGTATCGCTCCATAGCTTTACGCACGAGGACGAGGTGCCGTCGTGTCCAATATCCTCGGTACGCAGACTGCACTTTGATCGCATAGACAGCCCAAATAGTGAGAAGACGTTCCTCTTGTTGAGAACAGACTACAGCGGCCCGACCGAGAACCCCTCTAACCAAGCTTTGAATTCGCACGGCGCTGTTGTATATGAGCTTTGTGTGCTTTACACGGTAATCAAGTTCTCGTCTAAGATGCCAGCACATGTAACACCGCCGAATCTTGCTACAAGCTGGAGTTTGCACCATTGTTTCACGCCACGAGGCAGCGACACATCGACCTACATACCCTCGATAGTAGGCTTGAAGCCTCAATGCCGCCGAGGAACGTATTGTCTGTTCTTGAATGGAGTACTTGATCTGTAGTCCATCAACACGTGGTTCCAACCCACGATATGTACATGCTCTTTGTACGAATGGCATGTTCTCGGCTAATGTCTTTATACCGGTATCCGTGATCTCTTGACATCCCGTCAGATTGAGCGTTTGCAGAGCAGGACAAGCTGTTGCAAGAAGAGCAAGGATGTCCTCACGCATGTGCAAACACCCCTCCAGGTTCAAGGATTGCAGTGATGATGTACCCCGCATCATTGCTATTAGTCCGGCAGATGACATCCCGTAGCACCCGCTTAGATTAATGGTACGCAGATTCAGACCAT
Organism: Phytophthora infestans T30-4; assembly: GCF_000142945.1. Lineage (NCBI taxonomy): Eukaryota > Oomycota > Peronosporomycetes > Peronosporales > Peronosporaceae > Phytophthora > Phytophthora infestans. The sequence goes on from NW_003303752.1 coordinate 4,280,751, forward strand.
GCTTTCCAATGTGTCCAAGTGTAGTGTTGGTCAATTGGTGACATCGCTTTAGACTGAGGACACGCAGAACCTTACAGCCCTGGACAACGTCCAATATTCCATCATCTGAAATGCGCTCGAGACCCTCCAAATTCAAAAATTGCAGTGCTTGACAGCCTACACCAAGAGCTGCAAGACCACGATCACAAATGGCACTTGTATAGGAAATATCGAGCGACAGTAGCCGACGGCATCGAGTTCGAGAGCTTTGAGGCCCCAACGCGCCGCCGACCCACCCCAATGCATCATCTGTTAGTGCTCTACAGCGTGAAAGATTCAGACGGGTTAACGAAGTGTTGCAACACGAAATGAACTCACGCACACCTTCACTCAAAAGGTGAGGGCATGACGAAAAATCGACTGCATCCAGACGCTCAATACCCGTAGCTAGCACCTGCAGCATCGGCACCGATAAGGTTGTGCACGAACAATCGAGCTGGCGAAGCGTTTCTCCCACGGCGTGCACAAGAGAGCGCAAGCCCACCTGTAATTATCAAACGGGTAAATTGTTAGCTGGTGAATCCTGACTGACCCACAATTGCGTCTACACGTACAGGAGTAAACCCGCTGCATTCGGAGAGAATGAGAAGTGAATAGCCAGTGACGGATCGGTTGGCTCGAAGCTGGTGTGCCATTTCGACCAGAAGAAAATCACTGATCTCTTCGGTGTAAGGTCGAAGGTCAAGGACATCGGGATCCCGCTGCTGCTGCAACTTCAGAATAGCTGTGGCGCGACCAGCCATCACCATTGCTGCCCGTTGGATCGCAAGCCTCTTTGCTTCTAGCTCACTTATGCTTTCGACATAAAGCGCGGGATTGTGGCCGTGGGGCGGGTTGGTCTGGTGCGTAGGCTTCCGAGCATTGGCGCCAATACCTCCGGTGGATGGCTTGCCGGCCGATACTGCTGGCATTTAGTTAGTCACCGAGTCGTCCGCCCATCCATAAGTCGTTTCACAATGTCATATTAAGTGATTCCAAATCCGACAAAGACCATTGAACAAGCAGTCTGTGGATGCATGTTAGTTTGACAGTATTGATGGGCGGCAGCATCATCTGTCTGTCTGTGCGTCGTATATACGTGCCTCCTGCCTGGTTCCATCCATTCCTAGTAGTCTTACTTACTGTGCAATCTTGGCCAGCGATGCGATTGCGTAAATCTTAATCTCGGAGCCACCGTCAACCTTGACAATACCATCCGAGGCATCTGTACCGATCAGCGAGCCCCTGGTGCCAGCCTCGTCGCCTGATAAGATGATCACCGTATCCTGCTTTTCTGGGACCACTGGCCGCACGTCGTTGAATGACACAGTGATCACACGACCGTCGACATCGATAGAGCATGAACCACTGCTCACGCTGGTGATGACTCCCACGCTACCATTGTGTTCACCAGCGATCACCTCAACCTCAACGCCCTTCATCTTCCACGTAACTTCTCCATTAGCAGGTCCACCCGCTGCGTCGTTTAGATCCTGGTTGAAAGCAGGAGTCATAGGAATTCCGCCGCTTCCCATCATGCCAGGAGTGGCTGCAGGAGTGGCAGCCGAGTTCATCCGACCCATAGGAGTAGCCACACCAAAGCCTGGGGTCATCGGATTGTGACTGTAGCCCGGAGTATTGATTCCCGGTGTCACCGGGTTGAGACCAGGAGTCATCGCTGACAACCCCGGTGTCGTTGGGTTGAAGCCTGGAGTCATCGGCTCCATTCCTATCGGCTCGAGGCCCATACCAGGTGTTGCAGCAGACAAATGTGCTGGTGTAGTCGGATTTAGACCTGGCGTCGTCGGATTATGGCCCATCATGTACGCTGGAGTTCTTGGCTGCAGTCCAGGTGTCGTCGGGTTCAGCCCAGGCGTTGTGGGGTTCAATCCCGGCGTCGTCGGGTTTACAGCTGGAGTTACAGGAATCATACCATCTCTTGTCGGAGACCGCGGGGCCATTGGCGTCGTCGGGTTCGAATATCTGTTGCTAGACATGTCACTAGACGGCGCCGTGGGTTCCAGTGGAACGCCGAAGCTATTAGCGTGGGTAATATCCTTCTCCTGGTTCATCTGCGTTTCAAGTAGCGCGTCATCATTCCCAACATTCCATGCATCGCCAGCACGTGCAGAAGATTGCGGAGTACCCATACCACGATGCAATGGAGTTGCCATCGGTGTCATTGCACTGCCATGGAGCGGTGTCTGCGACGGTAGCGGCGTGGCGCCAGTCATCGGAGTTCCAGCGTAGCGAGGCTTGTCCACCACACTGCCATCGCGTGTGCCAGCCACAGTGATGTGCAAACGATCGATGTCCACAACTTTCGCCTTGCAATGAATTTCCACCTTGACCTTTTGGTCGCTTTCGTCGACGACAATACCGATGTATCCTTTCCAGCGTCCCTTTTTCACCTTGACGGTCTGACCTATCAACTCGGACTCGCGCTGATTCCTTCCACCTCGTTGGTTCTGCTGGCGCATGCCGGCGTCCATTCGAGGCACTGTGGAGTTCGAAATCATATCGGAACGGGCCTTGCTGCCAGACAGGATCACTCCACGCGCACGTGTCACAAACATGCCCGAGTTCGTTGTGACGCGGTTGTTGTGAATGAAGAGGTATGTCCGGTAAATATGCTTCACAGTGCCGCTGTGACCGGAGAACGGCCCCTCCACCACGTTTACCATTTCTCCAACGCTAACGTGGTTATGCTTCTTGTCCAATGCCGCCGTCGTGCGCGAAGATACAATCTTGCGCTGCACTTCCTGGTCAGAGATGTTTCGAGACTGTCCATTCTGGCAAAGCACTGTAAAGCCCTCACGTCCGACATGGGTAATAACGCCCACATCACCGTGAGCCAGGGCAACGAGATCATAGAGCTCTTTGCCTTTGAAGGAATCAAGACCGTGCGAGATTTCCGCGGACTCCTGCAAGTCACGAACACGAACTTGGATTTCTCGCGCCATACTATCCACCAAAACAATGGCCACGGGAGCACCTTCGCTATCGTCCACTGCCACGACAGTACCAGTTTCACCGGAGTACATTCCAGATACCACCTTAATATGATCGCCCACCTTGACGTACTTCATAAGCTGCTTCAACTGGAAGTCCAAGATCGTATCCTTAATTTCCTCGTGAAGCGGCATGACGCGGACAGTGTCGTTGGCAGTGTTGGTGCTGAGTACGACACCCATGAGGTTAATAAGATCGCCTTCAATCACACGCACCGTATCACCCTTCGTAAGATCCACTTTGTTCTTCCAGTCGTCGGCTTCAACAGAGGCTAACATCTCTTCAGCAGTGTGCTCGCCATCTTCCCCAGCAACAGACGAGAAGCGATTGATCTCGTCTAATGACGGGTTCACATCTTCCGTCGTCAGCATAGTGGCAATATTCACTTCCTTGATCAGGAAGCCTTCTTGGTAGAAATCATTATCAAACGTATCCATCATTTCTCCCGTGGAGGGATACCGACGACGAGCTACGTCCGCCCCAGGGACCATGTTTGCGTGAAACAGCTTCTGTGGTGGGCGCTGACCCTTTTTGTACTTAGGCTGCTCACCTCCAGCTAGCACAATAGGATCAAGGCGCGGGATCATTTTCACCACAGCTCGCGCGCCATTGTCGAGAATCTCAATAACCTTGCAGAGGTCGCCCTTGTACAGTCCAGCGCGCTTCATTCGCGCCCAAGCACCAGCAACAAGCGGCTTCCTCCGCGTCTGAACATTGAGGACCGACGTCATTTCGTGGATAGGAACCAGTTTCATCGACCACTGCTGCACGTCACGCAGACCATTCAAGCAATCCTTAGCGTGTGGTTCACGCTCCGCCTCCACGTAGATAAAGCCCTTCGAGTTGGATGCCACCACAGACTTGACCATGAGAGGCTCGCCGCGACGCGCGAACTCAATAAATTTGTTCATAAGCGCCACCACGAGGTGCTGCTCACGGCCAGGTTTGCACTTGAATACCCACATGCGCGGGTCCTGGATGGAAGGAAGGAGCGACTGTTGCGCCACCTCGCTCTGGATAACGTCGCCACCCTCTTCATCACCGTCGTACTGTTTGCGGCTCTGCTGGTGGCGCTTCTTGATGCGGTTTACGATGGCCTCGGCGCTTTCCGACTCGTCGAACTGTGTGCGATCTTGAGGTTCATAGCGATACGAGTGGCCAGACTCGACTTCCTCAGCCATCTGCCGCTCAGAGCGATAAAAGTCGTCGTCATCATCTTCCTCTTCCTCTTCGTCTTCATCCACGTCGGCCTCCTCCTCGATAAACTTGTTTACGGGCTTGCGGCGCTTCTTGGGCTTGGGCTTGCTATCCGCGGCCTTACGCTTCTTCACGGGCGTCTCCTCCTCTTCCTCTTCGTCATCCTCCTCCTCCGGAATTTCATCTTCCGAGACGTCCTCGTCCTCCGACAGGTTGCGGTCCAGCTCCTCTTCGCTCGATGACATGTTGGCGGCTCACTCACGCAGCGCTCTTGGTTCGTTCTGGCGCGGTTTCCCCCCTCGCCGTTGACCTCCTAATGTTGATATCGGATATTGCAAATATGTGAGACCTTACTGAAACCAAGCTTAATCCGAGTATGACATTAACCTCTTGATACTTTCACCAATCCGAGTATGTTAGAAGGCTAAAGACACCTACTTATTGATGGTCGGTACCAAACTGTGTTCGGACATCAGGCGGCAAGAAAAGCGCCAGGTCCTCCCCCCGCATTCCGAGAGAAGCGACGATGGCTGCTCAAGTCGACGTCGAGGCCTCGGCGCCCAACGCTCCGATCAATATACTTCTGGGGAAGCCTACGTTGCTGGCACGGGTGGTAGCCTATGTAGGGTCTGTGGATACACGGCTGCTGGGTGCGTATCGAATGGAAAGAAGAAATGCTAGAAAGAAAGCTTGAGCGCTGACGGTCGATCTATACCTTTGTGTGCACGCTTTCGTTATTGCGCTGTAGTGTGTATTAACCGGAACTGGGCTAGGGAAATGATGAAGCCGTCGGTGTGGGAGATTTCGGCTGGGGTGCCGTACGAGCCGCTGCTGACCAACTGCTTCCGTCGCGCCTCCAATTATTGCTACCGAGAAGTGGACGCGCCCTCCCCGTAAGACCCCACTGATATACTTTAACTGCATTACCTTTCTTGGATAATCATTGGGATAAAGGTGTAGAAAATGCTGACGCTTGCTGCGCTTGCGACGACAGCAATGTGAACCGACGAGGGTCGCCCCCTGCCATTCGGGCTTGCTTACTGAATGAACGTACATCTATGCGGGAATACGTTCATGACTTAAAACTGATGACTGCGGAAAACGAGTGGTTTGATAAGTCCCCACGGACTTTCAGTCTGGATGGCGTACCGGAACTAAAGAACGAGGTGCATAAGAACCCTCGCACGGCGTTTGAGAATCCAGGCCTACTAAGCAGCCGATTCAGTCGAAGTCAAGAAGCACGAGTAGGTTGCAATTTATGCTTGCGCTGTGCTGGGTTTGTTGTGGTTATGGGGCTAAATATCAGATGAAATGTGCGCAGCTAGTTTCAGGCGATATTGATCAAGAGCGTGCTAGCTTCTATTTGTGGTCGCTCGAGAAGCAACACCTACGCGCTTCCATGTCTCAAACCAATGCTTCATGCTACGATGTGTGCGACGAAGCGCTAGCAGTTGGTTGCACCGATGGTGCGGTCAAGATTTGGAGCTTTTCCTCGCTTGAAAGTCGCAACCTCGATACAACGTCGTTGGTGAGCGCTTCACCTACAACTTCGATATCCCATCGTTCCAGTCTCGGAATGGTTCCATTCATTAGGACGCGTGCGAAGGACAAAGTGGTTAACGTTAAAATTGACCACAATGATGGCTCTTTCCTGCATCTAGCGACATCGACAGAGAAGGGAGAAGCTAACGTTTGGGATGTCACAAAGGGAGAAATCGTTGTATCCATCCCGTCCAGTAAGATACACAAGTCCATGCTTCCGCGATCGCAGAGAGAGACTGCCCCGCAGATCACGAGTTTGATGCTGCTACGTAACACACTCGTATGTGGTACATCGTGTGGTCTCATTCGTGTCTTTGATGTGCGCAGTAGCCGCCTCACACACCGACTCGCAGGTCACCCAGGTATGAAAAAATATCGTTCTTTGCCAGTGAGTGCTTGGTTGGCTAATGCTGATATGTGCTCTTGACCAATAATTATTAAACAGGCGCTGTCGTCAACGCAGATACTAAAGGACGAGTTTTGTGGTCTGCTGGTAACGAGGGCACAGTTCGATGGTGGGGTGGAAAGAGTGCGAAGATTTTGTCGAAATCAGCCTTGTGCGAAGGTTCCATCTCGGCGCTGGAGATGGATGAGACAGTGGTTGTTGCTGGCTACTCCGAGCAGGGTATGGAAGCCTGGGATGTGAGAACCCAGCAGTCATTGTGTGCATTTAGCAATCGGGAGCATGGGGGTGTTAAAGCCCTTCAGTTTGACAACCGCAAGCTAGTTAGTGTGTCATCGACCGGCAAGGTATGCTGCATGATAGCTGCAGTGTTGCTGCGTGCTTATTCGAAACGGGTACTAAAGGTATTTGTCGTTTGAATGCGTAGGCGGCACTCTGGAGGTGGTATGAGCCTAATCCGGTGCGATGGTTTGAACCACCAAATGCCTCTGCACGCTTCATCTCGACAAAGTTTAACGACCGGCACCTCGTGTTCGGTACCGACTGCGGAGAGCTTGTGGATTACGACCGACTCGCTACGGTTTTGTAGGCACTGAATGAACGCGCCGTTGTTTGTCAACAGGTCGCGAGCAGAATTTGAACAAGGATAGAATAGGAAGCTCTCCTCGGCGTACTCACGAAAAAAATCGTTTTGCCTTTAAAATGGCCCGCAACCTGTTGCACCAGTGCTTCAAAGTAGTATTGCACTGTGCGTGGTCTAAGAGCTGAGCGACGAGCTGCGTGAAGTCTTCTTCAAATACACGATGTTTCCCTTCAGCGCTTGATTCCGTTCCCCTGGTCTTACCACGACAGCAACACATGACTGCTGTACTTGGGATTGCGATCTCTCAATCAAGCTTGCAATTGGTTTGGGTGTAGTCGAAAGGCGTGAGTTATGCTCGTATGTGGATGCACCACCTGCAGGGTCTGGGATGCGAATGATCATGCCTGCTCCCGTGTTCAGCAGTGCTGCAGGTTCACGCACAGGTTGTAGCTGCACTGAGCTCTGAAAAGACCCCATATCGTTTTCCACAAAGCAGGCTAATTAGGGAGCTTATGTTGGGTCAAAGTCGATCGCTAACCCCCATTAAAGATATCGCTTTACTGCGCAACGGGTAAATAATTATCAGTACAAGATCTTTGATACATAACGCAAAACTCGTTGACGAGTTTGGGTTGTGCTCCTTTTTACATCGCTTGCTGCGAAGCTGAAACCTCCTGCTTTATCACTTTTTCCAAATCAAAGCCATCCTCAAAAGGAGTCGTCGTGGAATAACGTTTCCGAAATCGCGGTAAACCCTATGTAAAGGATCTTCGATCCATCACGCTCTTGCCTCACGCGGATCGGATAGCACTCAGCTTGGCGGTTTACTGGAATGATGCACTGACCGTCCTCCAGCGAGAAGGGCCACTTGTGCCGTGGACACGAGACGCACAATGTGCCATCAATGTCTTCAATGTCGCCTAGATGCAATGACGCAGCCTGGTGTGGACAGGCGTTTTGAATGGCATAGATCCCGCCACCATATTTGAATATTGCCACTGTCTTCCCGTTCACCTCCAGCTTTGTCCCTGAGAAGAAGAGGAAAGCTGTTGTCACTATTCAGCGCTCACAAATGATGAAGCGATCTCACCACAAACCTAGCGTAGTTGTCCTAGACCCCGGTTTGATGCGCTTGCGTCCAGTGACTGTATACTCGTATTTAGGTCTGTGTTCCATCGCCTCCACGACGTCTGCAACACAAGTGCGGCCAGGTTAGATGTAGATCATTGTCAGGCGTGAATCAGAAATGCACTTTACCCGATGGCCGCAAGTGCGTGTTGAACCACAGATAACGGTCATCATCATGGTCTTCACAGTTTCGACTCCGGTGCACCGGCGGCTCCGCCTCAATTTCTTCTTCTTCCCAGGACAGGTCTAGATGCAGGGGGCTCATCGCTTTCCGTCGGTAACAGTACTGTACGTACGTTATCAGCTTCGATTTCAAATTTGAACTGTGCAGACGCCGCTCGTTTTCGTACTTAATCAATCGCTCCTCCCAAAATAAATAGCCCGCAGAGCGATATTAGAATTAAAAGTTTACCTTCGCCAAATGATATTTAGCTCTCAGCGAGTGGAGTGGAAACCATTCTGGAATCTTTCGTAGCGCTGCAATGGCGAGCCGGTACGGGGACGAATTCCGAGGCCGCGGTCGAGACCGCAGTAGAGAGCGTGGGTACAGTGGAAGTGGCGGCGATAGAGGGTACGGCGGCCGATCGGGGGGTGGGGGCTATGGACGGGATCGTGCGGGAAGCCGACGCGGGGAGCAGAGCGGAGGGGGTGCTGAGCATTTGGCGCGCATTCACGGCACAGAGGAGGACCGCGTGAACTGTCCGTTTTACTTCAAGATCGGTGCCTGCCGACACGGCGACCGCTGCTCTCGACTGCACAACAAGCCCGTGTTCAGTCAGACCATCCTAGTGAGCCACATGTACCAGAACCCGATCGCGCAGGTGATCGCGCAGAACGGAGACCCAGCCTCGCTGGACCAGCGTCAAGTGGACGAGGATTTTGAGGACTTTTACGAGGAGGTCTTTGAGGAGCTGTGCAAGTTCGGCAAGGTGGAGGAGCTCAACATTTGCGACAATCTGGGTGACCACCTCGTCGGCAATGTGTACGCCAAGTATGAGGACGAGGAACATGCCGCGGCAGCTCAGAAATCTTTGTACGGACGCTTCTACGCAGGTCGCCCGCTCGTGTGCGAGTTCTCTCCAGTGACAGATTTCAGGGAAGCACGCTGCCGCCAGTTCGATGAGGGAACTTGCAACCGCGGCGGCTACTGCAATTTTATGCACATTAAGACGGTATCGCGATCCATGCAGCGCGAGCTAGAGAGAATGTTCAACCGCGGGAAACGTGACAAAAGTCGTAGCAGAAGCAGGAGCAAGAGCAGAAGCCGCAGTGCAAGCCGCGGACGCGGGCGGCAGTCGCGAGGCCGCTCTCGCTCGCGTAGTGGGTCGCATGATGCTCCAAAGGCCGAATCCTCCCGTCGCAAGGGCAGTCGTAGCTGCTCCCCGTCGCCTGCCAAGAAAGACCGTCGTAGTCGCTCACGCAGTCACAGCCCGCGATCTCCCGTTCGGGGCTCGAAGCGCGATACTGCCAGGACGGAAGGGGATGCTGTGGAGAAGAAGGATTGAGGGACCTTTTTTACTGCAGATTAGATCTCTTATTCGTTGCTGCATAGGTCGGGCTACCGAGAGGTGGGTAGTGAGACTGTCTGTTGCTGCCTTTGCCACCTTCTCGGTTTGAAACCTAATACATGAATCCATTCGAATGAGTCCAAATGTGAGCCAACATGTACAAACGTCTTCGGGTCAAAGACTTCAGTCGAACAGCGCAGGCCTGACAAAGTGTCAGTGTAACGTTAGTAGTAGTTTACAGCGTACAACGTAGTACTTGAAGTATGCGATATTCTTCAGTGTGCATCCAAGGTTACTTCTACTGTAGAAGCTGAACGAAGTACTTTGAGGTACATGTACAAGTTCGGAAGGTGCTTTATAGCTTCACAGAAAACACTTCAAAGAAGAGCTAATACTGTTGTCTACAGTACTTCAGTACTTATTAAAAGCCGTCATCATAAAAAGCATCCTGCATATGCTGCTTCCGCTTACGGTCCCCCTTCAGTTCATTGCTGCGTTGCTTCCTTGAAGCAGATTTCTTGTTGAAGACATCGCGCTATTCAAAGTCGAAAACGAAGCTGTCAGTATTTAAATCGCAACGTGTTGTATCAACTCGACGTACCCTGTCCACTTTGCGGTCTTCCAAAGTCTCCGGTAGGTCCAGCATCGCGCGAAGTATATTGTTGTACTTGATGTGTTCCTGAAGACCAGTCTGCAGACACTCCTTCATCGCTTCAAATTGTTTGACAGATTTCCACGAGCTGATCTCCAGCACCTCGTTCTTCACCGAAAATGAAACGTGCGGAGTTTCTCCGCTCTGTAAAACAATTAAACACTTTGAGCAACAACAACCTCAACAAAACTATGGGTTGCAAACTTTCACGAGCCTTACTGCAAGAGTCGAGTGAATGTCTCTGAAAACAACTCGTTGGGTCTTGCGATCCTTCTTGCTGTTCTTCTTGCTGCTGTCCTTGCTCATTTCTAAAAAGCGATCTAGGATCTCTTCGCTGTAGGGTAACGGGACACCGCAATTCTGTGCGCTTTCGTACAGGACGGCTACATTCTCACCAGCAGCTGAGCGAACTTCAACATCCTTGTGATCTAGCAAGGCAAGAAACTTCGGCACCAGTCTGTTCACGTAGCAGGGAAAAGTGGATGGTCACAACAGCTCAGACTCGATATTTTTACCGCATGCATATCTTCACCTTTCCAGCAATATGTCGCTGGCCAGCATCTCATCCGACAGCGAGGATGCGACAAGTCCCCACGAGTCGAGAGCGGCTTTACAGATGTCGCCAATGATTTTTGGGTTGAAAAATGTCTCGAAAAGTTCCAAAAGGTCCTTTGTGTTCTCTTCTTCAACACTGCACACGAAGCAGATCAGTCCAAGCGCGCGGATAGTCTGCGTTTCGATACAATGCATTAACGTTGGTCATCGGGGCAATGATAGGTGGGGCAGCAGTAAGAAACAATACATACCGAAACCTTAATTTTTGCGTTTCTGGCTGTCTTGACCAATGGCTTCAGCACATTTTTCGATCGCTGGAAAAAACGTTCCTCATCCTCTCCGAAGATGATTGCCATGATTGCCAGGATACGAGATCCTAATACTGCCTCGCTTTCAGAAGGCTTACGAAGGCACCCAAGCACGTTGTCCATGAAGCTGCTCGTCAAACGGTGTTAAAATCCAAAATCTTGTACTAGAAGGCACTACTCTAGCGTACCTCTCACTCACGTCTTCAGGCGACAGGTACTGCAGCAGGTGTGCGGTCAGTTTCTCGAGAGCGGCGACGCGTGTCGTTGTTCTGAGCATTTGTGCGCATGGCAATATTTCAACCCGTGAGGATCTATCGTATCTTGTTCTAACGATGTACCCTACGGACATACCTCTTCTCGGTCAGCTCCTCGACAGCATCGTCGATCTCCTGCTCGTCGTCCACATTCTTTGAATAGCCTTCATAGAACTCGCCGTCGTCCGACACGAACGTCCCACGCCTTTCCACCGATGCCACAGACGCGACCTCGTCATCGTCGTCGCCTTCACGGCGCATTCGCCGGTCTCCTGCACAGTAACGCCAACAAGTCAACAATCTGAGAAACACATGTTCGAGGTTCGAATTGAACGACCTGTGCGCTTCTTTCCCATGTTATCGCTTGCCTTGCTTGCTCTGGTGTCGGCGACAGCGATATGTCTCGCAGAAAAACAACTCCACTACACCATTGGATAAAATCGTTTTCTTTTTGACCAATGGGCTTAAACCAGATGGAGGTTTTAGAACACGAGTCAAATTCAAACGAAGGTGAGGAAGATTGCGAGGTGGGGGCCGATACTGGTGCCCCCGCGAGGAATATTCGGCGTGCTAAGGATCCCTATGTTGAAAACAGATCGACTGCGGCCTGGAAACGTACTGCAGTAGATCCAAGAGAAAACTACTTCTATATCACGCTGAGTGAGGTTGGTGTCTGTGTTTGCTATGTGTAGCTTATATAGGCTGGAGACGAGCAGCTAGTGCTGCAAGGGCGTAGACTTTAGTATTTATGCTATGTTGTCTTTCCGTCACGACGCCAGCGCCATGAGCTCGCACTTTGTGACGGCGGGGGATGTGAGTGAGACTGCTGACGGTGTGCGGAACTTGGTGCATGTCACAGAGAACGCCATGGACATTGATCAGACCGGCGCCGCATCGATCGACGAGGGGCTCTACAGCCGCCAGCTGTACGTGATGGGCCGCGAGGCTCAGTTACGCATGGGGGCATCCAATGTGCTCATAGTTGGGCTTAACGGCCTTGGTGTGGAGATCGCCAAAAACGTCATTTTAGCGGGAGTGAAGAGCGTTACGCTGCACGATGATACGCCTGCCAGCTCTCTTGACCTCGCGTCCCAGTTTTACCTGACAGAGGCTGACATTGGCAAGCCGCGAGCGGCTGTGTCTGTAACGAGACTAGCGGAGCTGAATCCTTACGTGCCTGTCCGATGCCACAGCGGCGAGATCTCGAAAGATTTTTTGCTTGGATTCCGGGTGCGTGCTAAATGGTAGCTTTATGTATTGAGGTGCGATAGTCTAATGGACTGGTGCGAAAATCTTCTTTTATTGCCTCCAGGTGGTAGTTCTCGTCAACGCCCCGCTGAAGGAGGCGAAGCGTATTAACGCCTTTTGCCACGATAAGTCAGTTGCTTTCATCACGACCGAGGCGCGTGGCGTGTTTGGCTCGGTATTCTGCGACTTCGGAGATGAGTTTGTCGTGTCAGATCGCGATGGTGTGGAGCCTGTGAGCTGTTTGATCTCGTCCATTTCCAACTCTGCCCCCCCATTAGTTACGGTGAATGAAGACACCCGTCATGGCTTGGAAACCGGGGATTTGGTGTCGTTTCGCGACGTGACCGGTTTCTCGTTCTTGAACGACAGCAAGCCTAGAAAGGTAACGGTGACTGGCCCGTTCACGTTTACCCTGGATATCATTGATGAAGCCGACAAGAAGCTCTTTGAGCAGGGACCACCGTCCACGGGGGGTTATGTTACTCAGGTAAAACAGCCTCTCCTGACCAAGTTTAAAAGCCTGGAGAACGCGCTTGCTGCACCCGGGGAGTTCTTGATCAACGATTTTGCCAAGCTTGGACGCTCCGAGCTTCTTCATGTGGCGTTTCAAGCATTGGATGCTTTTCAGGAGAAGCACCAAGGAAGCTACCCGAAACCAGGTTGCATGGAGGACGCGAATGAGGTTTTCACACTTGCTTCTGAGATCAACAGGCAGTCTGCTGCCAAAAATCAGTTTACCATTGAGAATATCGATGGCGCTGACTCAAAAAAGATCATCCAAGCACTTGCAGCTGGCGCTTCTGGCGTGATCTCCCCTATGGCAGCTTTCCTCGGAGGTATCGTTGGCCAGGAAGCTCTTAAAGCATGCAGTGGAAAGTTTACGCCAATTCAGCAATTCTTTTTTTTCGACGCGGTGGAGTGTCTCCCGGACACAGTATACGCCGGAGTTCCCGACGAGTTCGCGCCCACTGGCTCGAGATACGACGGACAGATTGTTGTGTTTGGCCGGCAGCTGCAGGAAAAAATCAAGAGTCTGAACATGTTCCTTGTGGGCGCCGGTGCAATCGGTTGTGAAATGCTGAAGAACTGGGCGATGATGGGTGTGGCGTCAAGTGAGGATAGCACCATCCACATCACGGACATGGACACGATCGAGAAGTCGAACCTGAACCGTCAGTTCTTGTTTCGCTCGAAGGATGTCCAGCAAGCTAAGTCCTCGGTTGCTGCTCGGGCAGTCAAGGAAATGAACGCAGACGTTAATGTACGGGCTTACGTGTCTCGAGTCGGTGCAGAATCTGAAGGTCAGTTCAACGACGACTTTTTCGAGTCGCTCTCCGGTGTGTGCACAGCACTGGATAACGTCGAGGCTCGTCTGTATATGGACCAGCGCTGTTTGTTCTACGGTCTCCCAATGTTCGAGTCCGGTACGCTTGGCACGAAGGGCAACACACAGATTGTCGTCCCACACAACACTGAGAACTACGGAGCCTCTCGGGATCCTCCTGAAAAAAGTATTCCCATTTGCACGCTGAAAAACTTCCCCAACGCGATTGAACATACTCTTCAGTGGGCACGCGATTGGTTCGAGGGTGAATTTTATCAAGCTCCTTCGGATGTGAACCGTTACTTAGAGGGGCCCACATTCATGAAGGAACTCAATGAGCAGCAAAACACCAAGGTTGAAACCCTAGAGCGGCTGAAATACTCGCTTGTGGATGATCGCCCGATGTCATTTGAAGACTGCATTTCATGGGCGCGCTTCAAGTTCGAAGAACTTTTTAGCAACCAGATCAAACAGCTTCTTTACAACTTTCCTCTAGATCAGGTACGCGCTCCTTATTATTACTGCTTGACCTTACAACAAACTAGTAAACCTCGTGCTGCATAGTTGACAACGACAGGTACTCCATTCTGGTCTGGACCTAAGCGACCCCCAACGCCAATTACCTTTGACGTGAAAGACCCGCTTCACATGGACTTCGTTGTTTCCGTTGCTAATAGTCGTGCGAAGAACTATGGTCTTAAGGGACACACTGACAGAGACACGTTTGCCCAAGTCATCAGCGGTATTCACGTTCCGGAATTTTCTCCCAAGAAAGGTGTGAAAATTGCTGCTTCTGATGCAGAGCTAAAGGAACGGGGGGCTGCCCCACCTCTTGATGACGCGGATGCCCAGTGCGACTTTATTCTCAAGGAGTTGCCGAAGCCAGCAACGCTCGCAGGCTACCGCATGGAGCCGATTGAGTTTGACAAAGATGACGACTCGCACATGGAGGTTATCGTGTCTGTTTCCAACCTGCGGGCGCGGTCGTACAAGATCCCGGAGGAGGACATGCACAAGTCTCGTTTTATTGCTGGCAAGATCATCCCAGCCATCGCCACAACGACAGCACTTGTGACAGGACTTGTATGCTTTGAAATCCTAAAGGTGTTCCAGGACAAGCCATTGGACCACTACAAAAACGGATTCGTGAACCTCGCGTTGCCGTTGTTTACCTTTGCCGAACCGATTGAACCAAAGTTTACGAAGACAATGCTTAAAGGCGAGGAGTACAAGTGGACGGCGTGGGATCGTTTAGAAGTGGACCGTGGTGACATGACGTTAAAGGAGTTTCTTGCGTACTTCGAGAAGGAATACGACGCTGAGGTCTCAATGCTGTCGTATGGTGTCACGATTCTTTACGCAATGTACTCTGCGAAGTCGCGGTCGAAGGAGCGCATGGCGATGAAGATCTCGGATCTCGTGCGTACAGTGACTAAAAAGCCCATCGACCCGAACTTGAAGTACCTCATTCTAGAGGTGTGCGCGATGGATGCAGAGGGAGAAGACGTTGAGCTACCTTACCTGCGCTACCACTACAAGCAGCAGTAAATAAGGACGCTCGACCCTTGTTTTAATATGGTAATGAAGCTTCAACTTGCCATTGCTGCGAATATACATGTAAAAGTCTGTTACAGAGTTTTCTTGAATATCAATTGTTACAGTTTTTTTCTTGAATATTCCAAGTTAAATTGTTGCTCCGATATGGCGCTAAACGTGGAGTTTAATCGCCAGTCCAAGCGCGTGAAGGTCACACCCGGCACGACGATGGTGTGTCTACTACACTACCCTCCCTTTGGCTCTCGCTCTAACCTCTGTATGATCGTGCAGTTCCAAGTTCTAGCAGAAGCACGGGAACAGTTCGGATTGAACGACTCGCGACAGTACCAGCTCCTGCACCGCAGTAGACCCATCGACCTGTCAATCCCCTTTCGTCTCACTGGTATTTCGAACAATGCCTCCGTTGAAATGAAGGAGCTGGAGGGGGCGGACGAGGTGCAGCAAGTGCGCGTGTGCGTCCAATTGAGTGACGGCAAGCGTGTCCAGGCATCTTTTGGGAGCGACGCTACCATAGAACGCATCCTAACATTCTTTAAGCTGCTTCCTGCGCCAGAGCAGGTGATAATTTACTCAGTTATAAGAGAATTGTGAAGTGTGATAGAATTACTGAGCATGCTTGTGCGTGACAGTTCTCCCTTGGATTCCTGCGACGTGAGGTTGAATCACATGCTTTCGCGACGACCACTCTGGCAGGTACGAAATACCTTTATTGTCGCGATATCTACACATTTTCTCTAGCTACAATTTGGTGTTTCTTTAATGTAGATTTGGGCATACTAAGTGGCTCAGCGATGTTTCGCGTTCAAGCTACAGATGGACAGCCGAGCTCCACTCCAAGCGCTCAGAAAGCTTCTGTGACAGCTACTCATAGCATCACCGCGTCTTCACAGAAGTCTCATGATTCGTTTGCATCTACTACGCCGAGCCCACCCTACCAGCCTGCTGCTACATCGGAAACGTTGAACCGTGTTCTTCAGCCGCAGACTGAGGACGTTGAGATGAAAGAGCCTGTCGGTGAGAAAGGAGCAAACGATGAGGAGAGTATTATCGGCAGTTATGATGCACTGCAGCTCTTGCGAGACAGCAACTTTGATGCAGTATCGCGGACAGCTGTCACGACACTGATGAAAATTATCACGAATGTCCTATCCGATCTAGGTAAAACTCGTAGCCTTTGTCTTCTCGTTGGCTCTAACAAGATTTATAAACTGTTTGTATCATGTGTACAGAAAATGATAAAGTGCGCTCGATCCGCTTGTCAAATGCAGCATTCACTCGTGCAGTGGGACAAGTGAAGGGGGGCCTGGACTTTCTTAAGTCTGTTGGATTTGCAGTGATCCCCGACACACAAATGCTCATGCTCAGTCCTAGCCCAAGCGAAAAAAGCGTGCTGGAGGAGGGTCTCCGATTGTTGAGCGTTGAGGCAGATGATTTGAGCATCTCGCCGGACACGCGCCCAGTTGTTCGCGAAAAGAAGACAAACCCGACTTTTGACGTGTTTCGGACGCAGATTACCCGAGTGCAGGTACGGCTGCTACAAGTTCGTACCAATTGGACTAAGTGATTCTGTAATCAGATGCAACCTCGTGGCCCAAGTACGACTGAAGTTCTTGTTGACGCTTTAAAGTCGAAACAAGACCAACTGCTTGGACACGAGAAGCCTCCTCGCAACACAACTGTTGTTCTGGGAGGAACACGAGCAAGCGGTCAAATGAACTCGGTAGAACCCCCCACTGAAGGCGGGCTTGGTGAGCGAAATGACACGCAGTTACTAATTTCGAGTCTTAGAGCTCGACGGGAGGAAATGGAAAAGACGAAGGTGCGCTCGATTAATGTTTTGCTACGATTGGTTCGGGGGATTGATTGGTGGTACGCGCGGCGGATGCTTTTTTAATGATTTATACCCAGAACTTTCGTACTCAGGCGATGCGTGAACTTGACGAGCTTAAGCGTAAAAAGGTCTATCAAACCGCTTTAATTCGAGTTCAGTTTCCGGACCGAGGTATGTGAATGTGCACAACAGGGGGGACATTGAGTAGAATGTATCTTACAGTATCCGAATCGACAGCTGTCGTGCAGGCCTCTTTCCACCCGAACGAAACGATCCAAGACGTCATGGATCATGTCGCAGAGTGCTTGACGGATCAGTGTAAACCTAACAGGTTTTACCTCTACGTAACGCCTCCGACTCAGAAATTGGCGACTACAAAGACCCTGGCCGAGCTGAACCTTGTACCTGCTGCTCTGACGTATCTCTCGTGGCTGGACATGCCTCAAGCCGAGAATGCTAGCATCGGTTTTTACATTCGTCAGGATCTGGTAAGTGGTGCTGATCTTGTGTCGAATGGACTACGTTATTAATCACTAGTGCTTAGTTGATGGACCAGCATGCCGAATCTAAGGGAAGTGTGGACCCGTTGAAAACGGTATATCCAAAGCCGATGGACCTTGGTATGAATTGGAAGGAATATGTTTTCTGTGACTAGTTTGCTAACTTTTGAGAAAATGCTACTGACATTTCCTACAGAGACTCGTCCCAGCGCAAAATCGCCCGTTGGATCAACATCGAGTGCGCAAGCGAAATCATCGAGTGCGCAAGCGAAGTCTGCCAAGAAACCATCTTGGCTCAAACTCTAATGGCTGCTAACTTCCTCGTTGAGATTAAGTGAAAAGGTTTCTGCTTTATTTGTGCGCCTATATGCCACCATTATGCTCAAATCAACGAACGAGCATAGCTGTTCAAAACTAAACACGACCCAAGTGTCAAATCTGCAGCCTGATTTTCCTTCGGCTCGGTGGCTACCGAGTTTTCTTTGATGGACTCTTCCTTGACCACGGTTTCCTTCGCAACCTCCTGCCGATCTACTGAGACTTCTTCGGTCAAGCTCTCCATCGGCAGTGAAGGCTCAGAGGCCACCACTCCCCGGGTAACCACTTGTCGGTCCTCGGCCGGCTCCTCCGGAGCCTTTTGTTGGTCTGCTTTTATGTCATTCCCCGATAGACGAGCTGGGCTTACGGATCGACTTGATGCAGCAGTTGTCGAGCCAGACACACTAACGAGCTCCCGTTTTACATGTTCCTGGTGCGCGATTCGTAGATCTCGCATCTCTTTCCGGAGCTTGAAATTGAAGCCATGCTTAGCATCTCGAATGTTGAAAAGATGGTAGTACTTAGCCCACTCTAGCTCACGCGTTGCAGGGCCCGTCCGAACAGCCATCTTTTCAATAGTAGTTCGGTCACCCATACTGACATGAGCTGTCAAGGAAAGGCGCCTAGCGGTGCTCTTGATTTCCTTCCCCTGTTGAAGCTTTTCTTGCATAAGAGCACGCTTGCGCTGCTTGATCTGCTCCTTTTTCGTAAGCTTTTTCACAGGCGATTCGTGTGCTTGGTTAATTTTCTCCGGTGCCATGGTTCCGCGACAATTTTTAGCCTTGCAGTGGCATTTCCACTCCATCGCCTGCTTGGTATGGAATTGGTAGTCGTACGACAACTCAGTACCCGGCTCGATGTCCTTCAATGCAGTGATAGCGATTCGGTTCACCCCCTTTACACGCCACTTCAGTAAGTGGCAATTGGGATCACACGAGTGGTTAATAAACCTGGACACACTTCCTTTAAATCGCGCATCGATGTACTCGCCCTTGCCCAGCTCCATAATGTACATATTCTTGTCTTCAGGGCTATTCTTCGCGTGGTCAAGCAGCCGGCGCTCCTTTTCTTCCTCATTAATAACCTCTCCAACGTACTCAATCACTAGCTGTCCTGCCTTGGCAGGTTCTAGCAGGCGGAGGGCCCAGCCTTTCTCGACTGTGTGAAACTTTTGGAAGCGCGGGTACACCTTCTGGTGAAGCGCGCGATTCCCGCAATTCTCGCCAAGCATGCAGTTTGATTCTCTATTGTGCTTGTTGAACTTCATTCCTGGAGTCGGCGCTGGTCCAAAACACTCCGTAAAACTCAGCCGGTTAATGCAGTCATCTCCGCACCTTTCCTTGCAAACACACGTTGGCGCATCCTCTAGCGAGACCTTCGGCTGTTTAAACGTGTAGATGCTGCGACCCAACTTGCGGTAAGTTGGCGGTTGTAGACGAACATCCTCGATAATATTCTTTAATAGGCGAAAGTGATGACAATCATTTGGGTTGCTGGCATCAGGGTCGCGCTTTGGCAAAAACATCCAAGGGAGGTGCAAACTGGAATCCACTGTCACAGTGTCAATGTTCCGGTCGGAAAGGTAAAAAGATGGAATCTTCGGTAACTCTTCTGCAAAGTGTCTCCAGCAGAGTAAACCAACAGAATTGTATCGAGCACTTGGAGGTACACATTGCGGGTGATAAGATTCTGGACACTTCAGGCAGCACATGAGGTCAGGACTTTTTTTCTTCCCCTCGCATACGAAACAAACGTGCCGAGGGCATCGGAAAGATGCGTCTGACTCCAGCAACTCTTCCATTGATGTAGAGCCAGGCTTGGTTTTACCCCCAGCACGACGTGACATTTTGTTGGCATCGATGCAGGTCTGGTGAAAGAACTTGCCGCAAGACGGCGCACTGCAGCGAAACACACCTCCCTTCTCGTTTATCGTTCCATTGCGTCCGCATGAAAAACACAACTGCTCATTCGTACGACACTGTTCGCACAACCACTCCTTTCCTTCAGGTGCCGAATCGATACCCAGACAGGAGAAGTGATACGATTTGAGGCAGCCACCATCGCACAAAATCATGTCCGTAAGTTCATCATCTTCGATTTCACCGCATACTCCGCATAGATCTTCTTCTGGGAATCCAGATTCAACAACCGCCGCGTCCTTTTTCTTCTTGGGGGGTGCCTTTGGTTTAAGAGCTCCGTTTTCAACACGTTTAGTAATCGCACGCCCAGATCGAGTGAGACCAGTTTGAACAAATGCCGGTGCCAGTTCCTGCTGTTCCGCCCCAAGACGTCCAAGGCTACCATCCACTGATGGTGTAGCCTCGACCTTCTTTTCAACTTTACGCTTGTCGATCTTGGCTTGATGCTTTGCCCACGCCGTAATAGCTTTTGTGGCTCGAGCCTGGATGCGGCTGCTGCTAGATTTGGCTATCTTTTCATCACACTTGACATTCCAGCCCATGTAGTGAACAGTGAAGCCATCCTCACCCAAGTGCACGATCTTGGCTGCCAGCCAATCCTTGGTACGCACGTCATACACGTCCACTTGCTGATTTACGTCAAGGTTGCGGCAGAACTCTTCATGAGTGGAAGTGTCTTCTTCACTGGCGTGAATTGTATCGTTACCAAGAAGTTCTTCCTCATTCTTTGCCTCAATCATCTCAACGTCATCTGAGCTGTCGCCCACAGTTTCGTCTGTGGTTTGTCCGGAGCTCGGCACGGTACTCTCATCATTTCCAATAGCGGCGCGCTTTCGTAAGTGCGATTCATGCAAGGCGGTGTCTTCTACGCCCTCCTCATGAGCGCGCTTGTTGCTATCACTCGCTGTCTCCATAGTCTCGACGTTTTCGTTTTTGATCGGTGTATCAAGCAGCACTAGCGTCGCAGCTGTTGCTGCAACCAATTCACCTTCCACCCCTGTAGCGCACGTACCCTCCAATTCATCATGTCTTTCAACCAAAGGCTTACTGGAGACAGGAGCACCTTCCGTCGTCTCGAGATTGTCATTCACAGTCGAAGCGACACCAGGAGTCACACTACCCGCGATCATTTTTTTTTCGTCGCACGTCACACTGGTAGTAGCAGTGACAGGTTGAAACGCCGTAGTCTGCGCCTCCTGCTGGGGGCCGCCTCTGGCTTCGTCCATCTTATCGCCCGCGCAAAACAAGGCAAGACTCCCTCCACTGCCTTCTGCGGTCTTTTTTTAAACTAGGTGTGGGCCACATGAAGCACGTGAAATTTCAACCAATAAAAACAATCTAGACAGTAAGTTTCTGGAATAACACAAGGCTTTGAAAAACAAGTTCTAGACAAAATCTGAATAAATGACGGATCGATTATCGATCGGTAATTTATCCGTCATTTATTCAGATTTTATCCAGATAATCGTTATTCAATCTGAAGTTCCCTTGTATTGCATGTGTGACCGCTTAAAACTAGCACTTTCTGGAAATAGGTAAAAAAATTCTTTCGAACGGACCTCATTTCCGCTTGCCATGTTGAGCCAACAAACTCGCTCTTCTGCAATTGGTACGATGATGTATTGTAAAACCTCTACAAGTAGTACGTACATGTACAGCTCACTGTAAGTGCAATAACCACGTAGGATCGCTGCTACCCTGCGCATCTAGCGCTACTACGCTGTTGGCTGAGCGCTGTGAGCGTGCTCTACAGCTTGCTCTTCAGGAAAGAGAGGCCCATCTTCGTGTCCATACAACGAAGAGCTCACAGCGATCAAGTGCAACTGTGGTGTAGGGATTTCCAGATTCGGCCATACATCAACCTACTTTGGACAGCCCCCAGAGCTTAGGAACAAAGTATCACGGTAAGTACTAGGCGATCTGTCCGGATGCTGATATCCGGATAGCCGCTGAGCTCAGCGGACACTACAATCCAAGATCGACACGTAAGAAAGCGAGGCAGGAAACGCAAAAATCGGCCCCGTCTCTCCATCCACTAGCGCTACTTGTGACGACTTTCAAAGTCAATTTATTGGTCACTCTTCTTTGGCTGTATATGTAAGTGCAATTATGGACTCGTGGAGATTGCAGCACAGTTTGGGTACCAATACTCGTCTTCCTGTGCGGACTAATACTGTTAAAGGAATTCTAAAACAGAAAAAAGTGACGGCAGTTCAACATGAAGCTGCCAAGTGTCAAGATGCAGGCGAAAATACAATGTTTGACGCGACATTTGATGGTACAACTCTACAAAAAATTGTTGATGAAATGTTTAATAATGAAACAGAGGATGGAGTTCGTTATCATGCTGACATTTTACTCTAGCTGGGTTTATCTTCACGTGGTGATGACATAAGAAGATTATGTTCACCGCACATCGGTCTCATTTCGTTCAAAAATGAAGGTGTTACTGGAGCCAGCCTGCTGCGCACAGTTTGGCAAAAAAAAAACAGTATGGGAATGTGGAGGAGACAACTTTGATGAGACATAAACTTGTTAAGCGCTGTCCTTTCAGCGCACTATACCTCTACGTTTTCAGAGCTGGCATGTAGGTGACGAGTCTTAGCCGAATTTTAGTGAGCGATGATACTGGTATTCTATATTCGTTCGTAAAGGTGCTGGACCAACCACCCCGGCGATTTATCCCCAGCAATATTCGGCGTTGAAGGAGGTGTACAGCTTAACTGGAGTGCAAAGTACTGTAAAAACACAGCTTGGCCGAAAACAAGCAGCCGCAGTTGAGTCCGGTGGAGCCTCAGCAGAGTCGGTCGATAAACAAGGCCACTGGGCAACTAAAAGTCGAAATGGGGCGTACGCCAGTCAATTTATTCCATTTGACTGTGCTCGAGTCCTCGCTGGCTTTGGCCCCGATCCTAAGCGATATTACATCCATCACCTCTGCAAGAGCTGATATTTCCTCAAAAAGCTGAATCTAAAAATGCATGCTATCCAATGATCATGAAATTGCTGGAAAGAGCTTTATAAATCTTTTAAAATAAATGCGGGTCGTGATTCTTCAAGACGTGGACGTTTTAATGTCGATGAAGTACAAGCATCCACTATTCTTGCTCCCGATATTCAACACTGACTTATTTCACTCTTTCCGAAATGAGCTTGAACAAAAGCTTTCGACCGCACCTCATCCCGAGAACGTCCTCCTACAACAAGCAATGCCAATTGTATCAGAGGATACATCCAAATTAAGAGAAGCAACCACACAGCTTTTTCACCTCATCACCACTTGCTTTGACCGACTCACCTCCGAGCTAAAGCAGACAACAAGATCTCAGCAACTTGAGCTCCAACTGTGGTATTGGAAATCCCACGTGAACTCTAGCAACAAATGTAGTTAGGAAGCTCCCACTACAATACATCTGCTAGGACAGCAAACGATCGTTCGGGCGGACCTGAAGACCCCAGTTCTACCCTTGCATCGAGACAGACTGAACCTTGTAAACTACTTATATAGGCCATCCAAAATAAGAACACGCTACTAGCACGAGCAAAGCTAATTTGTGCTATGAATCCTCGTGGTCCCAAAGCGAAAGGGTACCACGCACGGGTAAGAAGTTTACGAGGGAACCGAGTGCTCAGCACTAGATTGGGGGGATAAAATGGATGTAATACAAGCAATCCTAGTCGTGCATATAGGCAACAATAAGCCGTCACGTAAACCTCCTGATAGTAATCGGCCAAAACACACACAGTCTCTAGGCCTTGCCGGATGAACCCTTGCTACAGAGCTTCGGGTGCACTGACAGACATAACACACTTAAATAAGCCTGACCAGACGCTTACCTTGAAGCCGGACGTCGCTCTGTGTGCTTGAGTGGAAATTCCGTTCTGTATTTATATTTTTCCTATCGGGCCTATTACTCTTAAGAATCCTAATTATGTTTACAAATATCAAGTGAATTATGATCCGTTATGGAGCTTCTTGTACGCCAAGCGTCGTCTGCAGCGTCGCATGCGCATCTTTAACAGCTCGCGCCCTTTCCGAGACGGCGACCGTGCCTTCATCCTAACCGCCACCGAGGGTTCGTACCGTAGACGGTCAGCTCTTGGCTGCTGAATGCGAATCCGGCCAGTCCGTTATTAATAATAACGACATCCTGAATTGAGTGACATCTGGACCGTATGCAATATCCATTGAGTGCTCGGTAGTGACATCGTCGAGTCTCTTGCACCTTGGAGTCACCGTACATCATGTGACCGAGTGCTCATCGCTTGAGCATCTTCTTGACGGACGATTATCCGTAACTTTGAAGATGTCACTACAACTGCCCTTGTCGCTATGGAAGCCACGGTACTGGTGCCCGTTGTGACATCTTCTTCATTCTCCAAATCACCATCAAGTATTAAGATGTCCAAGCGTCTTAACCGTGCCGTGACTCAGGCATTTCATTGTCTCCAACCTCGCCGACAACATGAACGTGAGCAGCTGGAGGTAAGCCAGAACATCTTCCTCGTAAATCATCGGTAACTTTCTCACCTCCACATATCCCTCGTCTTGTTTCACGGGAGGACGGCACCGAGGTTTCGAACAACCCTCAGCCCACTCCACTTACTTCGACAGCGCCTTCGTCTGCTGGACTCCCGACTCCTCTAGTTCCAGCATCTTCAGCACTTACGGCAGCTTCGGCAGCGCCTATTGTCGCCAGTGAAGCCACGGAGATGGCTCTTCCTGTTCCGCCTGCGCCTGCTGGTGATTCTCCACCGGTCACCGAGGATTCGTTGCGCGTCTTGCTGGCTGAGAGCAGGGAAGCATCGATCTATCATATGATGACGTCAATTATCCCATACTTGACTGCGATGGCTCGTCATTAAGTGCAGATCAACGTCGCTCCTCCTCTTCACGGCGATGCTCGTTCTCAGCGTCGTCGTGAGACCGCGGTGGGCTTCGACGAGGCTCTCGTGGCTGTACAGCCTCTTCCTGATGCGTTAGCGGACCTTACTGACCGAGTCGTCAGTCTGGAGCGTCAGCTGTGGATTTCACAGACCGAGGCCGCTGCCGCCGTACGTTCGGTGGCTCCCGAAATCATGGCTCGGAAAAACGGGGAGGCGTTCTTGAAGGCCGCCAATACCAAAGTTGAAGCTCTCTGTGCAGACATCAAGATTCTCTGCGAGTCCGACGCCAAGAACGGCGCTATGCTCTTGAGTGTGTAGTCTTCAATGGAGCAGCATTCGGAAGAGCTGAGGTGTCAACACCTTGAAGTTCAAGCACGTGACGCGTTCATCACTACCTTGAACAAGAAGCTGACTAGATAACGCAAAGTTTACAAGCCTGCAATTGGAGCCAACACCGAACAAGCTCGCCAGCTCCATCTTCTCTTGGTCAAGCTCGCCAAGGGCAAGTATATCGACAATGACACGTTAAAGGTCCTCGAAAATCAGCAGACCCGTAACAC
The DNA here is from genome assembly GCF_000142945.1 of Phytophthora infestans T30-4. Classification (NCBI taxonomy): domain Eukaryota; phylum Oomycota; class Peronosporomycetes; order Peronosporales; family Peronosporaceae; genus Phytophthora; species Phytophthora infestans. The sequence goes on from NW_003303752.1 coordinate 4,306,055, forward strand.
GCACCTTCTTCAAGTCAACCGTATTCTCCGTGCACACGTGAGTTTGGCAGGGATGGATTCAGAGGCCCTGCGTATGGCGGTTGATGGTACGGCTCTGCTGTTGCTGTTTCTATAGTGTACTCGGCAGCTAACACTCGTTTGCAACTTCTTGTGACAGGCCTCACCGCAGGTGATCTGGATCTGGATGCTTTGGACCTGAACCAAGACTATTGTTGCTTTGTAACGCATACAGTCTGCTGCCACGTCTTTGCCTGACCGTCAGACTCTCCCTGCAGCCTTAGGGAAAGCTGCTCACCAGCTCATGACAAGCTTCTTAAGCGACTTCGACCAGGTGGCAAAGAGTCAGTGCCCGGTGTCCCCAAAAGCTTGAGCGCATTGTAGAAGGCAACGAGCCCACAATGATACGTATCGTCAGCGCCGTAGCTTAGCTTTTCTGACCTGACGGGATTTCTTCCAGTTCACGAAGCCTGAGCGCTCAAATTGATGACCAAATCACCTCCTCCGTGCCGCCTGAGGCCGGGCACACGGGTAGGAAATACGGTTAAGAACTTCCTCTGCGCAAGGTGCTTGTGTGCCCCGTCACATTCTCTCACATGGAGTGTATTACTGAGATAGCAATTGTCGAAGGTAGGGTGCTAGGAGCCGATATCGATTTAATTCGTGTAACGTGTGACCCCGGCTTAAGCTCAGTTTGATTTATTATTTGATTTCATTTAAAAGGAATCATGCGACCGCCAAGTGTGCATTATGTCAATGTGTTTAACGAGCAACAAAGCATTCCCTGCTCCTGTTCGCGGCCGCAGAGAATGCTTTGCTCGGTACAGTATTAGCTAAATGAACTAACGGATGCGCCCAAATAAAAACCCCTACCGAATAGTGTCCTGTGGGGTGCTACATGCCTGCACTATTAAACACAAGCCTCTCCTGAATAAAGTCCTTGTAAAAACTACCAAATTTGCTATTACAAACTTGCTGATCATCCATTCTACAGAGAGAAACACTTTTCCGTCACTTGCAATAATGCCTCATCAAAGGCAGTCGGCTAGCATTGGGCGAAAGCAAGAGGTGATCAAGTGGATTAAATATGTCATTTCAAGGACCTAATGTACATGGAAATAAACGCTTGGAAAGAGTCAGACCGAGTCGAATACACTCGCTTTGGTAACCCGTGTATGCCAAGTGCTGACACCGTTTGCGATTGGGACCTCCGCGCGTGGCGAGACACGGATGAGGCAACAAATATGCGGAGCGTTAAAATAGCAGGCTTTTTGAGAGACCCCTCGTCGTGGTTTATTGTAGCGGGGTACGTAGCCCTAAGTGTACCCTGTTTACATGAAGTGTGACACGTCACACTTCAGAAGTATAACACGTCATACTTCGGGATATTTGGTACAAAGTATCAAGGTCGTCCAAAGCCAACCATTGGTTGATGACATTGCATTTCTATAGGTGACTTTTAGTTTGTATTAAACCCAAGCTTCATCTACCTATAAATATGCTCAGTTTACATTCTACCTTAAATAGGTCAATTCGCTTTTTTTTTTTTTACAAAGAGGGACCTGTGAGCTGCCGTTCACTGAGAGTTTGTATACTCTCAGAAGCTAGCTTCCTCTAGCGCAAGGTGCTGTGTGACCCCGTCACACTTGGTAGCACTCGTTGTCAATCAACGCCACCGCGGGTAGACTACCCGAACCTCTCCGAAGTTCGTTGCCATGGATAGGAACGACTTCTCCCATATGAACGACTCTCAATTCGAGTCGGGACAGGCATCTTCGGCTGCAGAGCCTGGTGGTGTCAACACCGGCCGAGCAGCTCGAGCGCGTCAATGCGTTTGACGCGTACGAGCAGGGGCTCATCGCGCATGTGCGGGAGAACCTGCAGGCTCAGGCGGCGGAAGCAAATTCGCCTCATCCGAAGCCAATACGGCTGAAGGTTAAGCCGTATGAAGGGAAGGAAGGCGAGAACCTTCACTTCTGGGTTCAAGAAGTAGAGCTCGCGATGGATGCGGCACTGATCTCGACCGAGCAACTTCGTGTTGCTTTTGCACTCTCCAACCTTAGCGGCCGTGCTAAGCGTTGGGTGTACACACGGGAGGCAACATCCCCTGGATGTTTCACATCCTGGGCTCAGCTGTGCGAACAGCTCCGAGCCGCGTTCCTCCCGGCGAACTACGAGTACCGCCAGCGTTCGCGCTTCCTCTCGTGCAAACAAGGGAGGCGTGAGCTGCACGAGTACGTGCAAGAGATACGGGAGCTCACGGCATCCCTAGTGGGAAATCCACTCAGCGAACACATCAAGATGACTGTTTTTATGAACGGCCTTCGAGTGGGCCCCGCACGCACTCAGCTGTTCCGGGTGCAGTCAAACACCCTTGAAGAGGCGATGCAACTGGCTCTTCAAGAAGAGTACAGCCATCGTCAGGTGCGTACGCCGGCCTCATCGTAGCCTGGGGGTTCCTTGTCGGCTCCCGGTCGAACGAGCCCCAACGGACCAGATCTCATGGAACTCGGGCTCGCCGAACAGCGTGACATCCGCTGCTTCGGCTGCGGGAAGATGGGCCACTTCAAGCGCGACTGTCCCGCGGAGAGACTCCGCATATGGTCCTTCCCCAACCCCGTCCTCAAGGGTCGCTGGCAGAAGCCAGGATCCCGAGGACAGGGGAACGCAGGGAACCAGTAGAGGCGGGGCGCCCTACTGGGGAAGAACAAAGTCTTCATGATGGGTGCGCGGGTGGCGCGTACCACGGGGACTTAGCCCCTGAGAGTCTTCGCACTCTCGAATCAGCGAAGAGCAGCGGCGGGTTGCTCGTAGCACACGGATGTGTTCGGGGATACGATCATCCCTTAAGAATCTTGATCGATTCTGGGGCGTCGAAGAATTTTGCACGCCGCCAGACGGTTGCTCGAAATAGCAACAAGTTGTCCGATGCTTTGAGAGAAAGCAAGGGCAACGGGACGGTGTCAGTGCGGCTGGCCGACGGGAAGGTCGTCACTGCCCCCAACGTCCAAGTGGATCTGGCCGTCCAGTTTGAAGACTTTGACAGCCTCGAACAGTTCACTGTTCTCGATATGGATCCATATGATATGATCCTGGGCATGCCCTGGCTTGAGAAGCACGAGCCCTGGATCGACTGGCGAGGCAAGGCAATCGGTGCCAGCCGCCCTGCGCAGTCCGACAGAGCATTGGTGAGTCATGTTCCCATCTCTGTCAGGACCCGGGGCGCCCGCAAGGGTTGCCAGGGTACCAAAGCATCCGGCAGATGCTTGGGAGTCGTCGACGTATATGACGACTCCGAGGATGTTTTGATGGTGGCAGCGCCCAGAAGAGGCGCTGGCGAAGTGGGTAAACCTAGGTCCACAAGCGAGTAACTTAGTTCCGCAGTCAGCTGTAGCTGTCACGAACACTGACTGACAATAGTGTGTTCAAGGTGGGTAGCAGAGTTCCACACACGGTCGCCCAGACCTTAACTGCAGAGGAAGACGTCGGATACGCTTCCTGTGTGGTTAACAGAGTGCCACACGCGATCGCCCAGACCTTAACTGAAGAGGAAGGCGTCGAACACGCTTCCTATGGGGGTACCACAGTACCACACGAGGCCACGAGTGCCTCGGGTGTCGGAGCGCCGACATCCCCAGACGTGGGTAGCAAAGCTCCCCGTCACGATCGCCGTCGACGACGACGCCGCCGCCGCCTCAAGTCGGATCCGAAATTCGTTCCGATCGACGTCGCTTCAAGCGACTCGGAGTCCAGGGCCCGGGATCCTCCGACCAGGCCGATGGAAGAGTGCTATCACATCTTCGATGGCGAGACCGGTTTACCCGTCAAGCCATCTGGTGTCCACTTGGAACCGTTGCCAGAGGTTGCGGAGATACTGAACCTCGAGGAAATGACGGCTGAGGCTTTCCTGGCCAACCTCAAGGCTGGAGAGATTGCTGAGATGGTACTCATGAGACCTGAGACCACTCAGGAGGAGCTGAACTCCTCCTCTGTCTTGGACGAGAACGTCCTGGAAGACATGAACAAGCAGCGTCAGGCGCGCTTGGGTTCTGAGATTCTCAAGAACCCCAAGGATCCGGTGAATCCTTTGGTGACGGAGTATGCGGACGTGGTGAACAAACATCCACCGACCCAACTCCCACCAGATCGAGGCGTACGGCATGAGATTGATCTCGTGCCTGGCACAAAGTACTGTGTCACGAGGCAATGGCCTCTTCCACGCAAACAGTGCGAGGTCATTGATGCCTTCTTCGCCGCGAAAGCAAAGGCAGGCATGGTGCGGGAGTCAAAATCCCCGCACTCGACGCCAACTTTCTGCGTTCGGAAGCCGAACGGAAAGTGGCGTCTATTTTACGCTTATAACAAGTTGAACAACGCGACGGTGCCAGCCCAAACATCAATCCCACGAAAGGATGTGTTGTTAAACAACATGGCCGGGAGCGTACTGTACAGTGCGCTGGATTTGGTAGATGGATACTACCAGATCCTGATGCGAGAGAGTGACATTCCGCTCACCGCGATAAGCACTCCAAGCGGCATGCTTTGGGAGTGGTTCGTCATGCCACAGGGCTTGTCTAACGCCCCGGCGACGTTCAATCGTCTGGTGACGCAACTGTTCCGCCCTTTGCGTACCTTCGTACAGACGTACTTCGACGACATATTCGTCCATAGCCGTGCCGATGGAGGCAAGACGGCCATGGAGGTGCATCTAGGACACCTCCGTCGAGTGTTGGACGTAATGCGAGCGAACAAGCTCTACGCCAGCATCGACAAGTGCGTTTTCGCGTCACCACATATTAAAGCTATCGGTTGCTTCGTAAGCAACATGGGCGTTCGGGCTGACCCAGACAAGGTCAAGGCCATAGCAGCATGGCCGACGCCCCGATCCCAGAAGGATCTTCGAAAGTGGTTGGGCTTGGCCAACTACCTTCACAAGTACAGTGCAGGGTACGCGGGCTTCGCTAAGCCCTTGTCGAGCCTCCTTCAGAAGGACATCGACTGGCGCTGGGGGCAAGAGCACCAGGATGCCTTTGACAGCATCAAGGCCAATCTCCAAGAGGCCCCTGTCCTGGCCCTGCCGGACGAGACGAAGCCGTTTAGCGTCGTCTGCGATGCCTCCGATTACGCCATCGGGTGTGCATTGTTGCAGGCCGACACGGCTGGACACGAACGAGTCATCTCGTTCCAGTCCAGGCAGCTCAAAGCCACCGAACGAAACTACTGTGGCCACGACAAGGAGTTGCTGGCAATGCAATATACCCTTGTGAAGTTGCGAATTCATTCAGGCCCTTCGTGATCTACACAGACCACGCGTCCTTGAGAACGGCGACTAACTCGCCTCACCTCTCCCAAAGGATGGCGAGGTGGCTGTCCTTCTTCGCGGAATACAGCTTCCGCGTCGAATACAAGCCGGGCAAGCTCAACGTGCTTGCGGACGCCCTCTCTCGGCGTCCTGACTATGAGTTGGCCCACACCACACGGGTGACAACGGATCTATATGATCGGATACGCATGGCGTATCGGGACGATGAGGCTGTCGCGCCTATCGTCAAGCTCCTCATGGCAGGAACGAGCGCGAAGTCCGACTGGCTCTCGTCGCGATAGCGCTCATGGCTCCACCGATATGAGCTGAAGGATGGCCTCCTCTATTACCGGGTGGATCCCAATGAACCTCCACGGGTGGTCGTACCCAACGACGAGGATATGAAGCTCGACATCCTCGCGGAGGCGCACGACGCGCCCTCCAGCGGCCACTTGGGCCGCGAGAAGACCTTTCTGTCGGTCTCTCAGGCCTTCTGGTGGACCCACATGTACAAGTGGGTCGCCCGATACGTTAAGACATGTGAAACATGTCAGCGGGTCAAACCCGCAGGGCACTCCTCAGCTCCACTACAGAGCCTGCCCGCACCGGCTGACTGTTGGAAGTCGATGAGTCTTGACTTCATCTTTGGGCTTCCCGCCGACGGACACGGCAACACCGGGATTTTGGTGTTCGTGTGTCGGCTGAGCAAGATGGGACATCTTGCTCCGGTTCCCGTCACTGTTACGGGCGAACAAACCGCAAGGTTGTTCGTCGATGGCGTCTTCCGCTATCACGGTCTCCCGGAGACGATTGTCTCGGACCGAGACCCGCGGTTCACGGCTGCGTTTTGGAAAACGCTGTTCCATTTACTGGGAACTCGTCTGCAGATGTCCACTGCGGATCATCCACAGACAGACGGCCAGACAGAGCGCGTCAATCGAGTGCTCGAGGACGCTCTGCGCAGTGTGTGCGCGGCAGCACCACGTACGTGGTCGACGCAGCTTCCAGTTGTTGAGTTTGCGCTCAACAACGCGGTGCACGCGTCCACGGGGATCACGCCGTTCTTCTTGAACGGCTTCCGTCACCCCATAGTGCCTCTCACTCTTCGAGGAGACTCTGACGTCTCTATTCTAAGTGGGGGAGAGGCTCGGAAAGCCCTTTCCTCCCAGGTCTCGGATGTGAGACCAGTTTTGCTGCGGAAACAAGTGGAATCCTTTATGGATACTAAGCTGAACGCTGTCAGCAGGGTCCGCGATGCCATGGCAGCGGCCCAGGATAAACAAAAGGAGTATTCCGACAAACATGGAAGAGTAAACTTAAGTGTATTCAAAGTGGGGGACTTAGTGCTACTAGACACGAGGAGCCTACATCTTGACACTGTCAGCTCTGTCGGCAGCAACAAGCTGAAGCACCGCTTCGTCGGACCATTTGCAGTCCAGGCCAGACATGGTGCGTCGTACACCATCGACCTGCCAAAGTCAATGACGACACACCCGACGCTCTATGTTGGACGTCTTAAGCGGTACTTTGATCCGCAGGGGGTTGCTGACTCGAAGACCCCTTGACCCAGCTTCTCGAAGCGAGGGCCGGTCACAGACGTCGACGACGGCGTCGGAGCAGGCACCCAAGCCTCGGTCGGAACGGCAAGGCTGCGTTCAAGACCGTACGCCGGAGGGGCTCCGTACGAACGGACCCCGGCGCCATACGCCGAGTACGCTGAGTACGCCGGGAACGCACCATACGCGCACGTCTGGGAGTGTGCCGCAGGCGGCTCCAGACGTGGCAGCAGAGCCTCTATCCGTCGGAGCATGCGAAAGGCCTTGTCCAGATCGGACGAAGAGGCCCGGCGATCCACCCGCAGATGCAGGCCCGCGACCTCTCGCTCCAACAGGTCCAGGCGGCCCGCATGACGAGGGAGCTCGCCCTGATTCCCGGCCTGGGCGGCAGCATCATCGCCAGTCCCAAGGCCAAGTGCAATCTCGAGCACGAGGACACGTTGACGGAGGCGGTCAGCCTCAGGGCCCCGTGTCGGACTCGCAGCCGGAGCACTCGGACGAGAGTGGCGTTCGGGAGGCGCCGAGTACTCGTACTCGTACGAGGGCACTTCCGCCCCTGCTTGACCGGAATAAAGAAGCCCACTTCCACGTGGAGCGGATCCTCCAGGAGCAACGGCGTCGCGGTAAGCGACAGCTCCTCGTGAAGTGGAGGGGTTATGCCCACTCCGAGAACTCGTGGGAGCCGATTGAACGGCTCCTGATTGACTGCCCGAAGGCTGCCGCAATCTGGGAACAGAAGCGGCGACAGCTTCGTAAGTAGTCCGGGGCTTCTTGCCCGAGCGGGGTACGGACGTTGAAGACACTCCGTACCCGCGCTCATCATGAGCGCTAGAAGCCGCGCGCTTCAGGATGTCCCTTGGCAGCATGCGCTTGCTGACCAAGTGGGCAAACCTCACACGAAGATCACGCTGGTCCAGGATGCGGGACAGCAGCTGATCTTCTTGGAGTTCCCGTAACTCCGTGGGTGAGTACTCGAGAGACTCTACCCACGCCCAGAACATGTCCTCACAAGAATTCCAGGTGGGACAGTTCTCGGGCATAACCCAGGGGTATCCCCAAACAGGATAGAGACCACCCCGGGTCTCGGGCTTCTTACGACAAGTCGTGAAGTCCTAAAGGGGAATGCGGTGTTGCGCGAGAAGCACACACCGAGCAGCCTCCAAGTTGTCGACGAACAACTGTTCTTTCTGAACAAGGGCTCGTTTATAGATGCCCCTAGAAGTGTGGCCACCCACAAGGCCACGAGGAGCGACGAGAAGCTCTAAGAAGAGGTCAGCCCCAGAGCTCTCCTCGGGAGGCCAATACCCTCTTGAGTTGATGGCAGCTCCCTGGCTGACGGGTGCCGCCACCGAACCCCCACGCACACGCTGGGCAGCTTGGAAATCCTCCTGCTGCTGGTCGAGGTCATTCGAGACCTCCCGGGGCTCAACAATGGCACCCTCCTCTTCCTCTTCTTCCTCCTTCTCCTCCTCTTCATCCGAGGAGCCGAAGAGACTCTGATACGAGCGTCGAGTCTCCTTCTCCTCGCGGAGTGGAGACTTAGAGGCGGTACACTTCTTTGAGGGCTTGGCGCCTTCGGCTTTAGAGGCCTTAGCGCGCGCAAGACCCTCGGCAAGCGAGAGACGTTTGCGAGGATTCTCTTCCTCATCGCCACCGGCTTTGGGAGCGCCCTTAGCCTTAACGGCCGGACTCTCAGAGCGCACAGAGGTCCTGGGACTGTGATCACCGTGATCACTAGCGGGCGTCTGCACGCTACCTACTTTGTGCTCACTGGGCACTGGGCTGTGCCCCTCCGCAGAGCCCGCAGGAGCATCGTGCGTGCTCTCGGACTCGGCTTCGTCCTCACTGCCAGAGTCGAACTCACGTTCCACGAACCGAGGGTTCGGACGATTGTCTGAGGCCGAGGGCGACGGGCTGCGGCGCATGCTTGTTCGCTTGCCCACAGCCTTGTCGCCCGATGAACCGATCGCTTCGGAGGCCACCTGAGTAGCTTCCTGAAGTACCGAGCCTTTACCGCGAGGCTTAGTGCTCTTAACTTGCGCCTTCCCGGCACCAGCCTTGGAGCGTGTCTTCGCACCGCTCTTTGCAGTACCACGAGGCATGTAAACGGAAGTGGAGACCTAGAAAAAGAGCGCATAAACTGCTGCTCGAGGCTCTGACTGCGAAGTGAGCCTCCGCCGCGCTCGCGCGGCCAAGTCGATGGTTTTCAACTTTGAGAATGAAAGTTTGTTACGAACACCTCTTCATTCTGATTGGTCGGTAAACCGAACCTAAGTGGGGGAGGATGTAACGGGGTACGTAGCCCTAAGTGTACCCTGGTTACATGAAGTGTGACACGTCATACTTCGGGATATTTGGTACAAAGTACCAAGGTCGTCCAAAGCCAACCATTGGTTGATGACATTGCATTTCTATAGGTTACTTATATTTTGTATTAAACCCAAGCTTTATCTACCTATAAACATACTCAGTTTACATTCTATCTTAAATAGGTCACTCCGCTCTCTTTTGATAAAGAGGGGGTCTGGGAACTGCCGTTCACTGAGAGTTTGTATACTCTCGGAAGCTAACTTCCTCTAGCGCAAGGTGCTGTGTGACCCCGTCACATTTATATCCAAGCACGATGTGTAAGGCGCAAAATTTCGTGAAAAGTTGTAACGGGGTACGTAGCCCTAAGTGTACCCTGGTTACATGAAGTGTGACACTTCACACTTCAGGAGTATGACACGTCATACTCCGGGATATTTGGTACAAGGTACCAAAGTCGTTCAAAGCCAACCATTGGTTAAATGACATTGCATTTCTATAGGTAACTAATAGTTTGTATTAAACCCGAACTTATCCTACCTATAAATATACTCAGTTTACAATCTACCTTATTTAGGTCACTTCGCTCTCTTTAATAAAAGAGGGGACCTGTGAACTGCCGTTCACTGAGAGTTTGTATACTCTCGGAAGATAACTTCCTCTTGCGCAAGGTGCTGTGTGACCCCGTCACACTTAGTAGCACTTGTAGTCAATCCACGCCATCGCGGGTAGACAACCTGAACCTCCGAAGTTCGTTGCCATGGATAGGAACGACTTCTCCCATTTGAACGACTCTCAGTTCGAGTCGGTTCGGAAGATGGCAGGCATCTTCGGGATGGAGGCCCTGCAGAGCCGGATGATGTCAACACCGGCTGAGCAGCTCGAGCGCGTCAATGCATTCGACGCGTACGATCAGGGCCTCATCGCGCATGTGCGGGAGAACCTGCAGGCTCCGGCGGCGGAAGCAAATCCGCCTCACCCGAAGCCAATACGGCTGAAGGTAAAGCCGTATGAAGGGAAGGAAGGCGAGAACCTTTACTTCTGGGTCCGAGAAGTAGAGCTCGCGATGGACGCGGCTCTGATCTCGACCGAGCAACTGCGTGTTGCTTTTGCACTCTCCAACCTTAGCGGTCGTGCTAAGAGTTGGGTGTACACTCGGGAAGCAACATCCCCTGGATGTTTCACATCCCGGGCTCAGCTGTGCGAACAGCTCCGAGCCGCGTTCCTCCCGGCGAACTACGAGTACCGCCAGCGTTCGCGCTTCCTCGCGTGTAAACAAGGAAGGCGCGAACTGCACGAGTATGTGCAAGAGATACGGGAGCTCACGGTGTCCCTAGTGGGAAACCCACTCAATGAACACATCAAGATGACTGTGTTCATGGACGGACTTCGAGTGGGCCCCGCACGCACTCAGCTGTTCCGGGTGCAGTCAAACACCCTTGAAGAGGCGATTCAAGTGGCTCTTCAAGAAGAGTACAGCCATCGCCAGGCGCGTACGCCGGCCTCAGCGTGGCCTGGGAGCTCCTTGTCGGCTCCCGGTCGAACAAGCCCCAACGGACCAGTTCCCATGGAGCTCGGGTCCGCCGAACAGCGTGACATCCGCTGCTTCGGCTGTGGGAAGATGGGCCATTTCAAGCGCGACTGTCCCGCGGAAAGACTCCGCAGACGGTCCTTCCCCAAGCCCGTCCTCAAGGGTCGCTGGCAGAAGTCAGGATCCCGGGGACAGGGGAACGCAGGGAGTCAGTAGGGGCGGGGCGCCCTACTGGGGAAGAACTAAGTCTTCGTGATGGGTGCGCGGGTGGCGCGTACCACGGGGACTTAGCCCCTGAGAGTCGTCGCACTCTCGAATCGGCGAAGAGCAGCGGCGGGTTGCTCGTAGTACACGGATGTGTACGGGGATACGATCATCCCTTTAGAATCTTGATTGACTCTGGGGCGTCGAAGAATTTCGCACGCCGCCAGACGGTTGCTCGTAACAGCAACAAGTTGTCCGAAGCTTTGAGAGAAAGCAAGGGCAACGGGACGGTGTCAGTGCGACTGGCCGACGGGAAGGTCGTCACTGTCCCCAACGTCCAAGTGGATCTGGCTGTCAAGTTTGAAGACTTTGACAGCCTCGAACAGCTCACTGTTCTCGATATGGATCCATATGATATGATCCTGGGCATGCCCTGGCTTGAGAAGCACGAGCCCTGGATCGACTGGCGAGGCAAGGCAATCGATGCCAGCCGCCCTGCGCAGTCCGACAGAGCATTGGTGAGTCATGTTCCCACCTCTGTCAGGACCCGGGGCGCCCGCAAGGGTTGCCAGGGTACCAAAGCATCCGGCAGATGCTTGGGAGTCGTCGACGTATATGACGACTCCGAGGATGTTTTGATGGTGGCAGCGCCCAGAAGAGGCGCTGGCGAAGTGGGTAAACCTAGGTCCACAAGCGAGTAACTTAGTTCCGCAGACAGCTGTAGCTGTCACGAACACTGACTGACAATAGTGTGTTCAAGGTGGGTAGCAGAGTTCCACACACGGTCGCCCAGACCTTAACTGCAGAGGAAGACGTCGGATACGCTTCCTGTGTGGTTAACAGAGTGCCACACGCGATCGCCCAGACCTTAACTGAAGAGGAAGGCGTCGAACACGCTTCCTATGGGGGTACCACAGTACCACACGAGGCCACGAGTGCCTCGGGTGTCGGAGCGCCGACATCCCCAGACGTGGGTAGCAAAGCTCCCCGTCACGATCGCCGTCGACGACGACGCCGCCGCCGCCTCAAGTCGGATCCGAAATTCGTTCCGATCGACGTCGCTTCAAGCGACTCGGAGTCCAGGGCCCGGGGTCCTCCGACCAGGCCGATGGAAGAGTGCTATCACATCTTCGATGGCGAGACCGGTTTACCCGTCAAGCCATCTGGTGTCCACTTGGAACCGTTGCCAGAGGTTGCGGAGATACTGAACCTCGAGGAAATGACGGCTGAGGCTTTCCTGGCCAACCTCAAGGCTGGAGAGATTGCTGAGATGGTACTCATGAGACCTGAGACCACTCAGGAGGAGCTGAACTCCTCCTCTGTCTTGGACGAGAACGTCCTGGAAGACATGAACAAGCAGCGTCAGGCGCGCTTGGGTTCTGAGATTCTCAAGAACCCCAAGGATCCGGTGTATCCTTTGGTGACGGAGTATGCGGACGTGGTGAACAAACATCCACCGACCCAACTCCCACCGGATCGAGGCGTACGGCACGAGATTGATCTCGTGCCCGGCACAAAGTATTGTGTCACGAGGCAATGGCCTCTCTCGCGCGAACAGTGCGAGGTCATTGATGCCTACTTCGCCGCGAAAGCGAAGGCAGGCATGGTGCGGGAATCGAAATCCCCACACTCGACGCCGACTTTCTGCGTTCGGAAGCCGAACGGAAAGTGGCGTCTATTTTACGCTTATAACAAGCTGAACAACGCGACGGTGCCGGCCCAAACATCAATCCCACGAAAGGATGTGTTGTTAAACAACATGGCCGGGAGCGTACTGTACAGTGCGCTGGATTTGGTAGACGGATACTACCAAATCCTGATGCGAGAGAGTGACATCCCGCTCACCGCGGTAAGCACTCCAAGCGGCATGCTTAGGGAGTGACTCGTCATGCCGCAGGGCTTGTCTAACGCCCCGGCGACGTTCAATCGTCTGGTGACGCAATTGTTCCGCCCTTTGCGTACCTTCGTACAGACGTACTTCGACGACATATTCGTCCATAGCCGTGCCGAGGGAGGCAAGACGGCCATGTAGGTGCATCTAGGACACCTCCGTCGAGTGTTGGACGTGATGCGAGCGAACAAGCTCTACGCCAACATCGACAAGTGCGTTTTCGCGTCACCAGAGATTAAAGTTCTCGGTTGATTCGTCAGCAACGTGGGCGTTCGGGCTGACCCAGACAAGGTCAAGGCCATAGCAGCATGGCCGACGCCCCGATCCCAGAAGGATCTTCGAAAGTGGTTGGGCTTGGCCAACTACCTTCACAAGTACAGCGCTGGGTACGCGGGCTTCGCTAAGCCCTTGTCGAGCCTCCTTCAGAAGGACGTCGACTGGCGCTGGGAACAAGAGCACCAGGATGCTTTTGACAGCATCAAGGCCAGTCTCCAAGAGGCCCCTGTCCTGGCTCTGCCGGACGAGACGAAGCCGTTTAGCGTCGTCTGCGATGCCTCCGATTGCGCCATCGGGTGTGCATTGCTGCAGGACGACACGGCTGGACAGGAACGAGTCATCTCGCTCCAGTCCAGGCAGCTCAAAGCCGCCAAACGGAACTACCCTGTCCATGACAAGGAGCTCCTGGCAATGTAATATGCCCTTGTGAAGTTCCGTGTTCACCTTCTGGGCTCTAGGCCCTTTGTGATCTACACAGACCACGCGTCCTTGAGGACGGCGACTAACTCGCCTCACCTCTCCCAAAGGATGGCGAGGTGGCTGTCCTTCTTCGCGGAATACAACTTCCGCGTCGAATACAAGCCGGGCAAGCTCAACGTGCTTGCGGACGCCCTCTCTCGGCGTCCCGACTATGAGATGGCCCACATCACGCGGGTGGCAACGGATCTATATGATCGGATACGCATGGCGTATCGGGACGATGAGGCTGTCGCGCCTATCGTCAAGCTCCTCATGGCAGGAACGAGCGCGAAGTCCGACTGGCTCTCGTCGCGATAGCGCTCATGGCTCCACCGATATGAGCTGAAGGATGGCCTCCTCTATTACCGGGTGGAGCCCAATGAACCTCCACGGGTGGTCGTACCCAACGACGAGGATATGAAGCTCGACATCCTCGCGGAGGCGCACGACGCGCCCTCCAGCGGCCACTTGGGCCGCGAGAAGACCTTTCTGTCGGTCTCTCAGGCCTTCTGGTGGACCCACATGTACAAGTGGGTCGCCCGATACGTTAAGACATGTGAAACATGTCAGCGGGTCAAACCCGCAGGGCACTCCTCAGCTCCACTACAGAGCCTGCCCGCACCGGCTGACTGCTGGAAGTCGATGAGTCTTGACTTCATCTTTGGGCTTCTTGCCGACGGACACGGCAACACCGGAATTTTGGTGTTCGTGTGTCGGCTGAGCAAGATGGGACATCTTGCTCCGGTTCCCGTCACTGTTACGGGCGAACAAACCGCAAGGTTGTTCGTCGATGGCGTCTTCCGCTATCACGGTCTCCCGGAGACGATTGTCTCGGACCGAGACCCGCGGTTCACGGCTGCGTTTTGGAAAACGCTGTTCCATTTACTGGGAACTCGTCTGCAGATGTCCACTGCGGATCATCCGCAGACAGACGGCCAAACAGAGCGCGTCAATCGAGTGCTCGAGGACACTCTGCGCAGTGTGTGCGCGGCAGCGCCACGTACGTGGTCGTCGCAGCTTCCAGTTGTTGAGTTTGCGCTCAACAACGCGGTGCACGCGACCACGGGGATCACGCCGTTCTACTTGAACGGCTTCCGTCACCCCATAGTGCCTCTCACT